>NW_025766459.1:600000-930000 GCF_003918875.1 Haliotis rubra
AATTTTCAAGGTCACAGCGACACTTTGAAGATTTCATCATGTTAACTTGCATGTTGAGCTTGTCTGCAAGATATCTCAAGAACGGTTCACTGGATTTTCTTCAGAGACTTTCAAGACTTCTCTTGAATGTCTTTTGATAAGCAATTTCTTTATAAGTATTTTTGCATATTTCATACACCATGACATTCATATCAAGGTCAAAGTGAGTCTTTAAAATATTTGTGTGTTTGAACAACTACAGAGCAAATTATCAAGAGAGGTTGACTGGTCATGTTTTTGTTGACATTTAACTCCATTTTAAATTACGACCTTCACTTTCATTACTTTTTAAGTTTGATTTGATAATTTAAAGCAGGGGATTATGTCCCCTTAGTGACAATGCTTGTTGTTACTATTTCAAGATACTGGTTTTAATTTGTTGTATAAATAATTTAAGCCCATGTTTACTTTCACTGTATAGCTCCTCTAAATGGATTGGCTATGGGCTGATGTATGGGACTGTGTGTTAGAAGTGGTTTTTAATGAACAAATTTCTCTGTGACATTATGAATGTTCAAATAAATTTGTTAGAAAGCATACATGTATCTTACTTATTTTTAGCCTCGGATGCTATGATCATTGGCTTGTAACAGCCTTAGATGTAGTGTCTCAAGAGGTGTATAGGCGTTGATTACGTAAGCTCAAGTAGAATATAATTGTGCAAACATAGGTCTTCATTCCGATAACCTGAAAATGTTTCTTAACATCCCTGTATACATCAAAATGTGGAGGGTTTAGTTTGAGGGGATTGAATTTTCTATTAAACACCAAGTTAAGTATTTGGTTTATGAAAAGCTACAGTCTTTGTCAGTGAGTCAATCTATGAGTTACACAATGCCATTTTAGAAAGTGGTCAAACGTAACATATGTTATGTTTGGGATTACATTTTCTCAGTAAAGTACAGATTCTAGTACTTGCTGTGGAAGCCGCGGTGGCTCAGCGGTCTAGGCATCTGACTTTGTGTGCTGGCTATTAGGTGCCTGACTCTGAGGGTGTGGGTTCGAATCCCGGATGGGACTCAACCCCCAAAGTACTAGAATCTGTACCTTAGTGAGAAAGTGTAATCCCCAATATAACATATGTTACAGTGTATGAGTGTTGTATGTATGAACCTCGGCGCAGTCTTTGTGTGGAGTCTTAAACTAGGTCTATACTTTGTGTTAGTTTATCAATCTGGCTCCACTCCTGTTGTTGAGACTGTGTCCATTTTTTCATTAAGACTGTCAAACTGGGTCCAGCCTTCCAGATTATTACTTTGTGAAGATAGCTGCATTAAGTATTATGGCAGCAATATCACAACTGATCTGGGGGTGGTGGGGGTAGCCTAGTGGTTAAAGCATTCGCTCATCACGCTGAAGATCTGGGTTCGATGCCCCACATGGGTACAATATGTGAAGCCCATTTCTGGTGTCCCTCGCCGTGATATTGCTGGAATGTTGCTAAAAGCCAGAAAACTCAACTAGCTCACTCACTCACAACTGATCTCAGATTTTGATCACTCATTTCTATTCATTTCAGCTCAAATGTCTAAATTATTCTAATCCGTTTGCACTTTGTGTCTCAAAGTGCTTTCTTTGTATGCGGAACCTCGTCAGTATCTTTTTAGAAATGACATGCGTTGTGAATCTGCAACTTCATATGCTTCGTATCAAAGATAATGACCCTATATTTTCAAGAGCTTCAGGTCCAGATTTCAGAATGACTTTTATCAATTCATGGCAGTACCTACACAAGTTTCTGAAAAGTATGTATATATTAGGGCTGCAATGCATCCACATAAAGTTAAATATGACACATATCATGAATATTGGATAACAAATATGAAGATTGGATTATGGATACAATAACAATACAGCAGTAGATGTTTTGTTTATTTAGTTAGATTAAACACGATTTTTTGGGACCTGTTTAGACAGTATTAAACTATGACAACAATATGACCACCATACTGTCAAACTATATACATACAAGTGTGTTGACTATTGTCAGAGTTATCTTGCCTTTCTCGTATATATTCTGTTTTGCATTTCTTGCTTTGATAAATAACGCCAAAATTCAAGCAATTGCTTTTGTTCGACCGTTTCTTGTTGACACTGTTCTCATACAGGCTGGCTTGTATTGTCATTTACCTAGCCTTTTGGATACATACTTCCTGCACATGTTTGTGGTGAACACATACGTTTTGTACTATATGGCAGAATAAACATTTTAGGGTCTTCAGGCTGTTTTTTTCCACTTTCCAGTTTAAGCATGTGTGGAATCTGTAAGCCAATTACAAACTAATTTCCTTAAGTGTTTGAGTTTATATCGGAGGAATGTTGCAAGCTGGTGTAAGTTGATACAGCTACCATTAAGATATGTTTTGTAACAGTATTGGTTCAGGAAATCCATCATCTTGTACCATCCTTTGATCCATTTGATAGGCATTCAACATAAGTACATCGTTCTTGTCAAATATTGTTTCACAGTAGCTTGCCTCCATCACTATCTTCAACCAGATCTCGCTTTGAGACGTGCGCAAACGTAATGGATGAGTTTTTCATCACAAATTTGGCAGCAATTGACATGTTGCAGTTGCAAGATGCGGAAATAGCTGGATACCGTATTTAACCAAGAGAGGAGTCAGGACTTGTAACAGTTGAATGTTGGGGGGGGGGGGATGCCACTTGAGGAGGGTTGGATACCTTATTTACAACCTTGGAGTCAGAGCAGAGGGGAGAACCCTTAGTTGTCATGACAACCAGGTAGGGATGGGTGATAATACTGGTTAACCGGTATATTGCAATTCGAACTTCACAATACGATATATTGCGGTACACTTTTCGTGGAACTGTTTGCCCGTTACGATCGGCAATTTCAGTGACCATGATCGGTAATTTTTGGGATGTTGTAAAAAATACTAATAATATTTGTATTTCCTTTATATTATTATACATTAATGTTTATTGGTCATATAATTCCGTTTGCGTGACTTTTAAACCATATAAATACATTGGTACCCGCTCTCGTTGTTGGGATAAACAAACCAAAATGGCGGAGGCTTTTTCTCAAGTTCCAAAATTTAGAGCAAAGTCTTCAATTTGGAGACATTTTCAATTATTCTCTTATACAATCACATCTGAGTCATGACAATGGCCAGTGGCATTGTTTCCAAAGAAAGGAAACAGTAATTTCATTACCTTAAATGATGTGTTACACTTTCACAATATATTGCAACACATATCACAATATATATATCGCAATACGAACATGTTGGCAACACCCAACCCTACAACCAGGTGATGAAGATGTGGGACCTGGCTGTTGGTGCACATCATTTCATAAATGCCTATTGTTAATTAGGCTATCGACCACTTGTATGCATCACCGAGAATGTTTTGATGCCGTATCATTACAGAATGACATCATAGCATGAAATTGCTCCTCAACTCACTCACTTACTCACTCACTCACTCACCCTGCTATTATACACCAAGAGTTAGTACATTTAACACATACAATACGACCAACACAGGGCCACTCCAGTTGTTTTTGCAACAATTTTAAGAATTTATGCAATAACTGTGAAATATGGGGATATAAATTTTCCAACGCTTTGCTTGAAAGAGCTGACTCAGCAGGTTTTCTGCCGTGGAGCAGCTGCTGTACGGTGGAGTCTGACTAAGGATGGAGGAGGCCAGTTACCACCGGGATGCACCAACAGGCTATGTGGACTCTTCAGCTGTTCTCTCATCGGAGATATTTTCTGTATTCACAGATCTTTTGGCACCAATATGTATGGACAGCTGGAAATTAGATTCAAATGTCAATGAAGAATTTTATTGATATGACTTCTATTTAAGACTGGCGCATGCTGGGAGAGAGTGTTTTATTACATATCTTCTCATAAACGTGTTATACTTGGTATAGAAAAACAACATCTCCTTTATCTCAGAAATATATAATCAATATTTTGATTGCGTCGTACAATGTGTGCTATTTCACAAAAATGGAGTAACACTTTAGGCACTTAGTATATTTCCAGCATCGGTAACATGATGGTTTTTGAGATCAGTAAGAAAACACAAAATCAATATGCTGTGGGTTTTCTTGTCAAGTATGTCTTGTCTCAGTACCGCTTGTGACTGTATCAATCTTGTCAGGATGCTTGATGTGATACACATGTTATTTGACGAGAAATAATACATATCCTAAATTGATTTGACACCAGAGCTGTTGGTTCTGGATGTAAAACTGACATTCAGGGATGTTTTTCTGGATCACATGCATGTGACGTGGGGGCACCGGTAGACATGAGCTGTTTCCTGGAATTTAAAGTGTACATGTTTTGGCTGTTATATTCCCACTGTGTTGCTGTAAGCCATTCCTCTGCTGCTGGCAACAGCGGAAGCCAGGCTCGTCCATACAGCTAAAACTAAGTATCACTTTCAATTTTCTGCTGAGAATGTGTAAAAAATAGTTTTAAATTCACAAAAAATGCAGTGGACTGAATGTGGGAGTCCTGTGACTGATGAGCCTTAGTTCAGTGTCATGTCAACTCATGACGATTGTAGGGGCTAATTTCATCATGCTATTCCTATGTCATGACATGTCATGTTTGATTTGTGTCATGATGCAAGCCAGGTCACTGTGCCCTGGGCGTGTAAAGTGGGTTTGGATTGATTTTGTGGTCTGAGCTCCGTGTGTGAAATGTACAAAGATTGGTTGCCATATCGGAAGTATTAAAGGTCCCTGGCTGGAGTTCCTACTGCAGAATCTGTGTTCCAGATTCTGTTGATATATTGATACCAGTAGGTCAGGGTAATGTAGGAGATGTGAACTTAATCGACTCAAATTAGATGAGAATATATATTTGTATGTACAATGATGATATCCATTATCTGCGGTCTCCATCATAACACCTGAAGGTACTACCGGTATATTCCACATATGGTTGCATCAGTTTCATGTGTCTTGGCCAGGGCTGTTCAGTTTGTATTCACAACATGCTCATCCCATAAAGTTTTAGTGCTGGGCAAGTGGGAAAATGTGTATCACTTAAGGTTGAGCAGGTGCTTGTTTTGGAGCAGGTATGTGTAGTAAGTGTAGTCTTGGCAAGATGACTAGGAAGCCACAGTAGGTCGACAGTGTTGCTGTTTATCACCCTAATTATGACATTCCTGCAGAGAACAGAGATTACAGTGAATGAGGAGAGAGATAACAGTTCCTTGGCTAATTGATGGCGGTGTCTATGTCTTCAGATGGTGATGGTGGAGGAATGCTCTCACTGTACTTACTGTCTCCACCTCAACCATCACACCAGTGTACACTCACAAGCACAACAGCAGGTTGCAGGTGTAATGAGTTTTAGAGGGTGAGTGAGTTTAGTGCAATTTGCCGATGTAAGAAGTTTGTAGTGATATCAGTTTTAAAGGAGGCATGTTGCAGGTGTAATGAGTTTTAATGGAGAGCATCATGCAGGTGTAAGGAGTTTTTAAAAGGGAGAGAGCATAATGCAGGTTTAAGAAGTTTTAAAGGAGAGCATCATGCAGGTGTAAGGTGGAGCATTTTTGTAAGGAGTTTTTAAAGAAGGCATGTTGCAGGTGTAAGGAGCATTTGTAATGAAGGAGAGCATGATGCAGGTGTAAGGTGTTTTAAAGGAGAGCATCATGCAGGTGTAAGGAAGCATCATGCACAGGTGTAGGAGTTTTTAAAGGAGAGCATGTTGCAGGTTTTTAAAGGAGAGCATCATGCAGGTGTAAAAGGAGAGCATGTTGCAGGTGTTATGAGTTTTTAAAGGAGAGCATCATGCAGGTGTAATGAGTTTTTCAGGAAGAGTGTGTCACAGGTGGAAGAAGTTTTTAAAGGAGAGCATCATGCAGGTGTAAGGAGTTTTAAAGGAGCAGGTGTAATGAGTTTGTTGCAGGTGTGTGCAGGTGTAAGAAGTTTTTAAAGGAGAGCATGTTGCAGGTGTAAGAAGTTGTTAAAGGAGAGCATCATGCAGGTGTAAGGAGTTTTTAAAGGAGAGCATGTTGCAGGTGTAAGAAGTTTTTAAAGGAGAGCATCATGCAGGTGTAAGGAGTTTTTAAAGGAGAGCATGTTGCAGGTGTAAGAAGTTTTTAATGGAGAGCATCATGCAGGTGTAAGGTGTTTTTCAGGAAGAGTTAGTCACAGGTGTAAGGAGTTTTTAAAGGAGAGCATGTTGCAGGTGTAAGGAGTTTTTAAAGGAGAGCATGTGGCAGGTGTAAGAAGTTTTTAAGGAAGAGCATGATGCAGGTGTATTGAGTTTTAAAGGAAGAGTGTGTCACAGGTGTAAGGAGTTTTTAAAGGAGGGCATGTTGCAGGTCTGTGGTGCATATGTAGATAACATGTTGCAGGTGTAATGAGACTGCATGGATCAGCTTGTTGCAGGTGTAACAAGCTTGTGAAGAGGTGTAGGTCACTAGATCAGTCAGCAGTTGTAACAAACTACATATTAGGCTTGTATCCCCTGAGATTGATGTACCAAGGTAATGACAGGTAATAACGTTCCATCAATCGCCAGAGTTAAGAAGACCATTGGATGTGTAGTCAGGTACGTGCTGATGTCGGACTGGTGTGACTGGAGGGGGGGGGGGGCTCTAATTCCCAGATTACACAAATCGATACTGTTGTCCTCCTGGGTGAGAAAGAGATCACAGGCAGATTATATACTATGTGTTTTAGAAAATCGGCTTTAGATCCATTGTGGCCACAAATTAAAGGTAATCTCTTGATATTTCCGTTTCCATGGAAACTACATGGCGGGTAAACATGGAAAGGGGGTTTTGAGTATGGTAGGTGGAGAGATGGGGATGAGGGAGGTTGATCTGGCTACAGTGTTGACAGAGAAATCAGATACCCAGTTAGTAAACTACTCCCGAGATGAGCACGAGGGGTTGTTGGTCTGGGAGGCCCTGAGAGGCTGTAGTGTTGTCTGTACAGGCTGCTACAAGGTATTACGTCGAGGGGTTGTTGGTCTAGGATGCCCTGCGGCAGGCTGTAGTGATGTCTGTACAGGCTGCTACAAGGTATTACGTCGAGGGGTTGTTGGTCTGGGAGGCCCTGAGAGGCTGTAGTGATGTCTGTACAGGCTGATACAAGGTATTACGTCGAGGGGTTGTTGGTCTGGGAGGCCCTGAGAGGCTGTAGTGATGTCTGTACAGGCTGCTACAAGGTATTACGTCGAGGGGTTGTTGGTCTGGGAGGCCCAGAGAGGCTGTAGTGATGTCTGTACAGGCTGCTACAAGGTATTACGTCGAGGGGTTGTTGGTCTGGGAGGCCCTGAGAGGCTGTAGTGATGTCTGTACAGGCTGCTACAAGGTATTACGTCGAGGGTTGTTGGTCTGGGAGGCCCTGAGAGGCTGTAGTGATGTCTGTACAGGCTGCTACAAGGTATTACGTCGAGGGTTGTTGGTCTGGGAGGCCCTGAGAGGCTGTAGTGATGTCTGTACAGGCTGCTACAAGGTATTACGTCGAGGGGTTGTTGGTCTGGGAGGCCCTGAGAGGCTGTAGTGATGTCTGTACAGGCTGATACAAGGTATTACGTCAAGGGGTTGTTGGTCTGGGAGGCCCTGAGAGGCTGTAGTGATGTCTGTACAGGCTGCTACAAGGTATTACGTCGAGGGGTTGTTGGTCTGGGAGGCCCTGAGAGGCTGTAGTGATGTCTGTACAGGCTGCTACAAGGTATTACATCGAGGGGTTGTTGGTCTGGGAGGCCCTGAGAGGCTGTAGTGATGTCTGTACAGGCTGCTACAAGGTATTACGTCGAGGGGTTGTTGGTCTGGGAGGCCCTGAGAGGCTGTAGTGATGTCTGTACAGGCTGCTGCTACAAGGTATTACGTCGAGGGGTTGTTGGTCTGGGAGGCCCTGAGAGGCTGTAGTGATGTCTGTACAGGCTGCTGGGAGGCAAGGGCTGTATGATACGTCGAGGGGTTGTTGGTCTGGGAGGCCCAGAGAGGCTGCAGTGATGTCTGTACAGGCTGCTACAAGGTATTACGTCGAGGGGTTGTTGGTCTGGGAGGCCCTGAGAGGCTGTAGTGATGTCTGTACAGGCTGCTACAAGGTATTACGTCGAGGGGTTGTTGGTCTGGGAGGCCCTGAGAGGCTGTAGTGATGTCTGTACTGGCTGCTACAAGGTATTACGTCGAGGGGTTGTTGGTCTGGGGGGCCCTGAGAGGCTGCAGTGATGTCTGTACAGGCTGCTACAAGGTATTACGTCGAGGGGTTGTTGGTCTGGGAGGCCCTGAGAGGCTGTAGGGATGTCGGTACAGGCTGCTACAAGGTATTACGTCATGTTCACCACACACTGGTCTGTGGGGTTGCTGCTGTTAAGTCACATAAATGTCTGACTGGTCAGCAGAAGGGAAAAAAAAGTTGAGTAACGATGCAGGCTTGCAGTGAGATTCCTGTTTGTACTGCAGGGTTTTACGCGATGCAGTAATGTGTGTCCAGTACTCACAAATGTATACATTTGGATCCAGTAAAGATCATCAAAAGTTTTGAACGGGGATCCTCTGGACTCCTTGTTTTGTAGATTAAGGTAAACCCTGGTATTGTGTTGTAAGACACATGAAGGAACACTGGTGTTTGGCAGCAGTAGCAGTTAATACGACAAATGCATCTCTTCTTCAGGTACAGTGACTGTTAGCACTGACAAGACCCATGAAGATCTTGGCTAGAACTCTTCTTTAGCAAGCCTTGCTTGTCGTGAAGATCAGGGCTTCAACACGTCTTCAGCAACCCTTGCTTGTCGTGAAGATCTAGGCTTCAACACGTCTTCAGCAAGCCTTGCTTGTCTGGAGGATCTAGGCTTGAACTCGTCTTCAGCAAGCCTTGCTTGTCGTGAAGATCAGGGCTTCAACACGTCTTCAGCAAGCCTTGCTTGTCGTAAGAGATACCTAATGGAATCGGACTGACTGGTTTGTTGACTTGGTCGATGCATGTCATTGTCTCCATAATGTGTCAGTCGAGGCTCATGGTGTTAGCCACTGATGTCAACCACTCTCTGTCGATTCCGATACATTGATTTGTTAATGCCCAATGATAACACTTTTGCCACAGACTTTTCCCAGGTGGACTGGTTGTATGAAATCCTGTTTGTCTGAAGGTTTACGTTACTCATTGAAATGAGTCTACTTCTACACCCACTTGGACCTGATAATGTTGCACCCTCAGGATACCAGTAATTTCTCAATATGCATTGTATCAAATTTCCAGTTTTCCTGACTTGAAGAACAAAAATGTACATCACGCTTGCTCGCTCGCTCGCTCGCTCGCGCACTCACTCACTCACTCACTCACTCACTCACTCACTCACTCACTCACTCACTCACTCACTCACTCACTCACTCACTCACTCACTCACTCACTCACTCACTCACTCACTCACTCACTCACTCACTCACTCACTCACTCACTTCACTCATCACTCACTCACTCACTCACTCACTCACTCACTCACTCACTCACTCACTCAGATATGTGTGTTCATCCCTGAAGCGATGTCCTGTTGATGAGGTGTACCACATCTTTATTCCCCAGCGATGGCAGATTTTCTGATCAATACAGTTCCATAACAGAGTAACTACTTGAGCCTCCTGCCAAGCTCTCAACAAACAGTGTGTGCCATTAAACGACTTTACTCGCAAGTTTGTATCAAGTTTTATTTACCAAGTCATTTAAACACAGCGTCCGCAGATCGTCTTCAATGTCTTCCCTTGTGTGAGTGCATGTTTGAGATTTGTAAGCTGACTAAACCTTCGTAACTGTCGTAGGTTGACATTTCCACAACGCCTGTTGAACCCGGTGAGAGGATCACACCGATGGTGTAAGAAGGATATTGTGTAACGGGAGCCTGTCTGTTAGCCAAATGTGAGGGGGTCAGGGTTGGGATCGTGATGGGGTGGGGATGGGTTCGTGACTGGCATTGTCCTCGGAACAAGTCTGGGTCTAGGGGGGAAGGGGAGGGAGGAATTCCGACTTGGCAGATGATGATTACACAATGCTCACCAAACTGTCGATGAACCGGGGTTAAATACAACACAATGGAGGACACTTCCATGTAATCCTTATTTGTATGTTGGTATTCATGTAGCAAATTTCTGTGTTTTGTCATTTGTCTTGTCGCAAGTGAGTACCGTGTTGTGTTCTACACATAATACACCCTTCTACAGGACCTACCGTCACATGTTGCACAAACAGTTTGACATTTATTCTGAGCAGCCTGGTAGGGTGGGATAGTGCTGTGGTTCTGGGACTATCCTGAAATGATTTAATTCGTTCTCATGTTTTGCCCCTAAATCTGACATGGCGAACGTTCTGAAAAATAGACCAAGTTGAATTTATTTAGTTCCTTATTTTAGAGAAACCATATATTTTGAAGCACTGATACTCTAATGCATTATTTACCAGACATCCGTGTTATATGGAGAATACTGATGGCTATACAACAGAAATTCGTGCTCTGTCACTGGCGGTTAATTACACGAAGTGATTCTTTCAATTATTGAACATTTATTCAGATATATGATTAACTTTTAAGTGTGCTGCCTACTGTAGCTGTATGTATTACTGAGCATGGAGACAGAACCCTTGGCTAGTATGGAGAAGCTGTGTCCTCATGTATGTTTGATGGTGTGGAGACAGAACCCAGTCTTTGCCAGTGAGGAGAAGTTGGTGCCTCATGTATGTTTGATGGTGTGGAGACAGAACCCAGTCTTTGCCAGTGAGGAGAAGTTGGTACCTCATGTATGTTTGATGGTGTGGAGACGGAACCTGTCTACATTGCAACACGTTTCTTATTCCTTTAGATTCACACCTGATTACCTTCTGGCTCAAGTTCGCTCATGCCATTACCAACACTTTATGAGTTTTCTGAGGCTAATTTTCTGCATGATGTGTTTGTTAGGCAGTTGTTCTTCAGGTGTCATGTTTTGATGCTTCAGACAGTTGGGTATTGATCCAGGGGAATTGTGTTTAAGTGAATCAAGTCACTTGGGAGTCGACTTGGACAAGTTGTGTGTAAGGTTTCTGACCGCTTGTCAGCACCTTCTGTAACTCCTGAACAGCAGTCATAGCTCAGTGGAAACTAGAAACCAGTTTGGAACACATTTCTTCTAACACCAATTAAGCTCACATGGAGGAGAGACTTAATTCTCTTGTCTGAGGAATGATGGGGTAGCCTGATGCCTAAAGCTTGTCATGTGAAGACCCGGGTTCGATTTCCCAACATGGGTACAGTGTGTCAAGTTTATTTCTGGTGTTTTAGTATTGATGGAATATTGTTCAATATGATGTAAAATTACTAAAACCTCACTCACTCACTCATGCGCTCCTGCAGTCACTATTTAACTCACTCACTCATTCTCCTGTCCTCTCTTTCTTTCACTTAAGAAGAAGCTGATTCTTTTCATGTTACTTCTTAAAATTGCACAAAGGCTTTCATTTGGTTCTAAGACAGTTTTTGTGTCTATTTTAGGATGGAACTGTAGTTGTAATCTGGGAAATGCTTCTGAATCTTGAGACCTAGAAAGCAGAATGTTGTTTGTGATTTTGACATTAACTTGTTATAAATATATTACAGTGGCTATTTTAGATAATGTCATTCTGTGAATGGAGTCTTCTGAAAGGTATACGATTTCATTCTTGTTATGTCTCAGGAAAAGTAAGATATGTACAAAGATTTCACAAGACATGCTTATGTGAAATAAATCCAATTACCAACCTTAGCCACCTTGCAGCTATTTCTGAATATTATCCTGTGATTGATATACAGTGTTGGAACAAATATTTTCAGCTTCATTGAATAAATATTTTTGGACATAGATGTCCTTCTATAAACCAGCGATCAGATTAACAATGTAACAGGGGAGACAATCCTATGTGGTTGAAGTGTTTGCTTTTTTGCTCTGTGAAGACAAAATGTGACTCGGACCTAGACAAACCTGTGGTCAATATGGGGAACAACGTCTGACTTTGTGGGGATGCGGGGACAATATCATTAAAGCTGTAATCTCCCTAAGTATATGAAACATGGTGACTGATGGAAGTCTGTTTGCCTTGCTGACAGATTGTAAATCAATATGGGGAACAACGTCTGACTTTGTGGGGATGCGGGGACAATATCATTAAAGCTGTAATCTCCCTAAGTATATGAAACATGGTGACTGATGGAAGTCTGTTTGCCTTGCTGACAGATTGTAAATCAATATGGGGAACAACGTCTGACTTTGTGGGGATGCGGGGACAATATCATTAAAGCTGTAATCTCCCTAAGTATATGAAACATGGTGACTGATGGAAGTCTTTGCCTTGCTGACAGATTGTAAATCAATCCAACTTGTTCGCTTGATTTCACCAACTCATTCACAAGCTTCACATCCATCCAAGAATGAAACCAGGACTTAGGTGTGACAAGTACATACTTTGACTGCTGTAGTACCCCATCAAAACTGTCAAATCTGTGAATACAAATTTTGGTGAGGTTTGTTTATTTGAGTTCTCTTTTTTTTAAACAATTAACTAATAAATTGTACCTGATGTATGAAGTATGGGCAAGAAATATCACTGAAATATTCTTACAAACAATAAACACGTTATCCATAACAGTTTCATGTGTTCCTCTGTTTCATTGGATACTTCTAGATTGTTGGTACTGACGATGTACCAACTTCTTCCATGTCTGTTTTAGTCGAGGTGAGCTACAGCTTTGTGTTCTTCTGTAGTTCAATAGATTCTCTGAAGGAAGAAGACTTGGTAATAAGAACACTCTAAGGATGTTCCAGTTGAAGGGGTGGTGGGGTAGCCTAGTGGTTAAAGCATTGGCTTGGCTAGCCGAAGACCCGGGTTTGATTCCCCACATGGGTACAATGTGTGAAGCCCATTTCTGGTGTCCCCAGCCGTGATGTTGCTTGAATATTGCTAAAAGCGTCGTAAAACCAAACTCAGTCAGTCAGTCAGTCCAGTTGAATCCCGTTACACTGACAGTTGTGTAATCACATTGATTTGTTGTTGATTCCACAGACACAGCCAGACCATGATGGACACAGTTAAATCGACACAGACTTAACTTCCCCATCGAAATACAATTAGTTGCCCAACATGATGCATCTATTGATTACTTATAGACAGTTGTACAACAGGTAGTATCATATTGATTGAGTGTTCTTTAGTACTGTAATGGAGTGTTTAGACGTGTAATTATGAGGTGTGTGCACCCACTTCTGGTGATGGTAATAGGTGCGGAGGTGTAACGGAGGACGTGTAACAGACGAGTGACAGTTACAGCTCATCCTTGTGATGGATTCTGTGGGCAACGAGTGCAGTCGACGTCGGGACCATCCTGCTGCCGATGTTGTCAGTGAAGTACCAGTTCTTTTGTTTACTCTGTGTTCCTTTACAGTCATGTATTTGCATACTTTGCACAACCCAAGTGATTGACTCTTGAACATTTGACATGGGTAGCTGCATTTTCTGTACTTCAATGAATTAATGTTCATTTGCCTACTGAACAACTACAGAGAACCTACTGGCTTAGCAACTACAATTATCTTGCCCGCTTAACAGCTCCACCTTTTGTAAGAAGCCACTAACGGGATCGGGTGGTCACGCTCGCTGACTTGGTTGACACGTCATTGTATCGCAATTGCGTAGATCGATACTCATGATGTTGATCACTGGATTGTCTGGTCCATATTCGATTATTATACCACAGTTTATGAAGTAACGGGGTATATAGCGTTCATTCTATCCTTCAGTTCTGAAACTTTGTCCGGAGCACATCTCTTAAAGTTTACTTGCTTGGTTTAACAAACTTCACACACATGTTAATCATTACACATAGATGTGCCTTTTGCTATTTTGAAGTTGATGAGATTTTATTTTTTGCTGTTTCCATGGAAACATAACTTAGTGCAAAATGTGTTTGCTGGTTACCTGTCTGGAGCATATGACCGAAACTATACATGCTAGGTTCACCAAACTTGACACACCAGTTAATCATGAGAGTCAGTGACATTCTTCACCAACATCCACGTCATTGTGTGCAACATGTCACAATCAAGTTCAATGGTATGTCAGGTTTCCACAGAAAACACACACAAAATAAATTTCCATAAATTATTATAATGTAATCAGTAAATGGCAAAACTATTATCTAACATGTATATAAAGTTTGGTGTAGTCAAGGGGAAAGTCTTGTGAGCTGCTGATCCTCATCACATTATATATATCAATATCAGTCATTTCCATGTCCCAAAGTGGGAAGTGGGGGTATGTGAGCTGTGCTCACTTCTACACTTGTTTACAGACTGCTGCCATATAGCTGGAATATTGCTGAGTGCGGCGTAAAACAACAAACCAAACCAAAACCACAAAACAGCTACATTTACCGTGCCTGTTGAACGACTACAGTGAACTTGCCTGTTGAACGACTACAGAGAACGTGAACAACTCTAAGGCACAAAAGCCTTATCAATTTACCAGTTCCACATCTTAATGAATTTGTTTTGTGTCATATTTTTCTTAGTTATTTCTGTAACCACCCAATATTTGATGAAAGATTTCACTTTTTTCTTTCCAATAAACTGCCCAGAAGAGTTTCAGTTGAACTTATGTGTATTGGGTTTTGTGGCTTTTCTTGGGTTTGCAATTACACATCTTTCAAACCAAAACTTTCACATCTGAGAGCTACTTCAGACTTCTCTGACTAATTGCTGTAATTATTATATTTAAGTAGGTCAGCACTAAGGGGATGTTTACCTATAGTAATATGTCTTTGAGTAGGCCACCAGAGGGGGGAAGTCTAGCTGTAGTACCGGGTAATATGTCTTTGAGTAGGGTTCAGAGAGGGCAGTGTAGAAGAACAATAGAAGCTTCTCCTGTGACCGCAGTTCCACATCTTGGTTTCATTACAGCAATGGGAAC
The DNA here is from genome assembly GCF_003918875.1 of Haliotis rubra. NCBI lineage: Eukaryota > Metazoa > Mollusca > Gastropoda > Lepetellida > Haliotidae > Haliotis > Haliotis rubra. The sequence continues at coordinate 614,963 of NW_025766459.1, forward strand.
ACATCTTCAACCATGTTGGACTTACTTATATCAGCCAGTATCTCAGACAGGGTCACATGGTACAGGGTGTACTGTCAGTCAGAAATAATGTCTTTATATTGCGTCAGTTGTTGTTAATGCTGGTTGGAAGTGTTCTGTGTCAAGTTATGAATTTTTTAAACATAGGGGTTGGGGATGGGTCGTGTGGACAAGCTGTTTCTGTAGCATTTAATTAGATGTTCAGCTTTGTGCTTCTGGATCATGAAACCCAGCCCGACAGATGCTGGTAACTTTAGTGATGTCATATCTTCATCCCTGGGGAATGGTGTTTAAATCAAATTTGATTTCTTATGCTAGGTATATTTACCACATCTCACCTTTGTTTTGGACAATAAAATTTAACTCTATAAAAAAAACATTGATTTTTCTAGGCTTGAGGTTAACAGGAGAAAAATCACTTTTAGTTGACTTTGTGTTGTACATAAATATTTTGTTGTAATTGTTGAAGATTACCTTTTGTGTATTTCTACTTTGTCAAATTGTTGTTTTTCAGTTCATGTGATTGGTTTTTTTTCTGAAAATAACTTTTGCCTACTGCTTACATGGACAGCCTCACTTTCATCACGTGGCTACATAAACGTCTTGTCTAATGATTAATATAAACATGTCAGAACTCTGCTGGAGCATAAGAAACCAGTTTCCAATGACCCCACATTTATCTAAGCCTTTCATCTTGTAGAGATGTTCCCCGTCCTTGATGAAATGTTCAGACAGGATGGTGATGCCAGTTACACATCACATATTGGCCTGTCAGAATAAACAACGAAAAATGTCACATCTTCCCATGGATTTTGTTATAAATAAAATACAAATAGAGTACTTTCCTTCACTTGTATTACTGTTGTTGAAGCTGACAGTGATGTTGTGGATGATGTTGTGTGTGTGGAAGCTGGGGTAGACACTGTGACGTATTTGTCCGGATCATGTTTCCAGGAGGGTGTCGGACAAATGGTGTCCTAGACTTGCTCAAGCCTCCAAGTCAGTGTAATTGTTAATTTGTGTCATAATTTCGAAATTGTGTAAGTAATGAGACCATATTGTCTCTATAAAAGGACTAGCATCAAGTACTGTCCATCTACCGAGACTATCAGATCATGGATAGAATTACTACATGTCGACAGATATAGCATTCTGTATAGCCATGGAGCTCATCCGATGGTGTGGTGGTAGTGTTGGAGGCCTACAGAGGTAATGTTAGAATTTGTATATAGACAACCTCAAACCCTTCTCTCTAGAGGTGCAGGGCGGTGGGGTAGCCTAGTGGTTAAAGCGTTTGCTCGTCACGCCGAAGACCCGGGTTCGATTCCCCACATGGGCAAAATGTGTGAAGCTCATTTCTGGTGTCCCCCGCCGTGATATTGCTGGAATATTGCTAAAAGCGGCGTAAAATCAAACTCACTCACTCACTCTCTAGAGGTGCACCTTTACGGTATATGGGTGTGTCAGATATGAGATATATATGGGTTCCAGTATAAGATAAAGGCCTACTTTCTTGATGTGTATCTGGGTGAGATATGAGATGTACAGGTAGGTTGCAGTATAACATAAAAACAAGAGTTTCTTCCCTTACTCATGCCAGGATCCTCTGTTGATGAATGATCCTCGTTTCGCCAGCACCCTACGTGTTGTCTTGGGTTTCTTCAAGGTCAAACATCAAAGGGAGACATCGTTTGTCACGCCAGATCTCAGATGCAAAGTTAAACCCAACTCACCCCTTCTTCTGAAGAATTTGACGAAGTCACTTTATTGTTTAACCAAACATGCAAATGTTTGTGTGATTAGGTCATACAAGGACATCATTTGTTTTAAGAACCTCAAACTGTCTCCATTCCTCTGTCTACACTGACTCACAGGAATACTGTTACTTATACACAGTCAGGGCATAGGAGCTGCATAGATGAGCCCTGGTTGAGATTAAGGCTGTTACACTTGTCAGGAACCCTCTCCCCAGCTCCTCAGCCACCCTGGCAGGGGTTGTTTTCCCTCCTTTGTCTCCACAATAGGGGAAGTTGTTGCAAGTATCCGTTTGTTGTTGACTGAGTGGTTTGCTGGGGGCTTCAAAACATAATTATAATGAGGAATGTTACCGTGATGTAGGAGGTCATGGAGAGGGTAAGGCTTGTACATGAACTTGTTCCAGAGACGTCCTGACATTTTGCTGCAGGTGACATTGTTAAATACATGGCTCCATGCTTTATGTGTTATTGTCATGGCGACACGCAATAGCTTCGAGGGTCTGTCAGCTGGCCGTGTAAGTTGCCAGGGAACTGTCATCAGTGGACATGTTCAGAATACACAATAATCTAAAATACCGTCGAATTCTATGGAGATTTCACAGATTTATTTCAAATCATTCAATGCGATTAATTTGTCACAGAGAAGTGCTCAAGGCACAATGTTTAATATGATTACTGTTTACAGTTGGTCAATATGTTTATATGTGAAGTCGTTAGTGTCAGTCATCGGCCTCCGCCTCCTGTTGTATCCATATCGATGGACACTGTGTCTCCAGCCATCTAAACACTGGCCTTGTTACGGCCATGATTGGACACTGTGTCAGGACTTAACTGCCTGACACAGTGTGATGGTGGGTGAGACAAAACAAGAAGTGGTTATTGATAGTGATGTATTTAATACAGGCTTTAAAACTCTGTTTTGACCAGAAGTCCACTCTTTCTGGTTGGATCCATTCAATGTGGTCACTGTGGCTGAAGGTGTTGTCAGTATAAGTACTGCAGATATGTACCCCAGTTACTGTTTTCACCCTTTTCAATGATTATATTGTCTACTGATCTTTGCAACATTATAATCCTGCGAAATTTGTTTGAAGTGTAAAAATGAAAGACTCCACTTGAAGACCTTGAATAAAATAGAGAAAACTTTGTAAACTGCCCAAAGTGAATACTTTTATTACCCAGTGAACAATCTGAAGGTGGTGTATTCCGTATGAATCTTCATCTGACTGGGGCTCCTTTTCCATTAATATCGAATTATAAGTTTGTATCAAAATTATATATGTTCAGAGACTACTCAATGGTCTATAGGTGGAGCATCTTCTCGACAATCCACACAAGAAAATCACTGCTCCAGAAAAATTAACATTTCACTTTTCCCTGATGAACTCTGCTGAGGAAAATGTTATCAATAATTTGACAACGAATGTTATCTCCAGCAGATTCAGGGAAAAAAACATTGACATTTTACATGATCCTGAGCAGGAATAGCAAAAGAGTGTAAACCTCATTGGAATGATTGTGTCCGTGACTGCCACAGACTCTGTTGGTAAAACGCTGCCACAGTAATGCTGTTGATACTATTCCCGAGGATTCTTAATGTCATGGTGACCGAATATGATTGTATTATGACCAGTTTGTGTCAGCAGTAGCCTACTCACCATGTCTGGCAGGCTGACCCAAGAGAGCCGCTGTCCTGGAGGAAACTAATGGTAATGACATTTGTCTAATGTCATCGCTAATGTCGCATCTACTGTCACTTTGAACTAATATATATCCCTAAGATCATTACATGTATATTTTGAGACATAACAAGCGTATCAGCAAACTAACATGTTTGGCTGCAGAAGTGCCTCCATTGTTAAATGAATTAATGTGCTGACCTAGATTAGTCTGGTGCTGAGAGTGCATATTAGGTTCATTTGTCATTGAAATGCATGGGGCTACCCCATGGTATGGGTTATAGGCCCTTACTGTGTATAAACATTAATGGGAAGTGAAGATGTTACATGGATTGAAAAAGCACGCACTCGGTAGGTTGAAATTGAATACAAATAAAGTTTTAAGTTTAATAGTAGTTTTATACTGGCCGAGCTGCTGTACAGAATAACCAAATACTGACTGTTGCTGCCCACACAAGAAAGGCTCTAAACGTTTACATGGCACACTGATAAGAACATGTTATTTTCTGAGGATATTTACAGTGTATGTCAGTGTAAGAGATAATGCGTATGATTATCATGAAGACGGTAGTAGAAGATACTAAACTACCCACGCTATCTCTGTTCCCTAGGTCTCAACTGACACATCAACTGACATGTGTATAATATATAATGCCCATTCTGTGTTATGCCTTATACCAAGGGTGAAGAAACTCTCTTCACATATTCTTGTGATATTTCAGTTGACCAAACATGAGGTCATGTACTGGTACAGAGAGATACCATGATCTGAGATACTAAAGACTGCATAATCCGAATCACAATACATTTTTTAGTGGGATCTGTAGCAGGTACTGTAGTGGGAAAAGTTGTGGTGACTGTAGCAAGGACTGTAGCAGGGACTGTAGAAGGGACTGTAGCAGTGACTGTAGCAGGAACTGTAGAAGGGACTGTAGCAGGGACTGTAGTGGGAAAAGTTGTGGTGACTGTAGCAAGGACTGTAGCAGGGAGTGTAGAAGGGACTGTAGCAGGGACTGTAGCAGGGACTATAGAAGGAACTGTAGCAGGAACTGTAGAATTGACTGTAGCAGGGGCTGTAGAAGGGACTGTAGCAGGGGCTGGAGCAGGGACTGTAGTAGTGAGTAGCAGGGACTGTAGTAGGGACTGTAGTAGTGAGTAGCATGGACTGTAGAAGGGACTGCAGTGATAGAAACTCGTTCAAAAACTCTAGTGGCCCAAATGTTTCAAGTCTGGCCACCACTTTTTGAAAGTTAGTGGCCCAAACCACTTTTTGGTGGCCCAAATAAATTTAGTACAAACTAACACATATTGGCAGTAACTGAGTTGCGAATAAATATAACAGGAAGAGGGTGTACACTTTATAGTATAATTTAAATTTGAATGCTTTGTTGCTGTTGAAAATTGTATTTCATTTTATGAAAATACTTGATAAGCAATATTATGTTCATGATGAAATATGTTACAGAAATGACATGATCAATAAAAAGATATGAAACAAAATTACTATGACATTCACTTTTAGAATGTCAACTGTTTCACTGTCTGTAGAATCAGTGTAGATCATGTATTATAGATGTATAACTGAAATTCATTTCTGATAATGTCAAAATGTTTATGAATTTTCAATCCCCTACAAGGGATCATAATATTTTTCTAATTTAGTTATCATATACTTTTATCAATTTATTATAAGTTATAACTTTATTAAACGTGACACACTAAAATATGTCTTCAATTCGTATGTAGGAAATCGAAAATGAAGGTCTAATCCTAGCTACCTGTTTATAAATATGAAATTTATCTTTTATCATATTATTCTAATAATGCAACTACAACTTAAATAAGTTTATTTAAATGAAAATGCAAGCTTACACAATTATAATGTCCGAATAAACCACAAAGGAAGCAAAAAATGCGGCGATTTTTATGTAAAATATTTGTGCGTCCTTTCAAATTTTCATGCGTATATTACGCAGGACGCGCAGGTAGATTTATCCCTTCAGTCGTGACTGAACATATGAATTCTATCAGTGTTTTGATGAATGAAAGTCATATTCAAATTATTGCATGTATGTGATTTCACGTTAAAATATCTAGATTATAACTTACTTGGCATATTTGCTCGCCGGGGGCTTTGCCGGCTGATGTTTGAGAAATAACCAAGCTTCCGCCATGTTGGGAAAGTGAGCCGTATAAACAAGACGTTACCTGATTGGCTACTGTTACTATCTGAGCCAATCAAATACAGTATTACATCGATGCCAACCCGGATGTAATATGGTGCTATCGTCAACAGCACGCACTTTTCCCGATGTTTTAAGGTATTCGCGATTTATTCAAGCAATTGATAAGTGATTAAAACATCTGAAAAAGCATATGAATTACATACATTTTATTTGACACGTATAGATAAATCTAGTCGCCCAGAACTTTTTTGACTGGCGACAAAATTGTGCATTTTTAAAAAACTTGGTCGTCCCAATGCACATTCAGTGGCATTTGGCGAGCTGGCGACCGGTAGTTTCTATCACTGGACTGTAGCAGGGACTGTAGTAGTGAGTAGCAGGGACTGTATCGGGCTGCAGAAGGGACTGTAGCAGGGACTGTAGAAGGGACTGTAGCAGGAGCTGTAGAAGGGACTGTAGCAGTGACTGTAGAAGGGACTGTAGCAGGGACTGTAGTGGGAGAATGTACTGATGCAAGTGCTTTTGGAAAGGTCGTGATTGTCAGGTTGATGTGACAAAACTAAATATGTCAGCTGATATATACAGTCAGGATGTTTGTGTACTTGACAGACTCAACAACAATAGTTTAGATCATCGGAGGAGTCTGTGGGGAATGTTTATTATTGTAACACACGTACAAAGTCAGGGGTTATGTACAACAGTGCCTAATGTCTGTGTATAGCAACATGCTGGTGTCAAACTGTTGTGTATCTCTGACACTGGACCTAATGTGGACCTCACGTGGATCTGTCCCAACCTGGATCTCTACAGGGTCCAGAGAGCGTCTGACAGATATTCCAGTGTATCCCACATTGTTTGTTCAGTGTTTGTTCTACAGGAATGGCTGATCATCACTTGATAATGTTCAGCTTGTGAAGATATGGCCAGAACATAAACTGAAGTGTGCAACAATAAGGAACAAACATTTTTGTATTTGTCTACATGTGTATTTGTGTATGGAGGTAGAGAAAAAATCTGGGCAATATTCCGTGTTTCATCCATGCCCCCATCAGACATTGTCCATATTTGTCGTTGTCGTCACACTATCATTAATTAACTTGTTAATTGCTCAGCCTGTGAAGGGGACCAGATGGTAGGGATGAAGTCGAGCTGATGAATCTTCACTGATTATATCTAATAAAGCCTTCATGTGGGACCTCCATTGTGCGACAACGTGGAACCAGTCATAGGACAGAGACATGAATCAGACTTTGGAACATTTCATGCTTTGTTTTCAGCAGATCAAACAGAACATCTCTTGTATGGTCGATCTGGCTGTAATCTGGCAGCATTGTTTTGTGTTATCTCCTAGGAAAACATGATGTTTAATTGTGTTCAATGTGTGGGGATTTGGGATATGTCTCCTGAACCCAGTGCTGGTCATTAAACATATTAATGAAGTTTGGTTGGTATCAGTGTGTGATTGGACTGTCGGTTGTCTGTGGTCACTTGATTGATTAGTAACTGTGCATTATTGAGGAAGTACACAGATTTACTGATCACATGTGGCCGTAGATTACAGAGTCTGTTACTTGATACTCTGTACTCTACTGGCCAACAGGGGAGGCTGGGTAGCCTAGTGGTTGAAGCGTTTGCTCGTCACGCCAGAGACCCGGGATCGATTCCCCACATGGGTACAATATGTGTCCCCCGCAGTGATATTGCTGGAATATTGCTAAAGGTGGTGTGTGTAAAACTAAACTCACTCACTCACTTACTGGCCAACCAGTGAGGAATATATGTAATACACACCCATCTATTTACTATGCATTTGTCTGAGAGAAATGCAAGTTTAAACATTTTAATCTTGATAAATACAAGTATTTACTGCAAGTTCAACAAAACACAAATAAAATCAGGTAATATTTGAATGATTGGTTGGAACAAACGGATTGTATCAAACTATTGATGATGAAATCCCAGCTGATCTGTGGACTACACTACTTGTGTAAATTGTATTCATTTTTTGGAGTCAGTTCATGTTAGTAGTATCTGCTCCCTCACAACTGACAACTTCAACAAATACAAATTCTTTTCAACTTGGAGGAAAGATGCAAGCAGTGTTGGGTTTAGTGACTGACTCCCTGACTGGTGGGCCCGAGGCATTAGAGGGAAGCGGTGGGTCAACAGTGGGGTTATTTCATAAACATCCACACACAAAGGATGGGTATCCTCATCACACTCGGAGACTGAGCGGACAAGGGGACAAGAATTTGGGTATTATCTTGGAATATTGTCGCTGTTGCTCTTCTCATTGCATGTGACACCGAGGTCGTGTTTGGCCAGGTCAGGTCTTGTGTGTCTGGGGTAAACCTTCTTCCATTGTAGCCAGATTTACACTCAGCTAAGAAAGAATTTTTTTGTTAATCTGGACGATGAAATTTGATCGCAGTTCTTCTTTCAAGCACCTTTGATGGAGATTTGTTGTGAGCCTGTGTCGGACAGGTGTGACGTGGACGCTAGGTAGTATGAGTGGTTGTTACATGCTTGCTATTGCATGTTGGGTAGGAATTGGTGAAATGTTTACCGCTGCTTTGCTTGAGGATGTGTTTTGGCAGTGCTTGGCACGGTGTGTTGGGACTCGTGGAGGGGGATAATGAGAGGTGTCAATACCTCCCTATTGTAGTCATCACAGGACTTAAAGTGGCAAATGTTTCACGTTTCTTAACATTTAGTAAATCTGGTTAAAGCTCCACACAGTGACAGCAGATGGTCAGAGCTCCAGATAATGTTGGTAAATATCACCCCTCCGAAGCAGTCTTAAAAAGTACATTCTCAAAATAGGCCGACTGGTTCTGTCCCATAAATATTTGCTTTTAAGAAGTGAATATTCCTACATAGCTGATGTATTCCTTGGAGACACACATCTTGTATTATGTGTTTTACTGCTGGTGTTCGACAAAAGAACAAGACAGCTGGCAGTCTATGTTGTGGTTGGTTTTACAAATGGTTCTATTGAAAATATCATTTTGCTTATGAATCAGAATTATAGACAAAAGATAAACAAAGTTCAGATAATAAAAAGGAATTTTTGGTAATGATATTTTTAGATTTTCTGCTGTGTTTTTTTTGTTTAACAAAAACTCTATAACAAATGAGTATAGCATTGATCAAGGTATTTTCTGGGAAAAAACATCATGGCAAGTCAGGAGAAGATGGGATAGACAGAGCCCAGTCCAGTGTACGCACATCACGTAGGTGACCATGTGACTGTCTTTGTGCAAAACATGTTGGTTCGAGAGGTATTGAGTTGTTAGATGATTGTAGACAGAAACACGGAGAGACCAGATGTTGGGCAGTCTGGTGTCTTAGTGGGTACAGTGTGTGCTGGTCGTGGTCAAGACAGTGTCAAATATAGCTTGTGTGACTCACTAGATGTCCAATACATATGTACCACGGTTTTCATGTAGTTACATGGGTAGTTACATGATGTGACCTCACTCACTCACTCACTCACTCACTCACTCACTCACTCACTCACTCACTCACTCACTCACTCACTCACTCACTCACTCACTCACTCACTCACTCACCCACCCACCCACCCACCCACCCACCCACCACTCACTCACTCACTGGTTAAGGGCTCCATTGTGTCATCGTTGTCTGGATACTGATGAGAGTCCATGTGGCAACACTCTAACATTTACGTCAGTCCCTGCCAGGCGCATCTGTAGCCATCTGCTACAATTGGTGTTCCCTGATATATGGGGTGATATATTCCAGGTGAATGTTTTACAGGAGACCCATGCAGAGGAAAGGTACTAACTTCCACTTCTCAGGAATATGACACTCAAAGCATGTGTTCCAGACTTCCTGCAAATGAGTTCTGGTTGCCATGGTCATCATTGTGAGAATAATATCTTGCACTTCTTTGATGCAGCTGAGTTGTGCTTCAGAGAATACTGTGCACCAATTGTCAGATGCTGTCTCTGATTACCTTGATCTCACTCCGCTCAGCCACATACATGCCACCCAAACCCTTTCCTTTTCCTTTACCTCGATCCCTAGTCATGTCCCTCTCAATCACAGTCAAACTTCCCTTAGACACCATCCCCTCACCCCCCACCCTACCATCTGGGTTAGAATGGATCTTCAGAAACCCATGTTTGAATGTAAGAGGCGACTGTTGGGATCGGGTGGTCAGACTCGCCGACTTGGTTGACGTCATCGTACCCAAGTTGCGTAGATCGATGCTCATGCTGTTGATCACTGGATTGTCTGATCCAGACTTGATTATTTACAGACCGCTGCCATACAGCTGGAATAGTGCTGAGGGCGGTGTAAAACTAATCTCACTCACTCACTCACTCATTCACTCACTCACTCACTCTCTCACTTACCCTTCCTTCACCCAAGTTACCTTCACCTCATCCCCAATCAGCTTTCCCTCACTCCACACCTTCCCTTCACCCTAACCTCTTTATCCTGTCTCGTCGTTACCCCCAGTTTCTTCAGTCACTCACCTCCTCCAGTCTGTGCCTCCTACACCTGCACTTCACATGTATGGGGTATTCCTCCTCCAGCCCACCCATCCCCACGGTAGCCCTGCCCCCGCCCCTGCAATATGCCCCCAACTGCATGTCTACCTGGATCAAGCATTGTGTTCCCACCCACAGTTGAGATCAGGTGTCCAGACCAAGCATGTCTCATCTCTCTGGGTAAACACCGACCCATGGGAGCAAAACACAAACTTTTCACAGAGGCATGAGTTGGGAAAAAGACATTCAGAAATAGGATATGTGGGTTGATTTGGTGTGTGGGTTTTGGCACCTGAAATATGATTTCTTCCAGGTTAAGCTGCTTGGATTGAATGCTGGGTTACATTTCTGGAGGTATTGTGTACCTAGCAGATTAACTGCCATCATGCAGGCTTGTGCTGCTTGAAACATGTGGCTATGATGATCACAGCTAGCATCTCACGGATGTTTCTCGGTTCCCTTAAGTGCCTTTGGCAGGCAAATTGGAAACAACTCATTTCTTCAAAATTTGAAAATTTTTCCTTATCCTGACTCATGCTCTTTTGCTTGTCTTCTTCTTCTTGCGAACATAGTGGAACACTTGTATCTCCTTATTTGAAGCTCCCTTCAAAATAAAATCACTAATTGGTACTCACCACGAGTTGCTCCCCTTTGCTTCCCCTGGCGGGAAAGGTGTCGCCACCCTCTGGCCATGTGCTTCACTCTCTCCTTCTTCGCCCAGTGAGCAGGATGTGAGAGCGCCTTGTGTCTCCTTACACACCATATCCTTTGATAATCTCTTAGTTTTTACCTCTCATAGGTTACTATAGAGGTATAGCTAGTATCCTTTACTATTTGTATTGATTAATTATCGTATTTCTACTGTTTATTCACGTGTATTCGTGATTGTTCAGTTAGCTTTACGTTGATGAAAATCTGTACGATTTGTAGATTACGTTTTTCTGCCTCCGATCCACATGTAATATGCCCTAGTTGTTCTACTGCAGCGTTTAATTCACGCTTGCAGTTACTGCATTAATTTATCTCATTCTGCATTTAATAAATATCACCTTTATGCGTCTTAAGACGTGCTGCAGATAGATCACGCAAACAAGGGCAAAACATGGCAGAGAGTCCAGATATTCCATCCAGTCAGCTGCTAGCGATCGACCCTCTCCGCCTGGTGTTCTGCTAGAGACCCCTGCGGCAGAGGCGACGGGGACGCAGTCCGTTACCTCGAAGAAACGACCGGCCTCCCCAGACATCTCGTCATTGCAGACCAAGTCTAAGAGGGCCTCATCGCCGCCTCTCAACGCAGATTGAGGACACCCAGGGCAGCGCAGACTTCCAAAGGGAAATCTACGAAGACAGCAAGAACTTTCTCAGCCGAGATCGCTCCAGCAGCAGAATTGGGCCTCTACGATGATCAGCCGATAATCATCCCCACTTACGGCAGAAGAAGCGACCGGTGTCAGCGACTGTGACTTCTGCAGAGATCACCATGCAGCCTGATGCCTCTACACCGACGCCAGACGCCATTGATGTGAACCCCATCGCAGAAAAGACGCCGACGACTTCGCCACAGATCATCCCAGAAGACATGATGCGGCAGATTATGAACATCATGGAGGACCACTACAAACTGCGCAAGCAGGGTCCGAGCCTGGAAGGCTCCAACGTAGACAGCACCCCAGAGGCACCCCTCAAACGTAGCAGCCAAGACGATGTCACCTTCGCTGGCGAAAGTCCCGCACCACCTTGACGGCGACCTAGATGTACAGCCTTTCGCTGAAGGCCTTCGGCGGAGAGATCATCACCATCTTCGATTTCATCTCTAGATATGGACTCAGACCATCAGACATCACGGAAGCCTTCGCGAAGGTCATATCATCGATCCCCGGACCGACGCAATGAAGCTTCGCAAGGCATTCGCTGAAGACATATGATTCCAGATCTTCATCATCTAGAAGAACATCGAGGGACTGCCAAGAGCTTCAAGAAGCTATCAACATTCACCTCACAAGTTTCCGAAGATCATCCCATAGACGATCTCCACTTCGCTTCATCACCAGGTCGATCACCCGTCAGATCTCCACATAGAGCGGCGCACAAGTCAACTAGATCGCCACAAACCTCCTCAGATATACAGACAGCTACACGCAGTCCCGAAGAGCATCTACAATTTGTTAATGATGATGGTTTTGAGGATGATGGAGGAATCATATTTTCTGATGCAGAGATACGGTATTGGATGGTCAATAACCTAGATCTCACATCACCATCTAAAAGTGGCAATACAGCGCAGACGTATTTGATGAAGGAAGATGATCCAGATGCAATCACTCTACCCCGATCGACCGATTATGGCAGTGCCACAGAATCTAGATGCAGCTTTCCAGAAAGCTACCAAAGTTCAGATACCACATCTGCCCAACTTTCAAGCCAAGAAGTTCTCCACGCGATAACATGGACTCCTTCTACAAGGCCCAGGACATCGATGAGAACTATAAGATCATCAGCGATGTAAAGAACAAGATTTACAAGATGGATGATCGCAAGTTGGCTCATATAGAAACCATGACGAGACGTATGTTCTTTGGGTTAAATAGATCTAGGACGATCAATGAGACTCTTATTACTAGATTCCGGGATTCCACGGACGGAAGATGATAGAATGATTTATTCTGCCTTACTTATGCAAAAGAAAGATCAGCAGTTTTTAACGGATCATCTTACATCTGTTTCAGCAGCACTGACCTTAGCTCGTCGTCAAGGCCTCCTCGCCTCCTGTAATTGGGGGGAGAACTTTACAGCCCCACTTTATACAGCCCCGTGGTCGACAACATCCATCTTTGACGGAGAAATCGACAAAGTCGCCAAGGAAGTCTCTAAGGATTCCAGGGAAGTCCTTATGATTAGATCGATGGACACACTAGCCAGCCATTCGTCAGACTTCACAGAGATACTCAGGCAGATCTAAGTTCACGGGCCTACAAAGAGCAAGAGACAGGAAGATAGCCAGCTCTAGAGGTAAAGATTCTTTTCGTAAGCCTCTTATGGCAACTATAGAGGAGGATCAGGAAGAGGCAGGACACCCAGAGGTTCCCGCAATTATAGACGCTGAAACACAGGTTCGAACGACTGGAGTCTTCCACCCCAGCCGCTCCAGTACAGCCAGCTCAAGTGGGTGGACGCCCAACTACACTGGGAAAACTGGGGAATATTGCAAGACCTTTACGCCTCCAACATTCTTCAACACGGATTTCGTATCCCTCTACAGGCCAAGCCTCCGCTGACAATCAAACCCCCCAAGTTCGATTTACAAGCGCAACAACTACCAAAGATAAGAGAGGCTGTTTCATCACTCCTATCCAAACAGGCCATAGAAGTAATAGATCAAGCAAACGTCGAACCAGGTTTCTACTCCCCAGTTTTCCTAGTTCCCAAGAAAAACTCCACGGAGAAATACAGACTCATCTACAACATGAGCTTTTTCAACAAGAACTATCTACGAAAACCACCGGGTTTCGCATGATACATTTACCTCAGTTACGCCAGATGATTCGTCCTATGGACTACATGGGCAGCATAGATCTACAGGAGGCCTACCTGCACATCCCCATTCATCCCGATTCCAGGAAATACCTACGATTTACTCTAGAAGGGCTACATTACCAGTGGAAAGTACTCCCATTCGGAATATCATCAGCCCCCTGGCTATTCACGAGGATAACGAAACCGATTATCAAATTTCTACATCGCCAAGGGCTACGAGTGCGTTCTACCTCGACGACGGGGATACAAGTAGATCAAGATCCACCGCGCCTCAAACTACAGTTAAATTACATCATAAAGCTACTAACACAACTAGGTTGGTTAGTAAACTTACGCAAGTCGGACCTAGTACCATCGCAAGACCTGCAGTTCCTAGGTATTCGATTCATCACAAATCGCAACCGTATTTTGGTACCAGAAGACCGTTGGCTCAAGATACAGCAGACCATTCCACCAGCTCTACTCTCTCCGCTACCACTGCGACAATGGCAGAGCCTACTAGGTCTTCTCACATCAGCCCAAGACATGACTGTCACAGGCAGATTACAGTTACGCCCCCTACAGGTCCTCATCGACGACATCTCAACGATGTACAACCATTCAGTCTCACCAAAACATCTCAGACCGCATCTACTATGGTGGACCAAGGAATCGAATGTCTGCGAAGGGATTTGTTTAGCAGAGCAGGAATACAAAACCCATCTGTATGTAGACGCCAGCGTTACCCAAGGTTGGGGAGCTCATCTCACCAACCACACGATATCAGGGTTATGGAATCAGCAAGAATGCAAACTCCATATAAACAGTCTAGAAATGAAAGCTGTAATCAACGCCATTCTACATTGGAGCACATTTCTACAAAATGCGCCGCCAATGATCCATACAGACAATTCGACAGTGGCGTTCTACATAAACAAGCAAGGCTCAACGAGATCGATGAACCTTTTGAACCTAAGCTTTCAACTGTTCGATTTAATACAAGATCTAAATCTACATGTCAGAGCAGTGCACATTCCCGAGCCAGAAATATACTAGCAGACGCTCTCTCTCGCCTCATCTACCATCACCGACAGAGTGGATGATCAACAGGGAAATTTTGCACAGATAATCAAGCAATTAGGAGCCGCTAATAGACCTATTCGCCACGCGATTCAACAATCAGCTACCGACATTCGTGTCACCAGTCCCAGACCCCAAGCTTGGGCAACGGACGCTCTAAGTCTATCATGGAAGGCCTCAATGCGCACGCTGCTTCCGCCAGCAATAATAATACCTCAAGTATTACAGAAAATCAGACAAACACAGAGCCTACAACTCACTTTGGTCGCGCTCTACTGGCGGCCAGAACGTGGTTTCCCATACTAATTCAAGAAATCGGTCAACCAACACTGGAGCTACCCAAGCGCCAAAACCTGTTAATTCATCCTCACACCAAACAAGTGCACGGAAACCCAGCAATGTTCCAACTACACGTATGGACTGTATACAAATGTGTTTAAACAAGAGAGGATATTCTGCCAGGGCGGCAAAAGCAGTCACGCTTGCCTTACGTTACTCAACTCGTAACTTGTACGACGACAAGTGGCACAGTTTCGAAAATTATGCAACAAAGAAAGGGTTTACAGCAAGAGAGGCTTCACAACCTCAAGTGGCAGACTATTTGTGTTACCTACGGCAAAACAAACAATTAAAAGGTTCAACGATATCAACATATCTTGCCGCTCTTAGTTCTGTAATCACCATGAGAACGGGTGTCAAATTGACAAGATCTCCAGAGTTACTGGCCTTACTACGAGCTTTCCGATTGGAGGACCAAAAGCGGAAGTTCCACGCCCCAGCTTGGGATCTGAATGTAGTGTTACAACACCTCACGAGTGAGGTCTATGAACCTTTGGAATCGACAAACTTTGAATTTCTCTCACAGAAAACACTGTTTCTGCTATCGCTAGCCACAGCAGCAAGAATGTCTGAAATTCACGCTCTGGATTACGAGAGGATACAGTTTGATGACAATCATAACACAGCGCACCTCGGATTAAGATGGGATTTCATCATCATAAAAATCAACTGCCAGGTCAACCAGACAGATTATTCCACATCCCGGCTATCCTCTATTCTCGGATCAGAAGATACACAAGACCTATCACTGTGTCCGTAAGAGCGCCAAAGTTTATTTACGACGATCCAAAACAAGGAGAAGATTTCTCAAACGCTTATTCATCCCTTATCGCCTACTTAATCAAACAGAAGTGTCACGGACCACAATATCTATTTGGATAAGGACTGTCATTCTCCTCAGCCTACAAGGCAGCAGGCTTGAACCCACCAACAGCATCAAATCCACATGAGATCAGGGCACTGGCCTCTACCCTCGCCCTACACGGTAACTGTTCCTTGAACACGATTATGGAAGGATGCTATTGGAAATCTAACATGGTATTTGCTAATCACTACCTGAGAGACATCACTACAGAAGATGTCTCTGGCATTCACCATTTCGGACCACTGGTCCTCGCTCAGCAACTGACAGTCCCTCGTAGGCGTTAAAATATTATCCTCACAAGATTAATATGTATTTTATACATACTCATCTAGCTTATAACTCTACGGAGTTTTAGGGCTATGTATATATGTTCAGCTTAAGTATTCAACCTTAAGCATATACTTTGGTATAGTCAATTTCAGTGCCTCTATCAGAGTCACCTATATATATATATAATTTATATGTATTGTTCAATATATTCATAATGTAATTCCCCTTTAATGGCTTTATATAACCTATGGTTTCTTTATACAGGAAACATCCTAAATCTAAGCCTTCATGAAGTTCCCGTAGGGGATATTACAGTATATCTATACAAAATCACTAATTATAAATCCAAAGTATTATGTTACCCACCTCCGTTCCGTAGGATGCTACAAGCAAAAGAGCATGAGTCAGGATAAGGAAAATATGTAATTTTTAGAGTAAAATTGATATTTTATACTTATCCTGACTCATGAGGTTAGCCCTCCCATCCTCCCCCCACATAACACTTTGGATTTCCTGTAAATTCAAGTGTTGGGCTCGCTAAATCAGGAGAGAGTGGAGCACATGGCCAGAGGGTGGCGACACCTTTCCCGCCAGGGGAAGCAAAGGGGAGCAACTCGTGGTGAGTACCAATTAGTGATTTTATTTTGAAGGGAGCTTCAAATAAGGAGATACAAGTGTTCCACTATGTTCGCAAGAAGAAGAAGACAAGCAAAAGAGCATGAGTCAGGATAAGTATAAAATATCAATTTTACTCTAAAAATTACATTTTTATTAAAGTTTCTCATTTTTCCTTATCCTGACTCATGCTCTTTTGCTTGTCTTCTTCTTCTTGCGAACATAGTGGAACACTTGTATCTCCTATTGAAGCTCCCTTCAATAAAGAATAGACGTAAAATCACTCCTACCAAAAGTTATCTCTCCAGCCGTTTAGGCGGGAAACTGTGGCGCCACCGTGCCCTCATGCCTCACTCTCTCCTTCTTCGCCCTGTGGGCAGGTTGTGAGAGCGCCTGTGTCTCCTATACGGCACTATATCCTTTAATTACTTAATTATTCTCCTCTATTCTACTTTTATAGAGGTTTAGTTAGTATCCTACTACAATATGGTTGGATATTTAATCGTATTTAGCACTGTTTATTCACGGTATTGTCCGTATTTGTTCAGTTGTTTACATTTCATGATAACCTATTCGTTGTTGGTTTAGGTTCGCTGCTGCAGACCCACGTTGATTGTGCCCTAGCTGCACAACTATATGTACTTCCAGCTATAGCTGTAATCTTTATCAGCTTTTAATTGAAATTCAAATTAATATATAATTTTTCTCCGTACTTAGACGTACTATCAACTATCCAGGTGACTTCCAAGTCATGGGTAAACTGGCTGAGTCCCTCATGAGCTGTCTACTGCGGTTAGACGACTTACTACCATCAAGTGAGCTGCCGGAGGTGTACTCGAGGATGGGCGGGATGTTGTCCGCCTTTACTTCAAGACGCTGGCTTCTACATCGGACAACCCCTCAACGAAGACGTAGAAGACGCCATCCTCTACGCAGAATGAAGCCTCATCCTGATGCCAGCGAGAGGGCTTCATGTTAAGAACTGCTGATCTTCCCAGAGATACAGCACGCAGTCCGAGGGCGACAGATGAGCGATCTCCAGACCATATCGCTATCAACGCAGAGAGGGCAGCTCTACAATCATCGCAGACGATGTATAGACGCCATCCTCTACACAGAGAAGGCTACACACCCCTTAGATGACGACAACTCTACGGGGACGTCTACGCAGACTACAAGGACTTTCTCTGCCGAGATTGTTCCGTTGAGGGTACAGGGACTCTCCGATGATCAACCGATCATCTTCCCAGAGGTTCATCACAAGTAACGACCAGTCAGCTACGGTGACTTCAGCGCAGATCTCCACGGTACCAGAGGTATCTACGATAACAACAGATGAGCTTCCTGTGGGCCACGTCGCTATCAACGCAGAAAGGGCAGCGCTACTATCACCGCAGACCTTCAAACCGGGGAGACCGTATGCAGGAGATGAACAACATTACGGCCTGGAGTAGAAGTCACAGCCCACAACGAGGTCCCGAGCCTTCGCGAAGGTTCCAACGCAGACGTCGTCTCTGAGGGACCCTCCATCAACGTGACATCTGGCAGCAGATCTACACTACAGGCCAGCCTTCGCGAAGGTCGACTCAACCATCCCCTGCAGCGGACACGAACGCGAAGACGTTGCGTAGGCGTTCGCGAAAGACCAGTCGCCATCCTCCACATGCGGAATCAGCGTTCGCGAAGGCATTTGCGAAGGAAAATTCTTCCATTCCCGGATACAGAATTGGACGACCAGCGTTCGCGTAGGCGTTCGCGAAGCACCAGTCGCCACTCCCCAAGTACGGACTCAGTTGAGCCTTCGCGAAGGCCTTCGCGCAGGACGTCAGCTACAGTATACAAGCATCTTCGTCTCATAGATCGGCGAGGGATTCACCAGGACTTTCGCGTACAGGTCACCCTACAGGCACAGTTCGTCAGGCTATTTACCACGTCGATCCCCATACAGGTCTCCAGCGAAACAGAGACATCGCAGTACTTCGTCTCTTTACTGTACGCCACATGACGTCTACAAGCCTGCACGAAGGCATTCGCGCAGGCAATCTACAACGCAGAAACGCCGCAGAACGCTACATGTCATCACCGAGCCTGCGCGAAGGCATTCGCACAGGCCAGCCACAAGGCAGAGACATTGCAGTACTTAACTGCATAACAGAACACTACATATAGCCTACAACTTGCGTGAAGGACGGCGCTATCTTCATAAACTGTCAACAGATAAAGAGCCTAATAAAGGATCTTCAGGCCGACTACCTACATCAAGGGCATCAACGACGCTTCGCAGATCATCACAGGAATCACCATTTCGGTATATATTGCCAGGTAGGCAATCCCGGACTACCGAGACGATTATCTACATGCAAGGCGCCATACAGTCACACCAAACGACCACCATGCAGATCACTACGCAGATCGTCGAGGTTATTCAACTAGGACACGAAGTAGCGTCATCCTAGAAGGGAAAAGATCTTCGCTGATACACAGACTGAAGATAGGTCATACAGTACAAGAGACGTACTTTTGCCAGAATTCATCACTAGCTCGGATCTTCAGACGGAATCCAGGACGGATTCACATAGATTGATATATCTACATTAGAAGATTCATGGCCTTATAGAGATCTTCACCTTCGTACAGATCTGCAGACATTCTATCTGACGGAGTTCAACGGCAGCCTTGCTACAGCTAGGAAATTACATACTCGTCACTGATTCCCTGAGTGAAATTTACAAAGAGTTCAGCAGTAATTCTACAATTACGACGCTTCATTGATGTAAGCAGTCTACAAGCTGACAACGGGAAAGTTTAATTGAGCCTATGTATAAAGAAGACGGCATTATCTTCAAGACTGAAGTAAGAGTCACAACAGCCAGGAAAACAACCTACCCAGCATCGATATTACGCGCCGAAATATTCGCGCGTTTATCATTTAACCCTCGACACACGTGGTCACTTGTGTAACTTCGGAAAACTACGGAAAAGACCGACGATTGATCAGATATCAACGACGGCACTAGATTCTACAAGGATCTTTTTCCTGCTACACCGGTGACATCACAGCTCGGCTAGCCCAAAGAATCAAAATGCTTTTTTTTGATTGGACCACGAGGGACAACGCCCTGCGCAGAAGTCGGACGTAGTTCACAGATCAAGAAATGGGTTACAAGTGACAACAACATGTCAGCGAGCGAGCAACGCCTCCATTACAGTCCAGTTAGACTGGACCTTCGTGATTTGGCTGCCTTCATGAGGTTACAGACCCCTCCTTTCATCATGGAAGACGAGGGCGTGGCAGCCAGGCGATGTTTACATACAGTTCGCAACGATTGCAGGCACAGAGTCGGCCATCGCTTCATTCCTTACAGACACGGTAAGGGTGTCAAAAGCGTAGGATATAGATACAAGTTCTTGTATCTCAAGCACTACTCTCTCCGGTTTTACTACGAAGTAGCGGAACCTGTTGGTTTTCGCAAGTCAGCACAAGACATGACATGCAGAGAGAATTACAACTACGCCCACTACTGGTCTTCATGATATACCACCGGAAGATCCGGACAGATTAAAACCCATATCTGTATATGGTGAACTCCGTGCGAGAAGGGTTGCAGACGCACCTAATTAGCGGGGTCGCAGTACAAGACACATCTCTCATGGGCCGCATCTCTCTTAGAGTGGGAGCACACCTTGTCAACAATGTGTCAGCTGGGATATGGACCATAGCAGAGACCATCTGCACTTCCATATGCTGGAAATGAAAGCAACGATAAACGCCATGCTCCACCGGATCAGCTTTTTCATAAAATGCTCATCTAACGGTACACACAGTCACCACAACAGTGACGGTCTACATCCACAGAAGGATCGACAAAGTTGGCGAACCTTCTGGACCTCTGCTGTCAGTTGATCAGCATAACAGTCATCCTGACTGTCCACAGCAGAGTAGGCCACATTCCAAGAACCAAGAATGTGTTAGCACATACACTAACCTGTCCAACGCAACCATTCTCAACAGACTGGATGCTACATTCAGAGGTCTTCAAACAGATCATATAAGAGATGGTTGAACCTTTAAGAGACCTCTTCTCCACAAGGGTCAACTGATAAAATACATCTCACCAATATCAGATCCACGGACAGGGGCAACGGACATGCGAAGCATCTCCTGCCTAGGACTAAACACCAGCTATCCACCAGTTATCCACCAGCTCTATTACCTAGGGTATTGCAGACATCAGTCAGGCGAGAGACCCACAACTATTTGGGGCACGCCTTTTGACCAGCGAGAATATGATTTCCTATTCTCATACAAGATCTAGGACTGCTTCTACTGCAACTACCAGAGTGTACGAATCTACTAGTACATCCTCACACAAAGCAGGCGCACGGCAACCCGGAGGTGTTCCGGCTACACGTGTGGACTGTATCAGATATGCTTGAACAAGAGAGGATATTTCACCAGAGCAGCGAAAACGGTCACACTAGCTTTACGCAAGTCTTCACGCAATTTGTCTGACGACAAGTAGTGATGCTTTGAAACATAAGATACGCTTCAAGGATCGGCTTCACAGCCATGAAAGTGACACATCCTCAAGTGGCGGACTACCTTTGTCACCTAGACAAAGGAAGCGGTAAAAAAGGGTCAACACTCTCAACATACCTAGTGGCATTGAGAGCAGTTATCGTCATGAGGACGAGTGCAACTAACTAGAGTACCAGAGTTACTGGCCTTACTATGCCCTTTAATTGGAGGACCAACATCAGAGATTTAAAGCTACGGTATGGGACCTCAGCGTTGTTCTACGACATCTCACTAGTGACATCTACAAACCATTACAGAGAACATCATTAGGGTTCTTAACACAGAAGGCGCTGTTCCTGATAACCTTAGTAACAGCAGCAAGGATGTCGGAAATACATGCTCTGGATTGAGAGAACACGGTTTGATGCAAATCAAATATCGTGCATATGGGACTGAGGTGGGACTTCATAGCAAAGAATCAACTGCCACGTCATCCAGACAGACAGTTCCACGTCCCAACACTATCATCATCCCTTGGACCACAGGATACGCACGGCTTATCCTTGTGCCCAGTACGAGCATGGAAAGTCTACCTACAACGATCCAGGTCCATGAGACGGAAATTCAAGTGTCTTTCGTCTCGATATCAACAGCGGCACAGACAAAGGTCTTCCGCACTAAAATATCAAGCTGGATCAGAACTGTCATCCTACGGGCCTACAAAGCAGCAGGACTGGATCCTCCAAGAGCCTCCAACCCACATGAAGTGAGAGCTCTAGCGCAACGCTCTCTATACTTGGGAATCGCTCTATCAGGACGATAATGGAGGGCTGCTTCTGGAAATGGGACATGGTGGTTGCCAACCATCACTTGAAGAACATCGCCACTGAGGACGGCTTTTACATTCACCATTTCGGCCGACTTATTGTAACACAACAATTGACAGTCCCACTAAGGCGCTGAGACGGAGTCTCGCCCTTTTGTTGCATAACTTACTAAGTTTACACTCAGCGGAGTTCTGCTTAAGTCATATGCACGTCTAACAAGCATAAGTAATATGACCCTGTACTTGTAAGGATACTGGTACAGGAATGGGTCGCTTCTCCACTTGGTGCTTGCATCAAGAGTTAGAGTCGTAAAATCCACATACAATGTTAACACATGAAAGGACCAAAAGTTAACTTTTGTGGTCCCCCCATTTTAAGGCAGCTGGAAGGTTAGGGTCGCAACAGCAGCAGAGTTTACTAGTAAATACAGTGCCATTACGAAGTTCCCATAGGGGGGTATATAATGACGTAAAATTCACTAAAGAAATCCTAAAGTGCTTTTCCCACCATCTTTTCCGTAGGATTCTACAAGCAAAAGAGTATGAGTCAGGATAAGGAAAAATATGTAATTTTCTGAATAAAATTGATATTTTATACTTATCCTGACTCATGAGGTAAGCCCACCCATCCTCCCCTCTAGACACTTTGGATTTCCCTGCAAATTCAAGTGTCGGGCTCATAATCAGGAGAGAGTGAGGCATGAGGGCACGGAGGCGCCACAGTTTCCCGCCTAAACGGCTGGAGAGATAACTTTTGGTAGGAGTGATTTTACGTCTATTCTTTATTGAAGGGAGCTTCAATAGGAGATACAAGTGTTCCACTATGTTCGCAAGAAGAAGAAGACAAGCAAAAGAGCATGAGTCAGGATAAGTATAAAATATCAATTTTATTCAGAAATTGACATTTTTTTCATAAACGGTATTTTACATTGCATTCAAAGTGATAGTGTAAAATAAAGTACTGGAGCCTCTTTGATTCTGTTTGTAGTTGTTATCTCTGAAATACAGGTCTCCTCCAGCACACGACAACATTGGTTATCATGCATTGTAACATGAAATAACTGGCTACAAATTGGGGGCCAAATATCGGCCTGTGAGCGGATCTAGAAACATCCTGGTACATTGTATGTGCCATATTTCAGGTTCCTGTGTCAGATAATGGTGTCTTTGTCTTTACGTCACCCAAGCATCTGTATCTCTCTTGGCTGTCTCACACGGCTGGGAAATCCTTTTCAGGTCAACGCATCTGCCAAATTACAAATCCTTTTCTTTCAAACAGACCCCTTTTTGACTGCCATTGTATACCCAGTCCCAGGTTCAGCAGGTTTTTAGTTGATGAGACACTGCTCTAACTGTCTGCAAACTTAAATTTGATAATATGAAGCCGTTAATGTTATCCTTGACTTGGTGGAATTGATACACTGGAGTGTCATCTCTCCAGAAACAGTGGTACAGGTGAACCAATGTATTTCCTTCATGTTTAGTCTGCTACTGGCTTGTCCATGAAGACCTGCATCTCCAAGCTGAACATAGATCAGATGGCATGAAGACCTGCATCTCCAAGCTGAACATAGATCAGATGGCATGAAGACCTGCATCTCCAAGCTGAACATAGATCAGATGTCATGAAGACCTGCATCTCCAAGCTGAACATAGATCAGATGTCATGAAGACCTGCATCTCCAAGCTGAACATAGATCAGATGTCATGAAGACCTGCATCTTCAAGCTGAACAAAGATCAGATGTCATGAAGACCTGCATCTCCAAGCTGAACATAGATCAGATGTCATGAAGACCTGCATCTCCAAGCTGAACATAGATCAAATGGCATGAAGACCTGCATCTTCAAGCTGAACATAGATCAGATGTCATGAAGACCTGCATCTCCAAGCTGAACATAGATCAGATGTCATGAAGACCTGCATCTCCAAGCTGAACATAGATCAAATGGCATGAAGACCTGCATCTCCAAGCTGAACATAGATCAAATGGCATGAAGACCTGCATCTCCAAGCTGAACATAGATCAGATGTCATGAAGACCTGCATCTTCAAGCTGAACATAGATCAGATGTCATGAAGACCTGCATCTCCAAGCTGAACATAGATCAGATGTCATGAAGACCTGCATCTCCAAGCTGAACATAGATCAGATGTCATGAAGACCTGCATCTCCAAGCTGAACATAGATCAGATGTCATGAAGACCTGCATCTCCAAGCTGAACATAGATCAGAACATGCATCTCCAAGCTGAACATAGATCAGATGTCATGAAGACCTTCATCTTCAAGCTGAACATAGATCAGATGTCATGAAGACCTGCATCTCCAAGCTGAACATAGATCAGATGTCATGAAGACCTGCATCTCCAAGCTGAACATAGATCAGATGTCATGAAGACCTGCATCTCCAAGCTGAACATAGATCAGATGTCATGAAGACCTGCATCTCCAAGCTGAACAAAGATCAGATGGCATGAAGACCTGCATCTCCAAGCTGAACATAGATCAGATGTCATGAAGACCTGCATCTCCAAGCTGAACATAGAACAGATGTCATGAAGACCTGCATCTCCAAGCTGAACATAGATCAGATGTCATGAAGACCTGCATCTCCAAGCTGAACATAGATCAGATGTCATGAAGACCTGCATCTCCAAGCTGAACATAGATCAGATGTCATGAAGACCTGCATCTCCAAGATGAACATAGATCAGATGGCATGAACACATTCATTTTTACTATCAAAGAGGATGATGGCTGTTTAAAGATTTGATTTTTATCACATTAATAACAACTGGAAATAATAGTCTTCTGTCGTATTAGCGATAATATGCATCTTCAAGCTGAACATAGATCAGATGTCATGAAGACCTGCATCTCCAAGCTGAACATAGATCAGATGTCATGAAGACCTGCATCTCCAAGCTGAACATAGATCAGATGTCATGAAGACCTGCATCTCCAAGCTGAACATAGATCAGATGTCATGAAGACCTGCATGTTCAAGCTGAACATAGATCAGATGTCATGAAGACCTGCATCTCCAAGCTGAACATAGATCAGATGTCATGAAGACCTGCATCTCCGAGCTGAACATAGATCAGATGTCATGAAGACCTTCATCTTCAAGCTGAACATAGATCAGATGTCATGAAGACCTGCATCTCCAAGCTGAACATAGATCAGATGTCATGAAGACCTGCATCTCCAAGCTGAACATAGATCAGATGTCATGAAGACCTGCATCTCCAAGCTGAACATAGATCAGATGTCATGAAGACCTGCATCTCCAAGCTGAACAAAGATCAGATGTCATGAAGACCTGCATCTCCAAGCTGAACATAGATCAGATGTCATGAAGACCTGCATCTCCAAGCTGAACATAGAACAGATGTCATGAAGACCTGCATCTCCAAGCTGAACATAGATCAGATGTCATGAAGACCTGCATCTCCAAGCTGAACATAGATCAGATGTCATGAAGACCTGCATCTCCAAGCTGAACATAGATCAGATGTCATGAAGACCTGCATCTCCAAGATGAACATAGATCAGATGGCATGAACACATTCATTTTTACTATCAAAGAGGATGATGGCTGTTTAAAGATTTGATTTTTATCACATTAATAACAACTGGAAATAATAGTCTTCTGTCGTATTAGCGATAATATGCCTCCTTTATAAGTTCAGAAGAATATTCCTGAAACATGACTCAATATAAATTATCATGATGTCAAAGCTTCAAGATAATGTTGGCTTACTCATGAACACATTCTCTTCCAGGATGCTCAGCTCTGTAGCCGGGGGCGACGCACTTCATGGAACTGAACACAAAGAAGGGAATGTTTCTCTGTGTTTGTTATAAATTAAAAAGAAATTGCAGCAATTCCTGTTCTTTTTGATGACAGATGAATTACTAAATGCTGCTTTAATGACAGGACAGGGACTTCTTGTCAGAGGGGGATCGTTACCGCCGGGTCTTAATGAGTGTAATCAGCTGGGGACTAATTAGTGCAGCAGCAGTAGGACAGCGGATATCGAGATCGGGTAGATCGTCCCACTCGTCTAGACACGCTACCGGACGACACACAATGAGTCAGCTCTGTCTCCAGTCCAGCCCAAACAATTGATCCGGACTTGAGTTTTTCGAGCATGTCGGACAATGGTGAAAAAGTGCCCATGTTGAAAAAAATATATCGTTTGTGATGACAAGCATGAGAGGCCATTGTGCGCTGGGAGAAGTGTGAAATTAAGCGTTGTGTTCACTGAGGATATGAAATTAGGCATTTGGCTGAGGTTAGAGGAGATGTTTGTTTTGTATGAGGGAGCTGAAGTGAGAAAATATCTTGTGATTGTCATCCAGGCAGATAAACGATGCACACACTCAATTTGACGTGTGTATTTAGAGACAGGCGCAGGCTATAGGTTTAGTGGTCATAACGAGCCTTGCTGCTTCACTGGCTTCTTGCTTGGCTCGGTCCTCAGGCTCCTGTACATGTGGAAGTTCAGTTCTGGAGCTGATTGAAAAGTCCTATGTCTGAAAGTATTGAGTAAATGGCGCGGATGTCATGGGGTCAATTATGGCTCTGGTTTGTTAATCAGGACTTTCAAGTTTTTATGATTGTATTCTTCACAGTACTTTTTCTTTTTGTAATTGAAAAGTTCATTATTTTGAAAATAATCAATTATGTTAGGAAGATTTCTTTTCCTGTGAAGGCAGTCCATTTCTGGTGTCCCTGTGATATTGCTTGAATATTACTAAAGGTGGCATAAAACGCTCAATAAAAGAATTTAGATCCTTAATCAATTGTTCTGCTAGAATTATGAATAACCTGGACTTAAGTTATGGTTCTAGATTCTGCCAAATTGTCCACTGTCACTTCAGATTCAGCCGCAGCGACATAAACACTAATAAGGTTAGGCGCCATGTGTCAGAAACTCCAGACTGCACATGTGGGTATCACTTTGAGGAATCAACTCATTGTTTCTTTACTATGATAAACAATGTGACAATATGAGAAAGACTATATAGTTTTACATACATGGGTATGACCTGACATCAATACTTCATGGCCATAGTTCATTCAGCAGTTCCACATACATGGTATGACCTGACATCAATACTCCATGGCCATAGTTCAGTCAGCAGTTCTACATACATGGTATGACCTGACATCAATACTTCATGGCCTTAGTTCAGTCAGCAGTTCCACATACATGGGTATGACCTGACATCAATACTTCATGGCCATAGTTCAGTCAGCAGTTCTACATACATGGGTATGACCTGACATCAATACTTTATGGCCGTAGTTCAGTCAGCAGTTCTACATACATGGGTATGACCTGACATCAATACTTCATGGCCATAGTTCAGTCAGCAGTTCTACAAACATGGGTATGACCTGACATCAATACTTCATGGCCATAGTTCAGTCAGCAGTTCTACATACAATGTATGACCTGACATCAATACTTCATGGCCGTAGTTCATTCAGCAGTTCCACATACATGGTATGACCTGACATCAATACTTCATGGCCATAGTTCATTCAGCAGTTCCACATACATGGTATGACCTGACATCAATACTTCATGGCCATAGTTCAGTCAGCAGTTCTACATACATGGTATGACCTGACATCAATACTTCATGGCCATAGTTCAGTCAGTAGTTCCACATACATGGTATGACCTGACATCAATACTTCATGGCCATAGTTCAGTCAGCAGTTCTACATACATGGTATGACCTGACATCAATACTCCATGGCCATAGTTCAGTCAGCAGTTCTACATACATGGTATGACCTGACATCAATACTCCATGGCCATAGTTCAGTCAGCAGTTCTACATACATGGTATGACCTGACATCAATACTTCATGGCCATAGTTCAGTCAGCAGTTCCACATACATGGTATGACCTGACATCAATACTTCATGGCCATAGTTCAGTCAGCAGTTCTACATACATGGGTATGACCTGACATCAATACTTCATGGCCATAGTTCAGTCAGCAGTTCTACATACATGGTATGACCTGACATCAATACTTCATGGCCATAGTTCATTCAGCAGTTCCACATACATGGTATGACCTGACATCAATACTTCATGGCCATAGTTCAGTCAGCAGTTCTACATACATGGTATGACCTGACATCAATACTTCATGGCCATAGTTCAGTCAGCAGTTCCACATACATGGTATGACCTGACATCAATACTCCATGGCCATAGTTCAGTCAGCAGTTCTACATACATGGTATGACCTGACATCAATACTTCATGGCCATAGTTCATTCAGCAGTTCTACATACATGGGTATGACCTGACATCAATACTTCATGGCCATAGTTCAGTCAGCAGTTCCACATACATGGTATGACCTGACATCAATACTTCATGGCCATAGTTCAGTCAGCAGTTCCATACATGGTATGACCTGACATCAATACTTCATGGCCATAGTTCAGTCAGCAGTTCTACATACATGGGTATGACCTGACATCAATACTTCATGGCCATAGTTCAGTCAGCAGTTCCACATACATGGTATGACCTGACATCAATACTTCATGGCCATAGTTCAGTCAGCAGTTCCACATACATGGTATGACCTGACATCAATACTTCATGGCCATAGTTCAGTCAGCAGTTCTACATACATGGGTATGACCTGACATCAATACTTCATGGCCATAGTTCAGTCAGCAGTTATGACCACATACTTCATGGCCATAGTTCAGTCAGCAGTTCCACATACATGGTATGACCTGACATCAATACTCCATGGCCATAGTTCAGTCAGCAGTTCTACATACATGGGTATGACCTGACATCAATACTTCATGGCCATAGTTCAGTCAGCAGTTCCACATACATGGTATGACCTGACATCAATACTTCATGGCCATAGTTCAGTCAGCAGTTCCACATACATGGTATGACCTGACATCAATACTTCATGGCCATAGTTCAGTCAGCAGTTCTACATACATGGGTATGACCTGACATCAATACTTCATGGCCATAGTTCAGTCAGCAGTTCCACATACATGGTATGACCTGACATCAATACTCCATGGCCATAGTTCATTCAGCAGTTCTACATACATGGGTATGACCTGACATCAATACTTCATGGCCATTTCAGTCAGCAGTTCCACATACATGGTATGACCTGACATCAATACTCATGGCCATAGTTCAGTCAGCAGTTCTACATACATGGGTATGACCTGACATCAATACTTCATGGCCATAGTTCAGTCAGCAGTTCTACATACATGGTATGACCTGACATCAATACTTCATGGCCATAGTTCAGTCAGCAGTTCCACATACATGGTATGACCTGACATCAATACTCCATGGCCATAGTTCAGTCAGCAGTTCTACATACATGGTATGACCTGACATCAATACTCCATGGCCATAGTTCAGTCAGCAGTTCTACATACATGGTATGACCTGACATCAATACTCCATGGCCATAGTTCAGTCAGCAGTTCCACATACATGGTATGACCTGACATCAATACTCCATGGCCATAGTTCAGTCAGCAGTTCTACATATGGGTATGACCTGACATCAATACTTCATGGCCATAGTTCAGTCAGCAGTTCCACATACATGGTATGGTCAATACTTCATGGCCATAGATTCAGCAGTTCCACATACATGGTATGACCTGACATCAATACTCCATGGCCATAGTTCAGTCAGCAGTTCCACATACATGGTATGACCTGACATCAATACTTCATGGCCATAGTTCAGTCAGCAGTTCTACATACATGGTATGACCTGACATCAATACTCCATGGCCATAGTTCAGTCAGCAGTTCCACATACATGGTATGACCTGACATCAATACTCCATGGCCATAGTTCAGTCAGCAGTTCTACATGGTATAACCTTCCACATTCAGTCACATGGTATGACCTGACATCAATACTCCATGGCCATAGTTCATCAATCAGCAGTTCTACATACATGGTATGACCTGACATCAATACTTCATGGCCATAGTTCAGTCAGCAGTTCTACATACATGGTATGACCTGACATCAATACTCCATGGCCATAGTTCAGTCAGCAGTTCCACATACATGGTATGACCTGACATCAATACTCCATGGCCATAGTTCAGTCAGCAGTTCCACATACATGGTATGACCTGACATCAATACTTCATGGCCGTAGTTCACCCCGCTGTTCCACATACATGGTATGACCTGACATCAATACTCCATGGCCGTAGTTCAGTCAGCAGTTCTACATACATGGTATGACCTGACATCAATACTCCATGGCCATAGTTCAGTCAGCAGTTCCACATACATACATGGTATCCTGACATCAATACTCCATGGCCATAGTTCAGTCAGCAGTTCTACATACATGGTATGACCTGACATCAATACTCCATGGCCATAGTTCAGTCAGCAGTTCTACATACATGGTATGACCTGACATCAATACTCCATGGCCGTAGTTCAGTCAGCAGTTCTACATACATGGGTATGACCTGACATCAATACTCCATGGCCATAGTTCAGTCAGCAGTTCTACATACATGGGTATGACCTGACATCAATACTCCATGGCCATAGTTCAGTCAGCAGTTCCACATACATGGTATGACCTGACATCAATACTCCATGGCCATAGTTCAGTCAGCAGTTCTACATACATGGTATGACCTGACATCAATACTCCATGGCCGTAGTTCAGTCAGCAGTTCTACATACATGGGTATGACCTGACATCAATACTCCATGGCCATAGTTCAGTCAGCAGTTCCACATACATGGTATGACCTGACATCAATACTTCATGGCCATAGTTCATTCAGCAGTTCTACATACATGGTATGACCTGACATCAATACTTCATGGCCATAGTTCATTCAGCAGTTCCACATACATGGGTATGACCTGACATCAATACTCCATGGCCATAGTTCAGTCAGTAGTTCCACATACATGGTATGACCTGACATCAATACTTCATGGCCGTAGTTCACCCCGCTGTTCCACATACATGGTATGACCTGACATCAATACTCCATGGCCATAGTTCAGTCAGCAGTTCTACATACATGGTATGACCTGACATCAATACTCCATGGCCATAGTTCAGTCAGCAGTTCCACATACATGGGTATGACCTGACATCAATACTCCATGGCCATAGTTCAGTCAGCAGTTCCACATACATGGGTATGACCTGACATCAATACTTCATGGCCATAGTTCAGTCAGCAGTTCTACATACATGGGTATGACCTGACATCAATACTTCATGGCCATAGTTCAGTCAGCAGTTCCACATACATGGTATGACCTGACATCAATACTTCATGGCCATAGTTCAGTCAGCAGTTCCACATACATGGTATGACCTGACATCAATACTCCATGGCCATAGTTCAGTCAGCAGTTCCACATACATGGGTATGACCTGACATCAATACTTCATGGCCATAGTTCAGTCAGCAGTTCTACATACATGGATAACCTTCAATCAGTTGGCGACCTTATTGTCAACAGCAAAAGATTTGAGCAATTATAAGTTCACGTAGAAAGGATAACTGCACTGTTATATTTTTGCACAGACACCAATGACTTCAAAATACTTACTTTATATATTTGTTTTGTGCAATTGTACATTATGTTCAGCACTGTCGTGTACAGTGTACACCAACCAGAAATGCCAACTCATCACCTGGAGAGGTATTTACATAAACAAGTTTTGCTAATTTACTGATCCAGATTTCTTTATAAATAAGAATATGGTTAAACCAAAACCTTATTCACACTTGTCATGAAGAAGAACAGCCATAGAATATCCCGTTAGCTCATCATACCGACTTCTAACACCACTTACAGTAGTTAAAGGCTACCACACTAACTCTCCCTCACTTAGGGTTCTTACTGCAACATGGAGACCAGGACGAGTCCTCGGTTATACATCGTGGAGAGAATGTCTCCTTTAATTCATCGTGTGTAGTGTTCTGTAAGAATCTCCTGCTGAATCATTAAAGTTGAGATATTAGACGGTTGATCTGATCATGTATTACCGTGTTACTGACTCCAACTCGGGGGGTGTAATGTCAGTGATGGAATGTGGGAACTGTTTGGAATTCATAATGTCAACATGCAGCGATAATCAATTGTGTTTGAGAGACCTATATGGTAATTGCTGCACTATTACCCCTCCACAGTAGAGTAGTCAAATAGCTGTCTTCCGTCCACCGATACACGAGGTGGTGGTGGTGGAAATGAGTCGAACTATGAAGGATGTTTAGCACCCCCGGAGCTGTTTCCATTCTTCAAGTACAAGAGGTTCCATGCTTACAGGCTGTGTTTCAGTGTACAACTACGCAGCGTAGTTCTGCCATCATCAAAGTGACTCGGTAATGGCAGATGATGAAAATAGATAACACTGGTTACCACATTGTTATTCCCATGGCCGGAAGCTGTGAACACAAAATGTCTTTAGAAAGAGGCCAGATGTGACATCTGAGGCTGAGTGGGTTAGACTGCTGACTTTATGTGCTGCAATTAGGTGCCTGACTTTGAGAGTGTGGGTTTGAATCCCGGCTTCGACTCAATCCCCCAAAGTACTAGAATCTGTACTTTCCTGAGAAAATGAAATCCCAAATGTAACAACTAACAATTTTATTATCGCAGCCATGTTTTTCAGCCATCCATAGGTTAAGAAGAATGATGTTAATTTTATGGATATACAACTTCTTTATTCTGTGAAAGGAGACGTTTCGACATAGAGTCTAATGCCGTTGTCAACATTAGAGTCTATGTCAAAACGTCGCCTTTCACAGAATAAAGAAGTTGTATATCCATAAAATTATCATTCTTCATCACCTCAACTTCTAAAATGCCCATCAAAGAAGTCATCCACAAGTTGACAATTTAACATTATGAGGTAGCACAACTCCCAGAGAGCTTCACCTTTCAACAAGTTGAATGTCCTTACATTGTCATCTTCCCTGAGTCAATGAACATGCCTGAAGTACGGTAGGGTAGTGTCAACCCTTCCTGCACGCATGTGATCTGAAACTTGAGATGAGTATAGTGACGAGAGAGATGGAGCAAACTGTTTCTGATGTTCTAATTGGGTCAGGTGCTGCATTAATCAGCTGGTATAGAGAATGTTTAATGTTCATTATTAAGGAAGTGTTTTACACACTTTAGTTTCTCTTTTTCTACATGTCTACATAACAGTCCACTAGTTGGTACCTACACGATCAGTGTGACAGTTCTGTCGACAAGAGGATTGGAGACACGGTGAAGTAATTGTTGGGTACCTGGTACACACTTCTGCTCATGTTGATGGTATTCAGCTCCTGAACAGTCAGATGAATGTAGTCATGGCAGTTCTCTCTCACTTGTTCTTCATTTTATGTGTCAGTTATAATCAGGCAGGCAACCCAACAATATTTGTCACATTTACAAAATGGCTGTTGCCTGGGTGAGACTGTAGTGAGATACCAGACGAGAGAAGTGACAGACTGACATGGCATCGTGAACCAGCCTTGGATGTGGAGTAGTCAAGTGATGGTGGTGTTTCCAGAAAGATTTTCCTCTAATGCTCAGAATTATGTCATGTGTAAACTGGAAGTGTCAACACTTTCTTCTTCCACTCTTGACAACGGAGAGATGGGTGGCCTAGTTGTGTAAAGCATCACGATTTGCTGGCCAGAGTTGTGTCCCTTGGTCTGCTCGTGTGTTTGAATCCTTTTACGTCCGGATGGTTTAAAGGTTTGTCAACATCTGTGACCTGCCTCAGTTCAGACTTTCCTCCAACATCAAACTGTCTCATCGTGGGATACAGTCAGTAACACCAACTTACTAACTTGACACAGCGAATACTGCTGACGTTCATTTGTCAAAGAAATACATGTATACACATATTGCTGAAATGTGGTGGTGTGTGGTCCCGTTTACAGTGCTCTGGTCACAAATCAGTTGAGTGAGTGCGTGAGTTTAGTTTACGCCGCACTCAGCAATATTCCAGCTATATGGCAGCAGTCTGTAAATAATCGAGTCTGGACCATACAATCCAGTGATCAACAGCATGAGCATTGATCTGCGCAATTGGGAACAGATGACATGTGTCAACCAAGTCAGCGAGCCTGACCACCCGATCCCGTTAGTCGCCTCTTACGACAAGCATGGGTTGCTGAAGACCAGTTCTAACCCAGACCTTCACAGGTACAAATCAGTTGAAGTTAAGCAGCGTTGGGCACGGAGAGTCCTTGGATGGGTGACCATGATTTGCAGTCTGACACTGAGAGTTTCTAGGACTTTAGTCCTGCACCACAACGAAGCACATATGATACATGTGGTCTCACCTTAGGCAAGTGAGTTTGTTCAAAATTACCTCTTCACCCAGCAGAAAATGGGTACCTGGTGGGATAAGTCATGTGACTATAACCTTCATGCTCCTCACAGGCAGCTTGGGTTATCCGGGGTAATAATGAACTGTCTGCACTATGAGCATGCTGTTGATGTGGATTTAGTGAAATATTAATTGACTTATTGAAATTAATTATAATTATAAATTAATTAATATGGTGAAGGGTTACCCTTGACTGAGACTTTTTATAAAAATGCCTGTGTAATAGTTGCAATGTAAATAGTATCAATTAAACAAAGATGTGTATTTGTTGAAGGGTATGTATTTGATAGTTAAAGTAGATACTTATGTGACTGTGTTTAAGGCATTAATGATGACAAATAAAAGCATCTAGTTCCTTCCCGACCCACAGCAGTCACTAACTAACTAACACTAACAGTGATGATAACAACAAGTACAAACAAGATAACTGCTGAGTAAGTATCCATCGGAACAAGTCATCAATTCTAGTTGATTGTCTTAGTGGAAATATCACCAGGATGATCTGTGACAATTAGTTCCGAACTTTTACTTTGTGTTGCTAAGCAACCAGAATACACTTCAAAGGGTTATGTTCCTAATTGGATAATGATTGATATGGTGCCGGGGTTAACACAATAGATCCACATCAACATCGATGTGCTCCACAGCCTCCCATAATGCATTATAAACAATTGCTGGGAAATTACTGATAGTAATTGATAGCTTTCCAGATTTGTACCATACTGTTATCTGTTGATGACTTGATAAACACACTGTATCCCTGATGAAATCTGGTAAACAAATGTTTACTTCAGGTACGCTTTGCTCATCTCATTACGATCAGCCAGCAAACTGAACTCAAATTGTATCTTGTATAAAAAAGCTGCTCCTGAAAGTAATTTAAAACAGTGATTGTATAAATATTTGAAGTATTTTAGATTGTTTCTTGTAATGTTTACAGTTGAAGCATCTGACTCTGCGACCACACGACGAGATGGTAATTAAGGTTAGTGTAATGCGGTAGACGCTGACGGCACTGAGTTCATACCACCGATTTATGTTTCATTATGAAGAAATATCCATGTGAGTCCTATTTTCTCACTGATGTCTGCACAAGATATGCACAGTGAAGAATGTCTCCACTTTGACCAACTCAGCATGAAGACAAGTCTCAATCTCAGACACGGCTAGATCAGCATTTCAAGCTGTAAGTGGAGTAAAAAAATTACTGAAATATGCTCCGCAAAGTCTCATGGGAATGGCAGTTTTTTTGTGTTTAATGTCTCTGGTTATTTAACATTTAAAATGCCTGTGTGTCTTTATCAATCAATGTAAGTCATTTATGCTCGTAAGCTTACAATAAAAGTTTTAAATGAATTTGCCAGATTATACTGAAGTTTGATGTGTTTTGTACACTGTTAAAGTTGTGGAAACCATGACGAAGCTGCCGATCCTGATAATGACTCTGTATATATACTGAAGATAAGAAATAAAGGAGAGGTTAAGGGAAAAGTACATGGTGGGCATGTAAAGCCTTGGCTTTATTTTTTTGGTGGTTTATAAATCTGACTGCTCTATTTTATGAAATGTGAAAAGTACTAAATGTTCAGGTAATATCTTCCACGTGGAAATACTTGTGACCAATCTCAGTCTCCTGAAACAAAGTATCAATAATGAAGCTTATTTGGACATCATGTGTCCCCAAATCGATCAATCATTGTTGATTTCCTGCACGATCAATTAAAAGTCCTGCCCTTTTCCTTGGACAGACTGAGTCGATTTCATGTTGTCTTTTGAGAAAGAGACACATTTGTACATATTCACAGTTTGAAAAACCTTTAAGTTGTTCCTCTTCTTACTCTTATAGTCTGTGATCCAGGAAATTAAAGTAATCACATTGCTGTGTTCCAGTTATGGTGGTGATGTTGGACTTTGATGCCATTTGCGGTCTCTGAAGGTTTAATGCATTTGAGGTAGTACACCAAACTACACTGACGTCAAGGACATGACGTACTCATGCAGCAGATTCGGATGCATTGTTTGATTTGCATTTCTGGGAAGCAATGGAGCAGGTTATCACACTGATGTTCCTCAGTATCTTGGATTGTTGGCACTGAGCAGCACCCCACCCACTGGCTGCTGTGGTCAGTAGCCTCTGGTCATCAGTCGCTGGTCATCAGTCGCTGGTCATCAGTCGCTGGTCATCAGCCACTGGTCATCAGCCGCTGGTCATCGGCCACTGGTTGACCATCCTGAACAATCAACATTGAAAGAAATGAATGACTTCCTATCTTGACCCTTCTGCAGAAAATAATAACAACATGCCTATAAAAAAGAAATGAAAATATCGAATTCCCCTTCCACTGGTTTTTAAACTTTGAAGAAAGATGTTGAAGAATTGAAGCTGAAAAACGTCTTGATTTTCGAGTCAATATGAGTATGAAAAACTGCTCTGTTTCCAAATATGACTGAAAGAAATGGTGCTCTTTCTTTATTCTGTGATGTAACCCCGGAATCTGCTGCAGTACCTGGACAAGAAGGGGCATCATTCCTGACATTATGCTGCCCATTTCTACAAGCTCCTGCTTTTAAGTCATTATGTTTATGTGCATAATGTGTACATGATGCTTTCCAGAGTTAAAGTTGATGAAGCTGGAATCGGCTTGGGATACTTGTGAAGCTTGTCTGCTTCAGTATTAACGAGGAGAACTGCTGTGACATTAATGAGGAGAAGTAGGCTGATCTCATAAATCTGGAACTTTCATTTATTTCCCTGTGGGTTAAAATGTTCACCTCAGTGACAAAAAATGAATCGATATTTTATAGTTTGTTATTTCTTTCGTAATGATATCCATGCTTGTGTGTTAATTGAGAGTTTATGGCAAACATTCCTTGTATTCGGGGACACCCATTTCACTAACACAAGAAAGGGATGTAGTAGATGTTTCTCCGGAGTGCATTCCCTGCACATGGTTAGAGAGTATTTTTTCTGATCACAATGGTAAACGCTCTACTCTCACAGCTAGTGTATATACTGCCATAACAATATGGAAAAAATCTTGATTCTGATTGGTTAAAATGAGATGAAAGCCAGTATGCCAACAGAATTTCAAACGTTTGATTTTGGAAACAGTTTTGGATGTTTTTATCAAAGATTTTGACTTATATACTGTAACTGTAACTGGGTTGATGATGAAATGCAGGTAGAATGGTAATGATTATGTTTACGAATCTTTGAGGATGTGTTCCATAATGTCTTATTTAAACAAACATTAATGAATTTATAACAAACATTAGGGAGGTGATCACCAGGGTAACGGTTTTACATGCTGCAGTCTGTACACCAAACACAAAGAACAAATTTCTTAACTGAAAGACAAAAGTGCTCTTCATATAGAATTGATTATTTGATAGATGCTGGATGCAATAAAATGTAGATAATGACAAGAAAACAATCACCCCCTACCAAGAAAAGAAATGTGCATCGGTGAACAACTTGATTGTCCACTTTTCCCAAGTGTTCTGTTAGTGAGATAGATATATCAGATGAAACATTAGGGCTGTTATTCAAATATTGTCAAAACATATTTGTAGAAGGTCCACATATAATAAATGAATGTGATGACCTCATTATGATCCAAATCACTCCTCTGCAGAGACCTTGATTTTCCATTCAGGACGTGTTCATGAGTATATGTCCCAAGATTTCACATACCACATTATGATAACTCCCCATGTACTGGTCTGTACAGGGCATTGTGATAGCTCCCCATGTACTGGTCTGTACAGGGCATTGTGATAACTCCCCATGTACTGGTCTGTACAGGGCATTGTGATAGCTCCCCATGTACTGGTCTGTACAGGGCATTGTGATAACTCCCCATGTACTGGTCTGTACAGGGCATTGTGATAACTCCCCATGTACTGGTCTGTACAGGGCATTGTGATAACTCCCCATGTACTGGTCTGTACAGGGCATTGTGATAACTCCCCATGTACTGGTCTGTACAGGGCATTGTGATAGCTCCCCATGTACTGGTCTGTACAGGGCATTGTGATAACTCCCCATGTACTGGTCTGTACAGGGCATTGTGATAGCTCCCCATGTACTGGTCTGTACAGGGCATTGTGATAACTCCCCATGTACTGGTCTGTACAGGGCATTGTGATAGCTCCCCATGTACTGGTCTGTACAGGGCATTGTGATAATGTACTCCCAGGGTATGTACTGGTCTGTACAGGGCATTGTGATAACTCCCCATGTACTGGTCTGTACAGGGCATTGTGATAACTCCCCATGTACTGGTCTGTACAGGGCATTGTGATAACTCCCCATGTACTGGTCTGTACAGGGCATTGTGATAACTCCCCATGTACTGGTCTGTACAGGGCATTGTGATAGCTCCCCATGTACTGGTCTGTACAGGGCATTGTGATAACTCCCCCCATGTACTGGTCTGTACAGGGCATTGTGATAGCTCCCCATGTACTGGTCTGTACAGGGCATTGTGATAACTCCCCATGTACTGGTCTGTACAGGGCATTGTGATAACTCCCCATGTACTGGTCTGTACAGGGCATTGTGATAGCTCCCCATGTACTGGTCTGTACAGGGCATTGTGATAACTCCCATGTACTGGTCTGTACAGGGCATTGTGATAACTCCCCATGTACTGGTCTGTACAGGGCATTGTGATAACTCCCCATGTACTGGTCTGTACAGGGCATTGTGATAGCTCCCCATGTACTGGTCTGTACAGGGCATTGTGATAGCTCCCCATGTACTGGTCTGTACAGGGCATTGTGTCTGTACAGGGCATTGTGATAACTCCCCATGTACTGGTCTGTACAGGGCATTGTGATAACTCCCCATGTACTGGTCTGTACAGGGCATTGTGATAACTCCCCATGTACTGGTCTGTACAGGGCATTGTGATAACTCCCCATGTACTGGTCTGTACAGGGCATTGTGATAACTCCCCATGTACTGGTCTGTACAGGGCATTGTGATAGCTCCCCATGTACTGGTCTGTACAGGGCATTGTGATAGCTCCCCATGTACTGGTCTGTACAGGGCATTGTGATAACTCCCCATGTACTGGTCTGTACAGGGCATTGTGATAACTCCCCATGTACTGGTCTGTACAGGGCATTGTGATAACTCCCCATGTACTGGTCTGTACAGGGCATTGTGATAACTCCCCATGTACTGGTCTGTACAGGGCATTGTGATAACTCCCCCCATGTACTGGTCTGTACAGGGCATTGTGATAACTCCCCATGTACTGGTCTGTACAGGGCATTGTGATAACTCCCCATGTACTGGTCTGTACAGGGCATTGTGATAACTCCCCTTGTACTGGTCTGTACAGGGCATTGTGATAACTCCCCATGTACTGGTCTGTACAGGGCATTGTGATAACTCCCCATGTACTGGTCTGTACAGGGCATTGTGATAACTCCCCATGTACTGGTCTGTACAGGGCATTGTGATAACTCCCCATGTACTGGTCTGTACAGGGCATTGTGATAACTCCCCATGTACTGGTCTGTACAGGGCATTGTGATAACTCCCCATGTACTGGTCTGTACAGGGCATTGTGATAACTCCCCATGTACTGGTCTGTACAGGGCATTGTGATAGCTCCCCTCCCCTTGTACTGGTCTGTACAGGGCATTGTGATAGCTCCCCATGTACTGGTCTGTACAGGGCATTGTGATAGCTCCCCATGTACTGGTCTGTACAGGGCATTGTGATAACTCCCCATGTACTGGTCTGTACAGGGCATTGTGATAACTCCCCTGTACAGGTCTGTACAGGGCATTGTGATAGCTCCCCATGTACTGGTCTGTACAGGGCATTGTGATAACTCCCCATGTACTGGTCTGTACAGGGCATTGTGATAGCTCCCCAGTACTGGTCTGTACAGGGTATTGTGATAGCTCCCCATGTACTGTACAGGGCATTGTGATAACTCCCATGTACTGGTCTGTACAGGGCATTGTGATAACTCCCCATGTACTGGTCTGTACAGGGCATTGTGATAACTCCCCAGGTACTGGTCTGTACAGGGCATTGTGATAACTCCCCATGTACTGGTCTGTACAGGGCATTGTGATAACTCCCCTTGTACTGGGCACAGGGCATTGTGATAACTCCCCATGTACTGGTCTGTACAGGGCATTGTGATAACTCCCCATGTGCTGGTCTCTACAGGGCATTGTGATAACTCCCCTTGTACTGGTCTGTACAGGGCATTGTGATAACTCCCCATGTACAGGGCATTGTGATAACTCCCCATGTACTGGTCTGTACAGGGCATTGTGATAACTCCCCATGTACTGGTCTGTACAGGGCATTGTGATAACTCCCCATGTACTGGTCTGTACAGGGCATTGTGATAACTCCCCATGTACAGGTCTGTACAGGGCATTGTGATAACTCCCCTTGTACTGGTCTGTACAGGGCATTGTGATAACTCCCCATGTACTGGTCTGTACAGGGCATTGTGATAACTCCCCATGTACTGGTCTGTACAGGGCATTGTGTACAGGGCTTGTGATAACCCCATGTACTGGTCTGTACAGGGCATTGTGATAACTCCCCATGTACTGGTCTGTACAGGGCATTGTGATAACTCCCCATGTACTGGTCTGTACAGGGCATTGTGATAACTCTCCCCTGGTCTGTACAGTGCATTGTGATAACTCCCATGTACTGGTCTGTACAGGGCATTGTGATAGCTCCCCTTGTACTGGTCTGTACAGGGCATTGTGATAGCTCCCCATGTACTGGTCTGTACAGGGCATTGTGATAGCTCCCCCTGTACTGGTCTGTACAGGGCATTGTGATAACTCCCCATGTACTGGTCTGTACAGGGCATTGTGATAACTCCCCTTGTACTGGTCTGTACAGGGCATTGTGATAGCTCCCCATGTACTGGTCTGTACAGGGCATTATGATAACTCCCCAGGTACTGGTCTGTACAGGGCATTGTGATAGCTCCCCATGTACTGGTCTGTACAGGGCATTGTGATAACTCCCCATGTACTGGTCTGTACAGGGCATTGTGATAACTCCCCTTGTACTGGTCTGTACAGGGCATTGTGATAACTCCCCAGGTACTGGTCTGTACAGGGCATTGTGATAACTCCCCATGTACTGGTCTGTACAGGGCATTGTGATAACTCCCCTTGTACTGGGCATTGTGATAACTCCCCATGTACTGGTCTGTACAGGGCATTGTGATAACTCCCCATGTACTGGTCTGTACAGGGCATTGTGATAACTCCCCTTGTACTGGTCTGTACAGGGCATTGTGATAACTCCCCATGTACAGGGCATTGTGATAACTCCCCATGTACTGGTCTGTAAAGGGCATTGTGATAACTCCCCATGTACAGGTCTGTACAGGGCATTGTGATAGCTCCCCATGTACTGGTCTGTACAGGGCATTGTGATAACTCCCCTTGTACTGGTCTGTACAGGGCATTGTGATAACTCCCCAGGTACTGGTCTGTACAGGGCATTGTGATAGCTCCCCATGTACTGGTCTGTACAGGGCATGTTAGGCTTTGTGATGACACACCATGCAAGGCTGTCCACATTGTAGGTGAAGGCTCTCTTCTGACTACATTGTTGACGGAGAAGGCTCTCTACAGACTACATTGTCGGTGGAGAAGACTACAGACTACACTAGGTGGAGAAGACTCTCTACCGACTACACTAGGTGGTGAAGACTCTCTACAGACTACACTAGGTGGAGAAGGCTCTCTACAGACTACACTAGGTGGAGAGGGCTCTCTACAGACTACACTAGGTGGAGAAGGCTCTCTACAGACTACACTAGGTGGAGAAGACTCTCTACAGACTACACTAGGTGGAGAAGGCTCTCTACAGACTACACTAGGTGGAGAAGACTCTCTACAGACTACACTAGGTGGAGAAGGCTCTCTACAGACTACACTAGGTGGAGACTCTCTACAGACTACACTAGGTGGGGAAGGCTCTCTACAGACTACATTGTTGACGGAGAAGGCTCTCTACAGACTACACTAGGTGGAGAAGACTCTGTACAGACTACACTAGGTGGAGAAGGCTCTCTACAGACTTCACTAGGTGGAGAAGGCTCTCTACAGACTACACTAGGTGGAGAAGACCCTCTACAGACTACACTAGGTGGAGAAGACTCTGTACAGACTACACTAGGTGGAGAAGGCTCTCTACAGACTACACTAGGTGGAGAAGGCTCTCTACAGACTACACTAGGTGGAGAAGACTCTCTACAGACTACACTAGGTGGAGAAGACTCTCTACAGACTACACTAGGTGGAGAAGGCTCTCTACAGACTACACTAGGTGGAGAAGACTCTCTACAGACTACACTAGGTGGAGAAGGCTCTCTACAGACTACACTAGGTGGAGAAGGCTCTCTACAGACTA
Organism: Haliotis rubra; assembly: GCF_003918875.1. Classification (NCBI taxonomy): domain Eukaryota; kingdom Metazoa; phylum Mollusca; class Gastropoda; order Lepetellida; family Haliotidae; genus Haliotis; species Haliotis rubra. Next base: position 658,012 of record NW_025766459.1, read on the forward strand.
CACTAGGTGGAGAAGACTCTCTACAGACTACACTAGGTGGAGAAGGCTCTCTACAGACTACACTAGGTGGAGAAGACTCTCTACAGACTACACTAGGTGGGGAAGGCTCTCTACAGACTACACTAGGTGGAGAAGGCCCTCTACAGACTACACTAGGTGGAGAAGACTCTCTACAGACTACACTAGGTGGAGAAGACTCTCTACAGACTACACTAGGTGGAGAAGGCTCTCTACAGACTACACTAGGTGGAGAAGACTCTCTACAGACTACACTAGGTGGGGAAGGCTCTCTACAGACTACACTAGGTGGAGAAGGCCCTCTACAGACTACACTAGGTGGAGAGGCTCTCTCTACAGACTACACTAGGTGGAGAAGACTCTCTACAGACTACACTAGGTGGAGAAGGCTCTCTACAGACTACACTAGGTGGAGAAGACTCTCTACAGACTACACTAGGTGGGGAAGGCTCTCTACAGACTACACTAGGTGGAGAAGGCCCTCTACAGACTACACTAGGTGGAGAAGACTCTCTACAGACTACACTAGGTGGAGAAGACTCTCTACAGACTACACTAGGTGGGAAGGCTCTCTACAGACTACACTAGGTGGAGAAGGCTCTCTACAGACTACACTAGGTGGAGAAGGCTCTCTACAGACTACACTAGGTGGAGAAGGCTCTCTACAGACTACACTAGGTGGAGAACTCTCTACAGACTACACACTAGGTGGGGAAGGCTCTCTACAGACTACACTAGGTGGAGAAGACTCTCTACAGACTACACTAGGTGGAGAAGACTCTCTACAGACTACACTAGGTGGTGAAGGCTCTCTACAGACTACACTAGGTGGAGAAGGCTCTCTACAGACTACACTAGGTGGAGAAGACTCTCTACAGACTACACTAGGTGGAGAAGACTCTCTACAGACTACACTAGGTGGAGAAGACTCTCTACAGACTACACTAGGTGGTGAAGGCTCTCTACAGACTACATTGTCGCTGGAGAAAGCTCTCTACAGACTACATTGTCGCTGGAGAAGGCTCTCTACAGACTACATTGTCCGTGGAGAAGACTACAGACTACACTAGGTGGAGAAGACTACAGACTACACTAGGTGGAGAAGACTCTCTACAGACTACACTAGGTGCAGAAGGCTCTCTACTGACTACACTAGGTGGTGAAGGCTCTCTTCTGACTACATTGTTGGTGGAGAAGGCTCTCTTCTGACTACATTGTCGGTGGAGAAGGCTCTCTTCTGACTTCATTGTCGGTGGAAAAGGCTCTCTTCTGACTACATTGTTGGTGGAAAAGGCTCTCTTCTGACTACATTGTTGGTGGAGAAGGCTCTCTTCTGACTTCATTGTCGGTGGAAAAGGATCTCTTCTGACTTCATTGTTGGTGGAAAAGGCTCTCTTCTGACTACATTGTTGGTGGAGAAGGCTCTCTTCTGACTACATTGTCGGTGGAGAAGGCTCTCTTCTGACTTCATTGTCGGTGGAAAAGGCTCTCTTCTGACTACATTGTTGGTGGAAAAGGCTCTCTTCTGACTACATTGTTGGTGGAGAAGGCTCTCTTCTGACTACATTGTCGTCGGAGAAAGCTCTTCTGACTTCATTGTCGGTGGAGAAGGCTCTCTTCTGACTACATTGTTGGTGGAGAAGGGTCTCTTCTGACTACATTGTTGGTGGAGAAGGCTCTCTACAGACTACATTGTCGGTGGAGATGGCTCTCTACAGACTACACTAGATGGAGAAGGCTCTCTACAGACTACACTAGGTGGAGAAGGCTCTACAGACTTCATTGTTGGTGGAGAAGGCTCTCTACAGACTACATTGTCGGTGGAGAAGGCTCTCTACAGACTACATTGTTGGTGGAGAAGGCTCTATATACAGACTACATTGTCGGTGGAGAAGGCTCTCTACAGACTACACTAGGTGGTGAAGGCTCTCTACAGACTACACTAGGTGGAGAAGGCTCTATATACAGACTACATTGTCAGTGGTGAAGACTCTCTACAGACTAAACTAGGTGGTGAAGGCTCTCTACAGACTACACTAGGTGGAGAAGGCTCTACAGACTACATTGTCGGTGGAGAAGGCTCTCTACAGACTACATTGTCGGTGGAGAAGGCTCTATATACAGACTACACTAGGTGGAGAAGGCTCTCTACAGACTACATTGTTGGTGGAGAAGGCTCTATATACGGACTACATTGTCGGTGGAGAAGGCTCTCTACAGACTACATTGTTGGTGGAGAAGGCTCTATATACAGACTACACTAGGTGGAGAAGGCTCTCTACAGACTACACTAGGTGGAGAAGGCTCTCTACAGACTACATTGTTGGTGGAGAAGGCTCTATATACGGACTACATTGTCGGTGGAGAAGGCTCTCTACAGACTACATTGTTGGTGGAGAAGGCTCTATATACAGACTACACTAGGTGGAGAAGGCTCTCTACAGACTACACTAGGTGGAGAAGGCTCTCTACAGACTACATTGTTGGTGGAGAAGGCTCTATATACAGACTACATTGTTGGTGGAGAAGGCTCTCTACAGACTACATTGTTGGTGGAGAAGGCTCTATATACAGACTACACTAGGTGGAGAAGGCTCTCTACAGACTACACTAGGTGGAGAAGGCTCTCTACAGACTACACTAGGTGGAGAAGGCTCTCTACAGACTACATTGTCGGTGGAGAAGGCTCTCTACAGACTACACTAGGTGGAGAAGGCTCTCTACAGACTACACTAGGTGGAGAAGGCTCTCTACAGACTACACTAGGTGGAGAAGGCTCTATATACAGACTACACTAGGTGGAGAAGGCTCTCTACAGACTACACTAGGTGGAGAAGGCTCTCTACAGACTACATTGTCGGTGGAGAAGGCTCTCTACAGACTACACTAGGTGGTGAAGGCTCTCTACAGACTACACTAGGTGGAGAAGGCTCTCTACAGACTAGGCCAAAAAAAATTAATGTTATGGTTCCGATTTCCTACATTTCAGAACTAGGGTAGGTAGGTAGGTAGGGATTTTTTTTTTTTTTGCAAAATATTTTTACATACTCAGTCATGTGTCAGAAAATAAATTTAATTTATTATGTGGTGAGTAAAATTGTTAGGCTCGGCGGGAATATTTAGGGTCGGTCGGGAAATCGGAACCACAAGCTTTTTTCTTTTAGGCCCTATCTAGTCTTTAGACTATCCAGATGCTATTGTAGTGGTGGCGTTATGATCCAATGCAGAATTAATGTGCTGGCTGCTGTCAGTAATCCCCCCATGTGTTGCTGATTGATTGTTCTCATCCATTACTTGTCATAATTAATATGTGACCACATTCAGTCATCTCCGACAGTTTCAGAAATCAAGCAAGACTGACAACTAGCCGCCCTGGCTGTGTTGACCCTTGGCTGATTGGAGGATTGAGATACAGTTTATACAACGGGATTACATAATGGATGTTTCATGTCTGGGGGATGAGCTTGATGGTGGCACTGGAAATACAAGATTTACTTATGGCACTGTTTCCGTTGTTGGAATAAACTGAAAATAATTCTCATGAAAATGAAATATTCCAGTCAGCTGGAGTGCCTGCCATGGCTTGTGTGTAGGAGCTGGTAACAAGTTGAAACCATATTTAACAGATTCCACACCATCTTGTCTTGGCAGAGACTGTGAGGTTGATGAAGGTTTTAGTATATAGTGCATGCAGGTCATTGAAGGGGTTCCATACTGCAGTTGTCTAATCTTATCAAGTATTGTAGTCCTTCCAACGTTGTATTCTTTCTTGCAACATTGTATGAAACATTGTATACTTCCCTACAATTTGCTTTCTTCAACTACATGCACATTCTGTCCTGTAGTCTTTTTAAAAAAAAATCCCTTTTTTAATGGAATTATTTCTTATGGTTTTACTAAATGTTATTTAGAGTTTTTAATTCCCCATCTTTCCACCCAGCGTTCCCCTCCGATACAGTGTGTTCTCCCTGTTCCCTTGACCTCCATTCCAGGAGCATCAGTCCATCAACATCTAGTGTTCCTCGGCGTTGTCCCGAACTTCATCAACATTTAGAACTGATTGCATTACGTGGGTCGGAATTGAGATGATTAAATCTCAGCTGCAATATTAACAAGATAATGCCATCATATAGATTGTCATTACATCAGACAGTTGCGAACCATTAGTTAGTGTTGCGAGTGTGATGGTGTCTGAATCACATGACCACATACTGAAGGAGGTACTCTGGGCTCGGATTAGATTGAATTATTCATAGCATATTCAATCATGTAGGATCACAATCAATTTGTGTGACACTAAATCTTCATTTCAAACAGAGAAGATGATTAAATTAGATATTCTTTATCAGAGTTGTCAAATTTTCTGAAGACTTGGGTTTGTTATAACTAACTTTGTTGTCATCTGAGCTGAGTCGGTGTTGAAGTACTTGGGTGTAATCTACAGCTTCTTGAAAGAAAATAGAAATATGAAACCTGGATGAACACTCTCCAGTAGCCACTGTTATCTGAGTTGTTTATTGGGCGGATGAGTCAGTGGGTATTGCATGGCTGTTCAGAAGGACAGTAGTCACTGTTATCTGAGTTGTTTATTGGGCGGATGAGTCAGTGGGTATTGGATGGCTGTTCAGAAGGACAGTAGTCACTGTTATCTGAGTTGTTTATTGGGCGGATGAGTCAGTGGGTATTGGATGGCTGTTCAGAAGGACAGTAGTCACTGTTATCCGAGTTGTTTATTGGGCGGATGAGTCAGTGGGTATTGGATGGCTGTTCAGAAGGACAGTAGCCACTGTTATCTGCGTTTATTGGGCGGATGAGTCAGTGGGTATTGGATGGCTGTTCAGAAGGACAGTAGTCACTGTTATCTGAGTTGTTTATTGGGCGGATGAGTCAGTGGGTATTGGATGGCTGTTCAGAAGGACAGTAGTCACTGTTATCTGAGTTGTTTATTGGGCTGAGTCAGTGGGTATTGGATGGCTGTTCAGAAGGACAGTAGTCACTGTTATCTGAGTTGTTTATTGGGCGGATGAGTCAGTGGGTATTGGATGGCTGTTCAGAAGGACAGTAGTCACTGTTATCTGAGTTGTTTATTGGGCGGATGAGTCAGTGGGTATTGGATGGCTGTTCAGAAGGACAGTAGTCACTGTTATCTGAGTTGTTTATTAGTCGGATGAGTCAGTGGGTATTGGATGGCTGTTCAGAAGGACAGTAGTCACTGTTATCTGAGTTGTTTATTGGGCGGATGAGTCAGTGGGTATTGGATGGCTGTTTAGAAGGACAGTAGTCACTGTTATCCGAGTTGTTTATTGGGCGGATGAGTCAGTGGGTATTGGATGGCTCTTCAGAAGGACAGTGTTTCCCTGTCTGACTTGCATGACAGGGAAAGGAAAAAGAGCTGCTGCAGTAATTCACAGTAGAGTTATGTTCCTTACCCATGCCAGGATCTGCTTATTATGAGCCATGATCCTTCAGCATCTCTCCCTAGGTCATTTCTACTTTTTTCTCCCCCAGTTAACTGACGGCAATGGCTCTTATTGCTTGTCTATCTAACAACAAAACTAAACTCTCATTCATGTACAGGACTAAAGAAGAGAAAACTAGCAGAATGTACAGCTGTACATTTCTTCAAAAGTACATTTGACTTCCATAATTAGAATTTTCCATTTTTCATGTCTGTAAATCTTGTTTGTGTATTTCAGTTTGAATTTCTATTTCTGTTTGCAATGAAATCCTACCCAGCAAAACATATTATGTTATCCTGCTGTAACAACAGCCATGTACATCGCAGCTCTGGGCGTGTGAGTATATCAATAATCTGCTGGCAGATATGTTTGATAAGCAGCACACAGATCACAGAGTCCTTCTGGTAGCAGAGGTGTCTCCAGACCTGCCTACCGAGTGACAAGTGGATGTTAAGGGTGTCGTAAACTGTTAGGGCAAAACATCGTACCGTATTTGTATTACCGCTCCAACTGTTCTTTATCTAGCCATTTTCTGTACCACAAGTAATAAACAAAAATACTACAATAGGCACAATATGGTGGCAATTTGATCAGAAACTTTTATTTTTTTATAAATATATTTCTTTTCGTCCCGCCTTTCCATTTTTATATTAAAGTCCATGAAACAAGATTACATTGGTGTGACATCAACTTAGTACACAGCTATAAATAACAAGGATTCTATATCGGGGTTTGTAGGGACAAGTGGTTATTGTGTAACTTTATTGCAATTGTTGAAGGAAGACCTTGACTGCCTGGTGCTGACCTCCGCTGTGTCGTTGTGAAGCTGCACGAACACTGGAGGGTGAGTCATGGACTGGCTTATCTGTAGGAAATCTTCCCTTACACCATTCATTGCTCTCATCTAAATTTGTGTTTTATACTTAAGATACTGATTATTACCGTTTACAAACTGAAATATTTGTAAGAATGATCTTGATAAATCCATGATAAATGGAATCTTGCCCTTGTGTCTTGATTGCAGATGTATCAGCATGAGTAATTAAAGTTTCTAACTTTTCAGCAAACCTCTCAATTAAAACTTTTGTCAACTCATGTTGATATGTTTGATATGAAAGAGACTGAGACGAGATGTGTGTATGTTCCCCAGTCACGGTGCCGGACCACGTGAGTCACTACATCATGTGTGTCATGTGACCCTGTTGCTGATGTCATGCATACACAAGCCAGAACAGGAAACGTCTTTGTCATGAAACAGATGATGTGTTGTCTGCTGATGTCTTGAGCTAACCATCAGGATGAAGCCATACACTCAAAGACAATCCATTAAACATTAAACATGAAAGTAATGAAAATAAATCTGAAATGTATGCTATTATTTTCTGCTGAATGTACACTTGTATCTTGACCTAGACTAACAGCTAGTCTCTGAAATGAACATATTTTACAGAAAAAAAAACTTTTAGTAAAAAAATAAATATAATTAAAAGGAGCCCTGAGACTTTCTTCATTTTCAGAAGCTGTGGAAATCTAGACTTGCCACATTTTCTAGACTTGTGTGGGCTTTCTTGGATATATTTGCTTCAGGATGACAGACTAATCTTGACCCCATGATACTGACTGACTGAGGTTGGTTTTATGCCGCTTTTAGCAATATTCCAGCAACATCACGGCGGGGGACACCAGAAATGGGCTTCACACATTGTACCCTTGTGGGAATTCGAACCCGGGTCTTCGGCGGGACGAGCCAACGCTTTAACCACTGGGCTACCCCACCGCCCAAACCCCATGATAAGATATATTCCAATAGTATATAATTACAGTGAGTGAGTTTAGTTTTTCGTCGCTTTTAGTAATATTCCAGCAATATCACGGCGGGGGACATCAGAATTGGGCTTCACACATTAAATTTCTACACGTGGGGAATTGAACCCGGGTCTTCTAAGCTACCCCACTGCCCCAGTATAATTACAGGTGTTACAGCAACTAGTTGTGTATGTTATAATCAGCTTATAGTGAAGATACACTGATTCACACAAACATCTTCTCAACCAGACTTGTATATCTGTTTAACTTTTAACAAAGATGTATGTTTTTCACACAATACTCTCGGGGAGGAAAGTAAATCTTATGAATAACCAAGTATTTTATTGAATCAGTTGTTCAAAAACATATTGTTACACAACATTAATGGATGCTTCTCTGCTATCATGCGTCAAACGGGATTGGGTGCAAAACAGAAAGCTGTGAGAATATTAATATTTGAGTCTTCCAGTTCATCATGGAGATAAAATATTATCTGTGGAGGATGTATTTGCTAATGTAATGTTTTTAGCTTCTGGCATGTGTCAGAAGTCTACTGAGTTAAATAACTCATTAACCCGTGAAGATCCGGGTTAGAATCGATCTTCAGTAACCCATGCTTGTCGTAAGAGGTGACTTACAGGATCGGGTGGTCAGGCTCGCTGACTTGGTTGACACGTGTCATTGTATCACAATTGTAGGGATTGATGTTCATGATGTTGATCACTGGATTGTCTGGTCCAGGCTGGATTATTTAAGACTGCTGCCATATAGCTGGAATATTAAACAACAAACAATAACTCATTACTGCTTACAGTGTTGTCATACATTCACACATACTTCACCGAAATCAGAACATGCTTGTCTGATACCCAAAATATGTACAATGTAACAGGGCTCCAGAAAATTTTTCAAGATCATGAGTACGTACTCCTTATTTGTTCAATATAGGAGTACTGGAAAACCTTAAGAGTACATTTAGAGTACTGAATGGAATTTAATGGAGTACCAGTAATCTTGTGTTTCGTTTCATATATGCACAACAACATTGCTACTCTTGTGTGAACAGGTAAAAAAAACTAATAAAACAATACTTTTTTTTCAGATAAATACTTCTGTAAATGATTCTAAGACCGTGACACCTGCTGTGGTGCGTATCTGCTACGTTTTCTAAATTATTTCCTACCGTATCGTGCATATGTTTTAGCTGTACATACGCCGATACGGCCCTAATCTGGAGCCCTGATGTAAGAAGCACTCACAACCTCACTTGCTCACGCACACACTCACTCACTCACTCGATTGATTGCTCATTCACTCTAACCCTTTTTCCCACCACTGTGCAGATATAAAATATTTCTTGTATCAACATGTAAGTTGGAGCTGTCTCCTAGCTGCTGTTCTTGATGATGATGAGACAATGTATTGATGGATGACAGACGGGAAATGGGATTAAATACTGTTCCGTCATGCCTGACTGTCAGCCTACCCACAATACAGAACTATCGATTAGGTGGATCATTATGTAATATGTGTGACATGATATTGCCCCATTATATTTTTAATATTTAATTATCCCTTACTGAGTCATGCTTTGTATTGAGACAAGCCTTTGTTGGCATGCTACCTTGTATGGTAAGCTGGGGAGGAGAAAGGAACAGCCAGATGATTCAGTGGGGCCAGTTTAGTTTTGTATTGTTGTTGTGTAGGTGTGCTTTGTCTTCTTGTTCTGTTGGACCATTTGTTTTGTGACGTTTGCTTTTAAGGTAAGTTTTAAAAAGTTTCCATTCAGTGATTTTTACATCTGTGTAAGTGATTACAACTGTAGCTTTTGATGTGTAATTGTTTAAGATGGAATATTTTGTATGGAATAAATGATCACTTACGTTGTATGGAATAGGTGATCAGTTTTGTGATGGGGGTTTAATGAATTGCTGAATGTATCCAACTACCTCTGTGGTCCAATAGATACAGTTCCTGGAGAGTCTAAGGTCAGGGTTCGATCCAGGGTTGTGTCATACCAAAGAAGTTAAAACATGGTATTTATTGTTACCTTGCCTTGACATTAAAGGGATAAAACATGGACGGGTCGGCATGGAGTCAGGATGCTGTTTGAGAGTGGGGTATACATGTTACACTGCAGCTTGGTATCTGTAGGCAAGCACTGTAAGACCTGTATACGTATAGATTAAAGTAATGTCGGAAATAGAAAAAAAACTGTTTTTAGGCTGTTACTGTGTATCTCCAAAATTGACAAATTTACGAATAGCATATATCGAAATAACCGACATCGGTCTAACTGGGCATTCAGTGGGATGCGTAATAGGATATTCAGAAAAGCATGTTTACTTGTAAAATCGGGCAAAACTTAGAAAAAATACGAATAGATGCTAAGAACAATAGATCGGACTATAGATGGCAATTAGGTCGCTCAGCCAGGTATGACGACGGACCGTCGACTCAGGTGGCATGACCACCCGAAGATCGACAGGACTGGATATTATTTGTAAATTGTTATGACATGCCGTTTGCTTCCCAGTTAAATTCTTCCAAAAGATTATCGTATCTCAGCTTATATCTCTAACCCCCAGCCCGACACCAACCACCGACACCCGTCATGGATTTGCTTTTGAGACGACCCCTCCTACCTGTTTCTTTTTATAGTAATAGTGAGACGCCATGGTAGCTACATCCTTCATAGTTTCAGTATTAAAGTTATTATTTTTTACGTCAGCTATCGTTTATAATGAAGCTAAGTTTAATTTCAAAGTGGACATTTAAAAATTGTTGTTTGTAATATAATATCATCGCACACTAATTTGCATAAAGCCATGGCCTGTTCCAAATAAGTCGCTTTGGACTAAAAAAAACCCGGCTTGTCTCATTTCTGCACTAATCTCTCCTCAGTAAAGTCCTGTTTCTACGTTTCCTATCTCCTACAACTGAGACTGTAGTTAGGCCAAACTTTGTTTAACAGCTATTTCACACTTACACATATTACATAAATTGTAGATATCAATGCGAAAAAACAGTTTTTTTCTATTTCCGACAGTACTTTAGTACAATTAGCCACAGGGATGGTGGGGTATACATGTTACACTGCAGCTTGGTATCTGTAGGCAAGCACTGTAAGACCTGTATACGTATAGATAAGTACAATTAGCCACAGGGACGGTGGGGTATACATGTTACACTGCAGCTTGGTATCTGTGTAGGCAAGCACTGTAAGACGTGTATACGTATAGATAAGTACAGTTAGCCACAGGGACGGTGGGGTATACATGTTACACTGCAGCTTGGTATCTGTGGGCAAGCACTGTAAGACCTGTATACATATAGATTAGTACAATTAGCCACAGGGACGGTGGGGTATACATGTTACACTGCAGCTTGGTATCTGTGTAGGCAAGCACTGTAAGACCTGTATACGTATAGATTAGTACAATTAGCCACAGGGACGATTGGGGTATACATGTTACACTGCAGCTTGGTATCTGTGTAGGCAAGCACTGTAAGACCTGTATACATATAGATTAGTACAATTAGCCACAGGGGACGGTGGGGTATACATGTTACACTGCAGCTTGGTATCTGTGTAGGCAAGCACTGTAAGGCGTGTATACATACAGATTAGTTCAATTAGCCACAGGGATGGTGGGGTATACATGTTACACTGCAGCTTGGTATCTGTGTAGGCAAGCACTGTAAGACCTGTATACATATAGATTAGTACAATTAGCCACAGGGATGGTGGGGTATACATGTTACACTGCAGCTTGGTATCTGTGTAGGCAAGCACTGTAAGACCTGTATATGTATAGATTAGTACAATTAGCCACAGGGATGGTGGGGTATACATGTTACACTGCAGCTTGGTATCTGTGTAGGCAAGCACTGTAAGACCTGTATACATATAGATTAGTTCAATTAGCCACAGGGATGGTGGGGGTATACATGTTACACTGCAGCTTGGTATCTGTGTAGGCAAGCACTGTAAGACCTGTATACATATAGATTAGTACAATTAGCCACAGGGATGGTGGGGTATACATGTTACACTGCAGCTTGGTATGTGTGGCAGGCAAGCACTGTAAGACCTGTATATGTATAGATTAGTACAATTAGCCACAGGGATGGTGGGGTATACATGTTACACTGCAGCTTGGTATCTGTGTAGGCAAGCACTGTAAGACCTGTATACATATAGATTAGTACAATTAGCCACAGGGACGGATGGGGGTATACATGTTACACTGCAGCTTGGTATCTGTGTAGGCAAGCACTGTAAGACGTGTATACATACAGATTAGTTCAATTAGCCACAGGGATGGTGGGGTATACATGTTACACTGCAGCTTGGTATCTGTGTAGGCAAGCACTGTAAGACCTGTATACATATAGATTAGTACAATTAGCCACAGGGATGGTGGGGTATACATGTTACACTGCAGCTTGGTATCTGTGTAGGCAAGCACTGTAAGACCTGTATATGTATAGATTAGTACAATTAGCCACAGGGATGGTGGGGTATACATGTTACACTGCAGCTTGGTATCTGTGTAGGCAAGCACTGTAAGACCTGTATACATATAGATTAGTACAATTAGCCACAGGGACGGTGGGGTATACATGTTACACTGCAGCTTGGTATCTGTGTAGGCAAGCACTGTAAGACGTGTATACATACAGATTAGTACAATTAGCCACAGGGATGGTGGGGTATACATGTTACACTGCAGCTTGGTATCTGTGTAGGCAAGCACTGTAAGACCTGTATACATATAGATTAGTACAATTAGCCACAGGGATGGTGGGGTATACATGTTACACTGCAGCTTGGTATCTGTGTAGGCAAGCACTGTAAGACCTGTATACATATAGATTAGTACAATTAGCCACAGGGATGGTGGGGTATACATGTTACACTGCAGCTTGGTATCTGTGTAGGCAAGCACTGTAAGACCTGTATACGTATAGATTAGTACAATTAGCCACAGTGACGGTGGAGTATACATGTTACACTGCAGCTTGGTATCTGTGTAGGCAAGCACTGTAAGACATGTATATTTATAGATTAGTACAATTAGCCACATGGACGGTGGGGTATACATGTTACACTGCAGCTTGGTATCTGTGTAGGCAAGCACTGTAAGACCTGTATACATATAGATTAGTACAATTAGCCACAGGGATGGTGGGGTATACATGTTACACTGCAGCTTGGTATCTGTGTAGGCAAGCACTGTAAGACGTGTATACATACAGATTAGTTCAATTAGCCACAGGGATGGTGGGGTATACATGTTACACTGCAGCTTGGTATCTGTGTAGGCAAGCACTGTAAGACCTGTATACATATAGATTAGTACAATTAGCCACAGGGATGGTGGGGTATACATGTTACACTGCAGCTTGGTATCTGTGTAGGCAAGCACTGTAAGACCTGTATACATATAGATTAGTACAATTAGCCACAGGGATGGTGGGGTATACATGTTACACTGCAGCTTGGTATCTGTGTGAGGCAAGCACTGTAAGACCTGTATACGTATAGATTAGTACAATTAGCCACAGTGACGGTGGAGTATACATGTTACACTGCAGCTTGGTATCTGTGTAGGCAAGCACTGTAAGACCTGTATATTTATAGATTAGTACAATTAGCCACATGGACGGTGGGGTATACATGTTACACTGCAGCTTGGTATCTGTGTAGGCAAGCACTGTAAGACCTGTATACATATAGATTAGTACAATTAGCCACAGGGATGGTGGGGTATACATGTTACACTGCAGCTTGGTATCTGTAGGCAAGCATTGTAAGACCTGTATACGTATAGATTAGTACAATTAGCCACAGGGATGGTGGGGTAGCCTAGTTGTTAAGGCATTGGCTTGTCACGCTGAAGACCGGGTTCAATTCCCCACATGGGTACACTCACTCACTCACTCACTCACTCACTCACTCACTCACTCAGGGTAGTGTTTGGCTGAGTGACAATATTTGTTGTTGATACAAACTCCAGTAAGGATATTTGGCTGGTGTTGTCATCAGTGACTAGTACTTGCTACTCCAGGAACAGTGCAACGATGAGCGAATGTATTTTTATTATAGATATTAAGTTGAGTCTGAAATTGATACACACAATGAAATATGTACAGATTGTCATCCCTAAATCTACAATACATGGGAGAGTGTCAGTGTGAGGTGACGGACACTAAGTGTTTTGTCCATGTCGAGATGGGGCTGATGGTGACTACATCTTTCCCAAGGCAGATGTGTCTGTCGATGATGCGATAGGGTGAAGGTCAGCTCGCCACTTCCTAACTTCTTTTCAAAAGACCTTTGTTCATGTCAGCCCAAATGCCCTGCTCAGAAGTTCAAGCGAATGTGTGATTATGTTTTAAAGATAAAAATTCACGTTGCCATGGATACTGATTTTTTACCAAGTTTGATGGATGACTGTTTTATTTGTGTATGCACCTGTCATTTTCCGAGGGATAATAAAACGTATGTCCTCTCCCGCGTTGCTCACCGCAACAACAAAGGACAAATCAATATTTTTCCTTATCCTGACTCATGCTCTTTTGCTTGTCTTCTTCTTCTTGCGAACATAGTGGAACACTTGTATCCCTTATTTGAAGCTCCCTTCAAAATAAAATCACTAATTGGTACTCACCACGAGTTGCTCCCCTTTGTCTCCCCTGGCGGGAAAAGGTGTCGCCACCCTCTGGCCATGTGCTTCACTCTCTCCTTCTTCGCCCAGTGAGCAGGATGTGAGAGCGCCTTGTGTCTCCTTACACACATATCCTTTGATAATCTCTTAGTTTTTACCTCTCATAGGTTACTATAGAGGTATAGCTAGTATCCTTTACTATTTGTATTGATTAATTATCGTATTTCTACTGTTTATTCCGTGTATTAAGTGATTGTTCAGCTAACTTTACGTTCATGAAAATCTATGCGATTTGTAGATTCGTTTTCTGCCTCCGATCCACATGTAATATGCCCTAGTTGTTCTCACGCCGTGTCGCGTTTAATTCCGTTGCAGTTACTGCATTAATTTATCTCATTCTGCATTTAATAAATATCATCTTTCGTCTTAAGGCGTGCTGCAGATAGATCCACGCAAACAAAGGGCAAAACATGGCAGAGTCAGATATTCCTTCCAGTCAGCTGCTAGCGTCGACCCTCTCCCGTCTGGTGTTCTGCTAGAGACCCCTGCGGCAGAGGAGCGTGGGGCGCCAGTCCGTTACCTCGAAGAAGCGACCGGCCTCCCCAGACATCCCGTCATTGCAGACTAAGTCTAAGAGGGGCTCATCGTCGTCTCAAGCAGATTGAGGACACCCAGGGCAGCGCCAGACTTCCAAAGGGAAATCTGAAGACAGCAAGAACTTTCTCAGCGAGATCGTTCCAGCAGCAGAGTTGGGCCTCACGATGATCAGCCGATAATCATCCCGACTTCACGGCAGAAGAAGCGACCCGGTGTCAGCGACTGTGACTTCTGCAGAGATCTCCATGCAGCCTGATGCCTCTACACCGGCGTCAGGCGTCATTGATGTGAACCCCATGCGCCAAAAAGAGCGCCGGCGACCGTCTAGATCATCCCAGAAGACATGATCGCGGCAGATTATGAACATCATGGAGGACCACTACAAACTGCGCCAAGCAGGGTCCGAGCCTTCCAGCGAAGGCTCCAAAGCGTGAACAGCACCCCAGAGGCACCCCCGTCAGCGTAGCAGCCAAGGCGATGTCACCTTCGCGAAGAAGAGTCCCGCACCACCTTGACGAAGGACCTAGATGTACAGCCTTAGCGAAGGCCTTCGCGAAGCGGGAGAGATCATCACCATCTTCGATTTCATCTCTAGATATGGACTCAGACCATCAGACATCCGCGGAAGCCTTCAGCGAAGGTCATATCATCGATCCCCGGACGGACGCCAAATGAAGCTTCAGCGAAGGCATTCGCGAAGGACATATGATTCCAGATCTTCATCGTCTAGAAGAACATCGAGGGACTGCGAAGAGCCGGCGAAGCTATCAACATTCACCTCACAAGTCTCGAGAAGATCATCCATAGGCGATCTCCACTCCGTTCATCACCAGGTCGATCACCCATCAGATCTCCACATGAGCGCGCGCACAAGTCAACTAGATGCGCCACAAACCTCATCAGATATACAGACAGCTACAGCAGTCGAAGAGCATCTACAATTTATTAATGATGATGGTTTTGAGGGATGATGGAGGAATCATATTTTCTGATGCAGAATCACGGTATTGGATGGTCAATAACCTAGATCTCACATCACCATCTAAAGTGGCAATACAGCTCAGGCGTATTTGATGAAGGAAGATGATCCAGATGCAATCACTCTACCCCGATCGACCCGATTGCGGCAGTGCCACAGAATCTAGATGCAGCTTTCCAGAAAGCTCACGAAAGTTCAGATACCACATCTACCCAACTTTCAAGCCAAAAGTTCTCCACGCATAACATGGACTCCTTCTACAAGGCCCAGGACATCGATGAGAACTATAAGATCATCAGCGATGTAAAGAACAAGATTTACAAGATGGATGATCGCATGCAAGTTGGCTCATATAGAAACCATGGCGAGGCGTATGTTCTTTGGGTTAAATAGATCTAGGGCGATCAATGAGACTCTTATTACTAGATTCCGGGATTCCACGGCGGAGGAAGATGATAGAATGATTTATTCTGCCTTACTTATGCAAAAGAAAGATCAGCAGTTTTAGCGGATCATCTTACATCTGTTTCAGCAGCACTGACCTTGGCTCGTCGTCAAGGCCTCCTCGCCTCCTGTAATTGGGGAGAACTTTACAGCCCACTTTATACAGCCCGTGGTCGACAACATCCATCTTTGGCGGAGAAATGCGACAAAGGTCGCCAAAGGAAGTCTCTAAGGATTCCAGGAAGTCCTTATGATTAGATCGATGGACACACTAGCCAGCGTCATTCGTCAGACTTCACAAAGATACTCAGGCAGATCTAAGTTCACGGGCCTACAAAGAGCAAGAGACAGGAAGATAGCCAGCTCTAGAGGTAAAGATTCTTTTGAAGTAAGCCCATATGGCAACTATAGAGGAGGATCAGGAAGAGGCAGGACACCCAGAGGTTCCGCAATTATAGGCAGCTGAAACACAGGTTGAACGACTGGAGTCTTCCACCCCAGCCGTTCCAGTACAACCAGCTCAAGTGGGTGGGCGCCTCCAACTACACTGGGAAAACTGGGGAATACTGCAAGATCCTTCGTCTCCAACATTATTCAACACGGATTTAATTATTATCCCTCTACAGGACAAGCCTCCGCTGACAATCAAACCCCCAAGTTAGGTTACAAGCGCAAACAACTACCAAAGATAAAAGAGGCTGTCTCATCACTCCTATCCAAACAGGCCATAGAAGTAATAGACCAAGCAAGCGTCGAACCAGGTTTCTACTCCCCAGTTTTCCTAGTTCCCAAGAAAAACTCCGGAGAAATACAGACTCATCTACAACATGAGCTTTTTCAACAAGAACTATCTACGCCAAACCACCGAAGTTTAAGCATGATACATTTACCTCAGTTACGCCAGATGATTAGTTAAGTCCTATGGACTACATGGGCAGCATAGATCTACAGGATGCCTACTTGCATCCCCATTCATCCCGATTCCAGGAAATACCTCGATTTACTCTAGAAGGGCTACATTACCAGTGGAAAGTACTCCCATTGAATATCATCAGCCCCCTGGCTATTCGAGGATAATGAAACCCGATTATCAAATTTCTACATCGTCAAGGGCTACGCCAGTGCGTTTTACCTCGGCGACCGGGATACAAGTAGATCAAGATCCACTGCGTCTCAAACTACAGTTAAATTACATCATAAAGCTACTAACACAACTAGGTTGGTTAGTAAACTTACGCAAAGTCGGACCTAGTACCACCGCAAAGACCTACAGTTCCTAGGTATTGATTCATCACAAATCGCAACCATTATTATGGTACCAGAAGACCGTTGGCTCAAGATACAACAGACCATTCCACCAGCTCTACTCTCTCCGTTACCACTCGCGACAATGGCAGAGCCTACTAGGTCTTCTCACATCAGCCCAAGACATGACTGTCACAGGCAGATTACAGTTCGTCCCCCTACAGGTCCTCATCAGCGCATCTCAGCGATGTACAACCATTCAGTCTACGAAACATCTCAGACCACATCTACTATGGTGGACCAAGAAATCGAATGTCTCGCGAAGGGATTTGTTTAGCAGAGCAGGAATACAAAACCCATCTGTATGTAGGCGCGTCACTCCAAGGTTGGGGGAGCTCATCTCACCAACCACCGCGATATCAGGGTTATGGAATCAGCAAGAATGCAAACTCCATATAAACAGTCTAGAAATGAAAGCTGTAATCAGCGCCATTCTACATTGGAGCACATTTCTACAAAATCTTGGCGTCTAATGATCCATACAGACAATTCGACAGTGGCGTTCTACATAAACAAGCAAGGCTCAACGAGATCGATGAACCTTTTGAACCTAAGCTTTCAACTGTTAGATTTAATACAAGATCTAAATCTACATGTCAGAGCAGTGCACATTCCGGAGCCAGAAATATGCTAGCAGGCGGCTCTCTCTCGGCCTCATCTACCATCACCGACAGAGTGGATGATCAACAGGAAAATTTTGCACAGATAATCAAGCAATTAGGAGCTAGCTAATAGACCTATTAAGCCCGCGATTCAACAATCAGCTACCGACATTACGTGTCACCAGTCCCAGACCCCAAGCTTGCGGGCGGACGGACTCTAAGTCTATCATGGGAAGGCCTCAATGCGTCACGGCGTTTCCGCCGCCAGCAATAATACCTCAAGTATTACAGAAAATCAGACAAACACAGAGCCTACAACTCACTTTGGTGGCCCTACTGGCCGGCCAGAGCGTGGTTTCCCATACTAATTCAAGAAATCGGTCAACCAACACTGGAGCTACCCAAGCGCCAAACCTGTTAATTCATCCTCACACCAAACAAGTGCGGAAACCAGCAATGTTCCAACTACTGCGTATGGACTGTATACAAATGTGTTTAAACAAGAGGATATTCTGCCAGAGCGGCAAAAGCAGTCAGCGCTTTGCATTCGTTACTCAACTTCGTGGCAATGCTGACGACAAGTGGCACAGTTCCGAAAATTATGCAACAAAGAAAGGGTTTACAGCAAGAGAGGCTTCACAACCTCAAGTGGCAGACTATTTGTGTTACCTCACGCCAAAACAAACATTTAAAAGGTTCAGCGATATCAACATATCTTGCGGCTTAGCTCTGTAATCACCATGAGAACGGGTGTCAAATTGACAAGATCTCCAGAGTTACTGGCCTTACTCTGAGCTTTCGATTGGAGGACCAAAAGCGGAAGTTCCACGCCCAGCGGGATCTGAATGTAGTGTTACAACACCTCCCGGTGAGGTCTATGAACCCTTGGAATCGACAAACTTTGAATTTCTCTCACAGAAAACATTGTTTCTGCTATACGCTAGCCACAGCAGCAAGAATATCTGAAATTCAGCTCTGGATTCGAGAGGGATACAGTTTGATGACAATCATAACACAGCGCACCTCGGATTAAGATGGGATTTCATTGCAAAGAATCAACTGCCAGGTCAACCAGACAGATTATTCCACATCCGGCTATCCTCTATTCTCGGATCACAAGATACACAAGACCTATCACTGTGTCCGGTAAAGGCTCAAAGTTTATTCTGACGATCCAAAACAAGGAGAAGATTTCTCAAGCGTTTATTCATCCCTTATAAGCCTCTGAATCAAACAGAAGTGTCACGGACCACAATATCTATTTGGATAAGGACTGTCATTCTCCGTGCCTACAAGGCAGCAGGCTTGGACCCACCAACAGCATCAAATCCACATGAGATCAGGGGCACTGGCCTCTACCTCGCCCTACCGCGGTAACTGTTCCTTGAACCACGATTATGGAAGGATGCTATTGGAAATCTAACATGGTATTTGCTAATCACTACCTAAGAGACATCACTACAGAAGATGTCTCTGGCATTCCACCATTTCGGACCACTGGTCCTCGCTCAGCAACTGACAGTCCCTCGTGGCGTTAAAATATTAGCCTCACAAGATTAATATGTATTTATACATACTCATCTAGCTTATAACTCTAAGAGTTTTAGGGCTATGTATATATGTTCAGCTTAAGTATTCTACCTTAAGCATATACTTGGATATAGTCAATTTCAGTGCCTCTATCAGAGTCACCTATATATATATATATATAATTTATATGTATTGTTCAATATATTCATAATGTAATTCCTTTAATGGCTTTATATAACCTATGGTTTCTTTATACAGGAAACATCCTAAATCTAAGGCTTCATGAAGTTCCGTGGGGAGGATATTACAGTATATCTATACAAAATCACTAATTATAAATCCAAAGTATTCTGTTACCCACCTCCGTTCCATTAGGATGCTACAAGCAAAAGAGCATGAGTCAGGATAAGGAAAATATGTAATTTTTAGAGTAAAATTGATATTTTATACTTATCCTGACTCATGAATTAACCCTCCATCCTCCCCACATAACACTTTGGATTTCCTGTAAATTCAAGTGTTGGGCTCGCTAAATCAGGAGAGAGTGGAGCACATGGCCAGAGGGTGGCGACACCTTTTCCCGCCAGGGGAGACAAAGGGAGCAACTTCGTGGTGAGTACCAATTAGTGATTTTATTTTGAAGGGAGCTTCAAATAAGGAGATACAAGTGTTCCACTATGTTCGCAAGAAGAAGAAGACAAGCAAAAGAGCATGAGTCAGGATAAGTATAAAATATCAATTTTACTCTAAAAATTACATTTTCCTTGCCAATCCCCATTACACAGTGTTAATGAACTCGGGTGTCGGTCAGTTAACAAACAGATTGTTGCGGCAGTGATCTCCGCTAACATGGTGACAAATCAGAACATGTCACTTACGGACATTTGTGGTTTCCAGCAAAGAGTAAGATTAAAGCAAACTGTCCCCAGGGTAACGATTATGCATGTGGGATGCATATTAAGTGCTGCAAATCATCATAAAGTTGTAATGACCCAGGTGGAAAGGTGTATCAGGTAGCAGGCTGTATTGATGTATGGTGTCAGGATTAGCTAGCCGACATGTTAGTGTTTCCAGTATGACAATGTCACAGTGTGAGGTTGTAATGGACCTGGAAGAGAATACATGATGACCTCACGACAAGCTTGTGTTATTTCTTGATTTTTGATGATGATGAGTGAGTGAGTTTAGTTTTTAAGCTGCACTCAGCAATATTCTGGCTATATAGCGGCTGTCTGTAAATATTCTTGTCTGGACCAATCCAGTGATCAACTGCATGAGCATCGATCTGTGCAATTGGGATACGATGACATGTGCCAACCAAGTCAGCGAGCCTGACAAACGGATCCCGTTGCTATTCGCCTTTTATGACAAGCATGGGTTGCTGAAGACCAATTCTAACCCAGGTCTTCACGGGTTTGATGATGATGATGATGATGATGATGATAATAAATAACAAACATGAATGCTCATGATTGAAATTAACAGTATAAAAATGATTAACAAAATCACAGTACTTGAAAAAGAGCATTTTCAAATCATGTGACATTGCATGTACTACTGCAGACAATGGGTCAGTGTACATCCAGTTGTAATCTCCACTCCCTGAGGAGTATGCATAGTCTACGCTGCTAATCACCAGTAACTGCTGCAAAATTGCTGCTACAGCTTTATGCAATATTCGGCTCCCTCACAGTATTGCTAAAAAGTGAGATGACCACACTTATGCAGACTCACTCACTCACTCTTGGACCTCTCTTGTCTGACGGTACAGTAAAACAGTGAAACAGTGAAACCTCACATTAGTGATAATGATTCACTTCAACATGCACACATCGCGGATGCCCCTGTGACAGTGACTGGTGACTAAGCACTTGGGAACCACAGCACTGGGAGATTTGGTAACACCTTGTTTCTCTGGCACACAGTTACTGTGCTAAACTATGTCACTACCAACATCGGCGAGAGTACAACCAGCACTACAGTATGGGTTATCTATCCCTCTGTGCATGTCCACAGCTTCTCTACACAGACATGCATGTATATTGACACAGTTGCTACCTTCTATTGGACAGGGTTTATTGGCTCCCTTGTATTGTGTTAAACAAGCCTATGATGAGTTGGACCACCAGGAAGGAGGCTATGTGTGACCGGATGGGACAATGGGAGGGTAATTTGTGTGTGGGGTGGAGAAGCGGGTGGGGGTCATTTCAGGGGTTAAATCTAAAGGCCTGCTCTGTGTTTAAGGAGGAAGACAAGCATGGCCATTGTGTTCCTTCCGCCAATGTAATCAGACACCAATAGGGGCTTTCTTCAACAATTACCATGTGTATTTTGGAAAAAGATTTGTTTGCCTGCTAAGGAGAAATTTACAATTTAAAACATAAATCCTGGAAACTGGATCTACTTGAGTTTCATCTCGACTGAATGATGCCAGATTTCTTTGTTAAGGAGGAAGATGGTTTCAAATCATGGAGTGTTTGTCTCTGGGAGAGACAGAGATCATTTAGATTCTTCATATTTACATTTTCCATGTTTATTGGTATATGCCAGAAGTATTGCTCATGCATCGTTTCATAAGTGGAATAAACAGGATAAGATCTTATTCACTCACTTAATTACTCACCTACTCAAAATATAGCAAACAAACCCAAACTGCTCGCTCCCTCACTCACTCACTCACCCACCCACTCATTCTCTCACTCACTCATTCTCACCCAAATCACTCTCACCCTCACTCACTCGCAGTCACTCACCCACCCTCACTCACCCACCCACTCACTCACTCACCCACCCATCCAGCTGATTGTCCAATCTGTATCCATGGCCAGTGTTCCATGCCCGTCCACTGTATGTACTGTAAGGCATAGTGTAAGTGGAGGTGTCAGCTGTCTGTTCCTGCGTGATGGAGTGACACAGTGGCGACATGTAGCCGTGCTGGTCATCTATAAACCTCTCTTGTATGTTCCAGCTGCAGCTGCAGTGGCATCCTCGGGTCAAAATTTACGAGAAGTGTTCCTTATTCAAGACATGTTTTCGAATACTGAATTAAATTTTTTGAATTGCGGAAAACACTGGATTGATTTACTGTAAAGAGTGCATACATGTAGCTGAGAGAAGTGTTGTGAATCAATCACGTTCTACTTATCCCTCTCGGTCTCAAAAACTACCAGTATATTTAGAATTTGTCTCAACAAACACAGCAGGGTTTCAGATTGGTGTAGATTCAGCGATGGATTGGTATCCACAAAGTCCAAGATTCTTGTTCAGATTTGTAGATATAGATGAATGTCCCATCTGAGAAACAAGGTTTTCTCTGTTTTCAGTAGTCGGTGCTTTAAGTTATGGGGACATTGGTCGATGTTATTGTCACTACTAGGTGTGATGGTTTAGGGTGTATTGTGGAAGTCTATGAGCTCACATCAGTTATACTCACTGTAAGTGTCTCTGTTTCCACTAAAACCTGAGACCCGTGAAGATCCGGGGTAGAATAGGTCTTCAGCAACCCATGCTTGCCACAAAAGGCGACTATGCTTGTCGTAAGAGGCGACTAACGGGATCGGGTGGTCAGGCTCACTGACTTGGTTGACACATGTCATTGGTTCCCATTTGCGCAGATTGATGCTCATGCTGTTGATCACTGGATTGTCTGGTCCAGACTCGATTATTTCCAGACCGCCGCCATGTAGCTGGAATATTGCTGAGTGGGGCGTAAAACTAAACTCACTCACTCACTCACTCACTAAAACCTGATGCCTCATGCCGTAAATTTCCAAGGTAGGAATTTGGATGCTGTGTTTATAGAAGCTGGGAAAACTGTATGTTTTCTCTGTGGATGCAAGGTGAGGACAGCCTGTATGCTGTGTACATGCAAAGTGAGAATCTGTCAGAGCTGCTGACATGAACTACCGGTATGATGACCAGACAACTGATATCTGCCTATTTGAGAACTAGAAGGTTGTCCAGTACAACAGGGTTCATGGTTTCAAGAGTCTTTTGATGTTGTTGAATGTATTAATTGATTTATGAATGCATAAAATGTGTCTGGTGACATTTCTGTAAACTGTGCAACATCTTGTGACATGATGACTAATTATTTCCACCAAACTGCATTCATCTGGTCTCCTGTGATGGAAGCTTACTGTCATAGATATCTTGTTTGTCAATGTTTAGATACATAATTTTCCTTTCAAATCGTTATTAGGTGTGCTGATTCAGACTTCGTCAGTTAAACACGAGTTAGTTTCAGTGTTGTGGAAAAGAGTTTTAGACTTACAAACCTTTAACCACTCATTGATATTATTTTAAATGAAAGCCTGTGTCACTGTGGTGTGTGCAGGTCATTAAAATAAGGAATTGATCTCGCTATAATGTCATAGGGGTAGCCTGAGTGGTTAAAAGCGTTAAGCTCGTCCGCGCCGAAGACCTGGGTTCGATTCCCCACATGGAGTACAATGTGTGAAGCCCATTTCTGGTGTCCCGGCCGTGATATTGCTGGATTATTGTGAAAAGTGGAGTAAAACCTTACTCATTCACTCACTCACTATTGTGTCATAGCCTGAGTGTGTTTGGCACAGGATGGATGGCTAGGTGGTTTAATCATTTGTTTGGTACTCTGTTGATGATACAGCATCCATGTACCTTGTGTAGACCTCCAGTACCCTGGTGTAGGCCTCCAGGTACCTGGTGTAGGGCCTCAGTACCTCGTGTAGGCCTCCAACTGTACCTCTTGTAGGCCTCCCTTACCTTGTGTAAGCCCTTCTTTAGGCCAGTACATACGTGAAAATTTAGCACCTGATGTTGGGCAGCAGTAGTACCTCATGTGGACCCAGTACCTTGTGTAGTTTGATTAAATTCTCAAGAAACAGTTTTATCTGTCTCCAAATCTGTAAAAGATGCTGCAACTCTTTGTTTAATCAGTCAGAGAAAAATAACAGCGAAGCCTTTCATTTAACTTCCATACTTTTAAATCTTGTACAGTGTGTGGCGACAGTGTTTCTCACACCACCTTTGTTTTATTTAGACTCCCACAAATTGTACCTAAAAAGATATGTCTGCAGGATTTCATTTTATTTTACTTCTCAGTTCTGTTTTATATATTTTTAATCAAAGTACTAACAAAAGTTGGTGTCGGGCTGTGAATGATGTGGTGATCTGGGACAATGAGCTGGAATTGATAGGAAGGTACCTGGAGATGCAGCAGGCTCCACCGCGGAGCCAGCCTCCCCGAATATCAGGGATCCATTCAGACAATGCCTGACAAACAACAACTGTGAAACACAGAAAAAACCACAAGACATGATGGGAATTCTCTGACTGGAAGATAAAACAGTTCTCTGGGAGATATCAAATAAGCTCTTGGGTACAGAAAAGGTATCCAGCGCATGTCAAACACAGCGAATGTGCTGTCTGATTCCGTCACTGTCTGGGATAAGCAGGATTTGCATATGATGACAGTCTTAAACTGAGGTGTGAATACAACCCGTGTTATCACATGCCGTGCAGGAAGCTGGGAGTTTGTCAAAGTATTGTCATGCAGATGTTCTCATCTCCCTAATTCCTCACCAAGCTGCTGTTCAGCAGGCAGTCGTTCAGGGGATTATCAACCCTGCTTTACAGAGGATTCTTGTGATTCGTTCTTTACAAACAGACAAGTTTATCAGCTGGGGATGCAGATTAAGGCGGTTTGTGTCAAGGTGTCACTTTCTGAACATGCTGGTTGCAGTTACTGGGAGATCAACTTTTAGCTGTGTGTTGAAACTCAATTTTCCGCTTCCTCCGTTGAAGAGTTCTTTGACTCATAAACTCCTCTAGAGATGTTTGGACATATGTCACACTATTGCTGTCCAATACCATATTCACCTTAAAAGTGTGCCTTGCATGGATCTGACATTTGAATTCTTCAACAGGGGCCTGAAGGAAGTTTTCTCTTATTCGAAATATGCCAGGCAAATTGGAATTTTTTATTTTTATGCCAAACTTAGTCATCCAACTTTCATAATCTGAGATATTTTGGATATTGCTTTCACTGCAATAACCCAGAACTAAGAATGATGTGTTCCGCAGTCCAGCATTTCTGAGTTAGAGGTCTCAACCCTAACCTTCCCAGTGTCTGTTGTCATGTCATTGAGAATCTGATGTGACCTTGAAGATCTGGGACCCATTATGACTGACCGGTTGTGAATTGTTGGTTATAGTATTCTTGGAGTAAAATGGAGACTATCTTGGTAGTGTAGTGGAAAGAGTTTCTAGCAGGAGGCTGGTGGTTCAAAGTCTGCTTGTTTCATATCAAAGGACATTAAAAAGGTGGTACTTGTTGTTACCCTGCATTGCATTTAGGGGATAAAACTAGGTCAGGTCAGGTCAGGTCAAGGACAGGTCAGAGACAGGGTCAGTACACTGTCTGAATGGGGTATCCATGTTAAGGCCATTAGGAATATGTGTCCGACTCACTGGGCTGGCAATATAAAAACACAAGGTAGTTGCACAAGTACATGCACACACACACACACACACACACACACACACATATGTTGATCAACTATGGTATCCACGCAACTGCAGTGTACATTGTGACACTGTATGACACCGAAATAGAAATCTTAAGGAACATGATAATTATCCTACACAAATGACCCCAAAGAAAATATCTTTTCAATAATAAAAGCAACAAAACCCTTTGCACATCCATAAAGTAATCTCTTCTAAAAGCAGAGTCAGTAATACAGTTCAATTACAATTTGTAAACACATTACATATTATTTGAGTTCCATTCAGGATTATTTCTACAAGATTCATGTTTTGAAACCCCGCCCCATTCTTGGCGGGTTCATGTTCAGTCAGTAGAGTCTTTTAGCGTGATTGAACACTTTGTCCCAGTCATGGCTCAGCATAACTAGGTAGGCTGCATCTGGTTTACACACTAACCATTTGGTACTCTATGGGAATATTTTGGGAGAAAAGCCACCCTTAGATTGATGGTTTGTGAAGCTCCGCAGAACAAGTGATGTTCAAAATATGACGGTATCATCTTCGCCACAAAGGCCACAAACGTCGCTACCCCATAGTCCAGTAGTGTAGGGTCCTTCTGTGTGTCCCCACCTGAGTTGTCAGGACAGATGTGTGATGTATGAGGGGCGTGAAACCTGTGAGGGGCTCTCTGCTTCATCCAGCAGCTGCTCACTGAACCTGCACAAGCATCAGCTTCTTAAATGTCTGGAAAAAGTAAAATGCATTTCACAGAGATCTTGTTTTGTTGTTGATAGGTCTATTGAAAGTCTGAAACCCTGAGACCCTTTAATAGATGTCTTTAACCTTGTCAAAAGAAAAAGTAACAAAAATGTGTTTTTGGTTGAAAGTGATGGGATCAGAATTGTACCAGTTAACAATAACATGTCCTTGCTGGTATCTACAGGGTGATGGGGTAGCCCAGTGGTTAAAGCATGGCTCATCATGCGGGAGACCGGGATTCAATTCCCCACATGGGTAAAATGTGTGAAGTCCATTTCTGGTATCCCAACACAGTGATATTGTTGAATATTGCTAACAGCGGCATAAAACCACTCACTCACTCACTCACTCACTCTCTGGCAAGATCATACCACAAGGCGTTAAATTATGGAACTTGTTGGTCCATGACTGGCTCATTAATGGTTAAAATAAGGACTGAGATGGAAGCTTGGAGTCCATATGATGTATCTGAGTGGGGGTATTCATAGTTAATAAGCGGCATGGTATCTCAGTGGGCTAGCACTATATTCATAAGTATGGCGTTAAAGCCACATTTCACCTCACTCACTCCTTTCGTGTCATCAGTAGGGTGACAGGGTTCCGTCTGATGGGACTCATGGTGGTCCATCCAAGAGACTCTCAGTACAATTGACTATTGAGGGGGAAACAACTATAGTGATGGTGATAGTCTATTGCGACCAACTATTGCAATACTAGTTTTTACTCCTTTAATTGTCTCATTTGAAGTCATTTCCCAAATGAATGTATAGTTTATATGAAATGAAAACAAGCTGAAGTAGTTTCAGTCTCTTAATAACTAACTTAATAAGAATCTTAATAAGAAACTTGAAACCCAGATGAAGATTGTTTAAGAGATAACAGGGGTAGATAACTCTAAATCAAAGTGAATGAATCTGGTACTTCTTGTATTTTGCGCTGCGCATTTATCAGCTGAAGTGAATTACTAAACTATTGATAGTCACACATTCTATCGATAATCTTTTGTTTCTACCATCGATTAATTGCTATCGGAGACTCAACAATTGCAATCCATCGATAGTTCAATGCATCGTTACAGCCCTACTCAGGACAGATACATGCTGGTTACAGGCATAGGTCCCTATAGACAGGTGGTTACAGGCATAGGTCCCTATAGACAGGTGGTTACAGGCATAGGTCCCTATAGACAGGTGGTTACAGGCATAGGTCCCTATAGACAGGTGGTTACAGGCATAGGTCCCTATAGACAGCTGGTTACAGGCATAGGTCCCTATAGACAGGTGGTTACAGGAGGCATAGGTCCCTATACACAGGTGGTTCTGGGCATAGGTCCCTATAGACAGCTGGTTACAGGCATAGGTCCCTATAGACAGGTGGTTACAGGCATAGGTCCCTATACACAGGTGGTTACAGGCATAGGTCCCTATACACAGGTGGTTACAGGCATAGGTCCCTATAGACAGGTGGTTACAGGCATAGGTCCCTATACACAGGTGGTTACAGGCATAGGTCCCTATACACAGGTGGTTACAGGCATAGGTCCCTATGCACAGGTGGTTACAGGCATAGGTCCCTATACACGGGTGGTTTACAGGCATAGGTCCCTATAGACAGGTGGTTACAGGCATAGGTCCCCTATACACAGGTGGGACTACAGGCATAGGTCCCTATACACAGGTGGTTACAGGCATAGGTCCCTATAGACAGGTGGTTACAGGCATAGGTCCCTATAGACAGGTGGTTACAGGCATAGGTCCCTATAGACAGGTGGTTACAGGCATAGGTCCCTATAGACAGGTGGTTACAGGCATAGGTCCCTATACACAGGTGGTTTACAGGCATAGGTCCCTATAGACAGGGTGGTTACAGGCATGGGTCCCTATAGACAGGTGGTTACAGGCATGGGTCCCTATAAGACAGGTGGTTACAGGCATAGGTCCCTATAGACAGGTGGTTACAGGCATAGGTCCCTATAGACAGGTGGTTACAGGCATAGGTCCCTATAGACAGGTGGTTACAGGCATAGGTCCCTATAGACAGGTGGTTACAGGCATAGGTCCCTATAGACAGGTGGTTACAGGCATAGGTCCCTATAGACAGGTGGTTACAGGCATAGGTCCCTGTAGACAGGTGGTTACAGGCATAGGTCCCTATAGACAGGTGGTTACAGGCATAGGTCCCTGTAGACAGGTGGTTACAGGCATAGGTCCCTATAGACAGGTGGTTACAGCCCTACTCAGGACAGATACATGCTGGCTACAGGCATAGGTCCCTATAGACAGGTGGTTACAGCCCTATAGACAGGTCAGGACAGATACATGCACAGCTACAGGCATAGGTCCCTATAGACAGGTGGTTACAGGCATAGGTCCCTATAGACAGGTGGTTACAGGCATAGGTCCCTATGCACAGGTGTAGACAGGTGGTTACAGGCATACAGGTCCCTATAGACAGGTGGTTTTAGGCATAGGTCCCTATAGACAGGTGGTACAGGCAGGACAGATACATGCTGGCTACAGGCATGGGTCCCTATAGACAGGTGGTTACAGCCCTACAGGGTTACAGGCATCAGGACCCTAGATACATGGTCCCTATAGACAGGTGGTTACAGGCATGGAGTCCCTGTAGACAGGTTTACAGGCATGGGGCATAGGTCCCTATAGACAGGGTGGTTACAGCCCTACTCAGCCCTAGGACAGATACATGCTGGCTACAGGCATAGGGTCCCTATAGACAGGTGGTTTACAGCCCTCTACTCAGGTTACAGGCATAGGTCCCTATAGACAGGTGGTTACAGCATAGGTCCCTAGACCCAGGTCCCAGGCATATAGACAGGTGGCTACAGGCATAGGCATGGTCCCTATAGACAGGTGGTTACAGCCCTACTCAGGACAGATACATGCTGGCTACAGGCATAGGTCCCTATAGACAGGTGGTTACAGCCCTACTCAGGACAGATACATGCTGGTTACAGGCATAGGTCCCTATAGACAGGTGGTTACAGAATGGATCAGGTGGTCAGGTGACTTGGTCGATACCAAGTCGTCGTACCCCGACAGCATGGGCTGTAGCTCATACTATCACTCACTGGATTATCTGGTCCACACAAGGTTAGTCAGTACCATACCTGTGCTTGTAGGTTTCGGAAGTGGTGAATGTCTCCGACCTGCAGCAGTTTCGGGATTTTCTACCGCACTAAGCTGACACACCATAATACACTGTTTAGCTGGAATATCTTACAAGCACTAAGCTGACACACCATAATACACTGTATAGCTGGAATATCTTACAAGCACTAAGCTGACACACCATAATACACTGTATAGCTGGAATATCTTACAAGCACTAAGCTGACACACCATAATCCACTGTATAGCTGGAATATCTTACAAGCACTAAGCTGACACACCATAATACACTGTATAGCTGGAATATCTTACAAGCACTAAGCTGACACACCATAATACACTGTATAGCTGGAATATCTTACAAGCACTAAGCTGACACACCATAATACACTGTATAGCTGGAATATCTTACAAGCACTAAGCTGACACACCATAATACACTATAGCTGGAATATCTTACAAGCACTAAGCTGACACACCATAATACACTGTATAGCTGGAATATCTTACAAGCACTAAGCTGACACACCATAATACACTGTATAGCTGGAATATCTTACAAGCACTAAGCTGACACACCATAATCCACTGTATAGCTGGAATATCTTACAAGCACTAAGCTGACACACCATAATACACTGTATAGCTGGAATATCTTACAAGCACTAAGCTGACACACCATAATACACTGTTTAGCTGGAATATCTTACAAGCACTAAGCTGACACACCATAATACACTGTATAGCTGGAATATCTTACAAGCACTAAGCTGACACACCATAATCCACTGTATAGCTGGAATATCTTACAAGCACTAAGCTGACACACCATAATACACTGTATAGCTGGAATATCTTACAAGCACTAAGCTGACACACCATAATCCACTGTATAGCTGGAATATCTTACAAGCACTAAGCTGACACACCATAATCCACTGTATAGCTGGAATATCTTACAAGCACTAAGCTGACACACCATAATCCACTGTATACCTGGAATATCTTACAAGCACTAAGCTGACACACCATAATCCACTGTATAGCTGGAATATCTTACAAGCACTAAGCTGACACACCATAATCCACTGTATAGCTGGAATATCTTACAAGCACTAAGCTGACACACCATAATCCACTGTATAGCTGGAATATCTTACAAGCAGCCTTAAATTCCACACACTAAAAAGCTGATGTTCTTGACTTCCTTTGAGTAGTATATATTTTGTTATTAATCTCTGTATCCTCTTTACTTATTTTGACATTCAGTATATACCAAACTGAATAATGAATTCATGCATACTGAGTCTAGGGATCTGTCCTTTCATACACAACCTCTCCTGAAACTAATTTCCAAAGTCATTTGAGAACAGCAGACATATCCATGTTGAAACATTTGAAAGTCAAAGGTATCTAGGTCGAGACTTGATGACATACTCTTCCCATTTTCTGATCAATATTTCTGGTAAAAAACATTGATGGTCCAATGTGCCAAACCACAGCAAGTTGGTCCATGCTGGCCTGTCTCACAGCTCCAGAACCACATTATTTTACCTACTGTGCAGCCCTCCCTCTCTGCAGTGATGAAGCACTATATTAAAGGTCACATGCAACGTAAAACACAACTTTGCAGATTCTGATACCTTTCGGTATGGACTTACCGAAACAAAGCGTCAAAAATGCAAATTCAACTTATAAAGTTGAAAAATAACGCGATGAAAAAAGACGCGCGAAATCGGAGTTCAAACGTTTCACTAATTTTCCCCAGACTTTTCTGGGGAATACGGGTTTCAACAGCTGGGCTGCGCTCATAGCACGTGCGCAGTGAAATAGGTTCGCGCAACTTGGAAGCGGGCTGTCTGGTGAATACTTGGTGAAGGCTTTGGTGTGAGCTATTTTCATAATGTTTTGTTGATATCTCACAGGCGCGAGCTTTTTGTATGTTATGACAGTAAATAAACTGTTTATATAATTTCATTTGTCTATTTCACCACACGTTCTTCTTACCGAGTCACTTTCTCAGTTCGATACTTAAAAGCAATGTCATTATTTAGAGTTGACACAATTTCTAACTGTGATATAGATATGTCGCTGTCACAGACAAAACTCAATGTCTTGTTTTATTGACACCTGAGTGTCTGCCTGCCTGTCTGCTAATGACAATATTCAATACACAACTGCGGTCACTGACCACATGCAATTTGAACTTAACACCAATCAGGCTATACACCATAAACAAAACGCATTGATTTATGGCCCGAGTTCGGTCTCTGTCACATCATGTAATTACACAGACAGGCAGGTGTGATACTTGAACACATGACATGTTATGAAGTCTGTTGATTGCAAAATGTTATACACAAAAAATGAGCATGTATTTACAAAACCCAACTTTCTATATATACACACACAATGAGCCGTGAAGGCGGCATCTGCTAATGAACCAGCCGTTACACTTCAGTGCACACCCACCCGCTCTGACTGGGTTCGGTATCCCGGCTGCTTCGTTTCGAGGGAGGTAAACCCAAGTACAAAATATTGCACTTTTGATTTGCGATTATACGCTTATAATTTTGTTTATTTGTTTTTTCATAATCAGCAATGCATATTATATGTCATGAAGAAGTGATAATTGTGTTTTAATTATGTTTGATTTTTTGGTTGCATGTGACCTTTAAGCGAGCCTCGATTTCCTCAGGTTCAGAATGCCCTTCTCACCAGGGCTGCTGTTCAGTTTAAAAGTAATTGTTTGTTTCTGTCAGAATTATATATATTCAGAAACCTAGCATTAGTCTTGGTCCATGCCTGCATGTGGCCCGAGTACTAACAGACCAACACTGCAGATGGTTGAGGAGGACTACCTGCCTGCCTGCCATCCCTCAACCCTTACAATGAGGATTATGGGGATTATGAGGATTAAAGCTGGGGTTGTATAGAGTTAATCAGATTGTAATGAATAGTGGTAGAAGAGTACATTGTTGCTGGTGACACACAAATGGTTAATTGAGATCTTTTCATTTTCAGACTTGGAAGAAAAGATCTCTTCAAGAGCTAAAGATTTGAGCCACTCCAGAAGCCAAAGTGGTAGGTAAGTTACACCATGGCAACCGTGTTGGTCACCCATTGGAAAATCCAGTTCTTGATGGCTGTTGTTAACTGGCTAAAAATATTGTGACACAATTTCTAAATGTAATTTAAAATATGGCAACACTGTTTCAAAATGCCACTAACAATATGGTAACACTGTGTCTAAATATGACTAACAATATGGTAACACTGTTTATGAATATGGCTAACAATATGGTGACACTGTTTCTGAATATGGCTAACAGTATCATAACACTGTTTCTGAAAATATCTAACAGTGTCATAACACTGTTCCTAAATATGGCTAACAATATGGTAACACTGTTTCTGAATATGACTAACAATATGGTAACACTGTTTCTGAATATGGCTATCAGTATAATAACACTGTTTCTTAATATGACTTACAATATGGTAACACTGTTTCTGAATATGGCTATCAATATGGCAACACTGTTTCTGAATATGGCTAACAATATGGTAACACTGTTTATGATTATGGCTAACCATATGGTTACACTGTTTATGTATATGGCTAACAATATGGTAACACTGTTTCTGAATATGGCTAACAATATGGTAGCACTGTTTTTGAATATGACTAACATGGTAACACTGTTTCTGAATATGACTAACAATATGGTAACACTGTTTCTGAATATGACTAACAATATAGTAACATTGTTTCTGAATATGGCTAACAATATGGTAACACTGTTTCTGAATATGGCTAACAATATGGTAACACTGTTTCTGAATATGACTAACAATATAGTAACACTGTTTCTGAATATGGCTAACAATATGGTAACACTGTTTCTGAATATGACTAACAATATAGTAACAGTGTTTCTGAATATGGCTAACAATATGGTAACACTGTTTCTGAATATGGCTAACAATATGGTAACACTGTTTCTGCATATGGCTAACAATATGGTGACACTGTTTCTGCATATGGCTAACAATATTGTAACACTGTTTCTGAATATGGCTAACAATATGGTAACACTGTTTCTCAATATGGCTAACAATATGGTGACACTGTTTCTGAATATGGCTAACAGTATAATAACACTGTTTCTGAATATGGCTAACAATGTCATAACACTGTTTCTAGATGTCTCTAATAATGAGACTACACTGTTGCTAACAGTGCATTACGTCCCTACAGATTATCTGTGGCCGTGACGGGTTAGAATTTGTTGTTGTTGTTTAATGCCATTTGTTGTTCCTAGTCTCCAACTGGCCTCTCTCAGTTATATACCAGCTGTTATTCAGTTACATGCAGTTGTTAATGTTAATCTGGTGTTAGTCATAACATACTATGTATATATATACTTCTGATCATTTTATTGTACATGTAGTCACGTTTAGCTTGATAACAATGTAAGAATCTACATCGAAACATCGCTCTATGCAATAAACAAAAAGTTGTCATCCATAAAGTTGAATGTTTCATTTATGACTCATCAACTTCTAGAATGCCGATCAAACAATTAGGTTTGGACTGATATTTCCAATCATCACCAGTTTTGGACTGATATTTCCTGCTGTTTTGGACTGATATTCCTCACTGTCTTCAAACTACAGTTAATCCTCTTTTCCATACCAACGGTTGTGAGTCAGGCTGTACTGCTGTCACCCAGTACATACTGCCATACAGTATAACATCTGAATAACATGAAGCAATGTTATGACTGTGTTTATCATCCTAAGTCACATTCTGTGCCAACAGAAGACATCAGGTTGATGGAGGTAGGGGGGCAGGTATTTAATCCTCGTTGACACGAGGCACGGATGATATAACACTGATCCAGCGGAATGGCCTTCCCTTGTCTCCAGTACCACTCACAGCCATCAAGTAGGTACGTGGGATTGATGACATTCTTCTGACAATTGTCAGATCTATACAATGCTTCGTATTCTCTTTAGTCATCAGTGTGTAACATTCATGTAGATTAATGGTTCCTGGAACAACTTGGCATTAGTTCAGGGACTTGATGACGACTTCCATGAGTTATTGGAACAATCTTCAAGTCAATTTGAGAGTGTTGCACAGAGGGGATGTCAAGAGGATGAAGTGCTCCAGGTTTGTTAACTTCATAGTACATGGGTATATAGTGGTAAACCCATTCTGGTGCTGTGTTGTGACTTGACTACAGGGAAAGGGGTGTAACCCAACTGATAGTGACAGATGTTACAGGAACCAAACACGAACCAGTGTGAAACGGTGTAGTGTGAAACCCAGCTCTTCCAACCCTAGTTGACCTCCAGCTATCACTGGGGACAGTCAAACCTAGATGAGACAATATTCACTCCAACCTCATAATGGTGTAAGAATGTACATCTAAACATGGCTGTGTTCTTATT
This sequence comes from Haliotis rubra, assembly GCF_003918875.1. NCBI lineage: Eukaryota > Metazoa > Mollusca > Gastropoda > Lepetellida > Haliotidae > Haliotis > Haliotis rubra. The sequence continues at coordinate 693,241 of NW_025766459.1, forward strand.
TACTTCCAACTCCAAGAAAGCCAGTCAAGCAGATAACTCAGTATGCCCTTTGTTCCATAATACTCAAAAGGTAGTCCTACGAATACCCTATACGTACCTAAATAACACACAGTATCTGTGTACCCCAATGAAAAATACTTGATTACTTGGCCTACAATATGCTACACCCCGGATTTGTGTACAAGGATACAAACAGCCCAACTTCTACCCCACGTTTGCTTTAATTCATACAACTTGTAACTAAAACAGAATAAGAGAATGATATGATATGTTACGGTCCAGATGCACTAGGTGTTCCCCTTTCGCCCAGGAAGTTGAAATCTAACACTTGCCTACTTGACAAGAAAACTCTCAAAATCTTGTCAAGGGTGTAAAAAGCGTACATATTCAAAATTTGGGGGCTAGTATCATTCTGATTACGAAGTTCCCTGTTTTGGATCACATTGACCAGTGCTCACTCTAGGTATCAGTGACATTCACCTGTACACATGGCTGACCTGCACACTTATCAACCAATCACTGGCAACCTCATAAATCTGGCACAGACACTGATCTTCACTACAATTTATGACTTGTAGGAAACTGTAGAATCTGTCAAACTCACAACTTTTATATATTTGATCGTAGTGTTAATTAATTTTTACTTGTCTATGCCAAATGCACATGTCCCATTGTCTAAAGTTGGGGAAGTCTGGTATTATATTTCTGCATCCTTATGTACTCCTATATCTGACAGCCATCTCTCCACCTCTGCTATATAGTTGGAATGTTGCTGAGGGCGGCATTCAACAACAAAAACAAAAAAAAAGTCATCTCTCGATGCACATATTCTGACAGCTATGTCTCCATACACACATTCTGACAATGATTTCTCTGTATGCACATTATAACAATGATCTCTCTGAACACACATTCTGAGAATGATCTCTCTGAACACACTTTGACAAAGATCTCTGTATGCACATTCTGACAAGGATATCTCTGAACACACATTCTGACAAGGATTTCTGTATGCACATTCTCACAATGATCTCTCTGAACACACATTCTGATAAAGATCTCTGTACATACATTCTGACAAGCATCTCTGTATGCACATTCTGACAAGGATTTCTCTGAACACATTCTGACAAGGATCTCTCCGAACACACACACATTCTGACAAGGATCTCCCTGAACACACATTCTGACAAGGATCTCTCTGAACACACATTCTGACAAGGATCTCTCTCTATGCACATTCTCACAATGACCTCTCTGAACACATTCTGACAAGGATCTTTCTGAACACATTCTGACAAGGATCTCTCTGAACACACATTCTGACAAGGATCTCTCTGAACACACATTCTGACAAGGATCTCTCTGAACACACATTCTGACAAGGATCTCTCTGAACACACATTCTGACAAGGATCTCTCTGAACACATATTCTGACAAGGATCTCGCTGTTCACACATCCTGACAAGGATCTCTCTGTATGCACATTCTGACAAGGATCCCTCTGTATGCACATTCTGACAAGGATATTACTGTACGTACATTCTGACAAGGATCATGTTTGATCATATGAACACATATTCTGATAGCGATCTCTCACAGAAACAGTACTGGAGTTTTACAGTATTATGGAAGGGAAGTCACACGTTATCATATCTGTCACATCTGATTCCTAAACTCAATCCCAATTCCCAGTGGTGTAGGCTCAGTCATCAAGCCACCACATCTAAATGTGCAGAGTTGAAGGTCTCAGATGTCGGTCAACCCGATAATTGTAGGTTCAAATCCCAGATGCAGCTTGTCAACACTTAACCATACTTGTGGGTGTCACCACATCCTCATGCACACAAAAAACTCACGTTCATTCCAGTTTTTTAACTGCAGTGCAAACTAAAACATAATACTGGGGCAGGTATTTTTAAAGTATTGTGAGAAGTCAAAAGCTATCTTGTATCACCTCAGCTGAATGATGCTAAATGAGGTCAGTGAAAATGAAACAATTTAGATGAGACATGGCTGGAAATGGTGATTTACTATTCCTATTGTATTTCCTGTTGTGGACATGAGCCTATGGATGATGTTGGTTTCACCTGTGTTGAATATCTCGGCATCTGGAACAACTCCATATTGATGTACACTATACACAACTAGTATGTTATTTATGACCAGGAATTGAGACTTGTATTAAATGGTTCGTGACACAACTGAATAGAGAAATAATCATGGATAGGAAAGTCAACATTATTGTGGATTTATGTATTTTATATTACTGCTTAAGAAGATGAGACACAGATATTCACAATGTATATTTCCGACTCTGAAGGCTTGGTGTTTGAAGTATGTCAACCCTTCAAGTACTGGTGTGGGTTGTGTTGTGGGCTGATGTTGACTGGAGCGTCATAGACATAATGCTCAGGTCAGGGATGGAATCTGAAAATTGTCTGCAGCGTATGTACAAGGGATAGGAGGTAGGAGCGAACCTTGCCCTGGTCTACTTAGCAATCAGAGCAAGTCTGGGTATGACATGGGACATACCTGCACGTATGTTGCCTCCACATACTGGAGGGGGGGAACTTTGGGGCTGCAATGAGGAAAATCTGTGTCACAGGATTAGATGGGTGTAACCGTTCATCTGTTGTCATTTGTTGTCCTTTTATGTTTTGTTCGTTTTAAAACTTGTTCACTCGCAGGGCATTGTTCAAGGCATTGTTGGGTTGGTAAAATGAATCTGCTTTTAATGTTTGTTACTTGCGATTTCTGTGAAATGAATGTCAATCACTCATTCATTCATAGATATATCTGAAAAAAATGAACATATCGATGGCATCACAATCTGTCTATTGTTGCAGTTCAGTCAGATGTGAACATTTGTATTGTTGGTGGTGTTTGGTCGCTCGCTCTCGCGCGCGTGCGCACTCACTCACTCACTCACTCACTCACTCACTCACTCACTCACTCACTCACTCACTCACTCACTCACTCACTCACTCACTCACTCACTCACTCACTCACTCACTCACTCACTCACTCACTCACTCACTCACTCACTCACTCACTCACTCACTGATATGTTTGTTATTGTCTTGTGTAAGACTTGTGTTTGAGTTACTGTCTGTTACCGACTCATCAATGTCCCCCGTTCCTGTATATCCAACTAACATGTCCTGATCCAGGATATCTGTAGGACTGGGACTTAACTAATCCAGTCTTTTCTAAACAGGATTTTCTCTTCTGTCTGAAACTGAATAATTGTCTTAACAGGACTATGACCAATTCACACCTCTGTCTGAACCTTGACAAAAGTCCCGGTGACAGACATCTTGTTTTGACAGATTAAAGTGTAGGAAAGTTCTGATATTGTGACTGATGCCCCAGAGGTGACTGGTTCAGCTGCTGCTCCCAGATGTTCATGTACTGTGTGGAGAAGCTCACCTGACTGCCCTTTGATGTCACATGTATGAATATTGGCATATATAGCCTTGATACCTGATTGATAAGTTTGATAAGTTTGATATCAAACTATTACCATTCATCATTCAAAGTCATTCTTTACAAACAATAATAATCCGTGTCTTGAGTGTAGAAGATAAGACAGATATGGACGGGGATCTGATTTGGGGAATCATTTTAATCCTTGATACCTGGCTGTTCAAATTAAAACATATTCAGCAATAAGTAAAAAGAAGAATAATTCTGTTTACATTGTCTGCCGCCTCCAGTTTGTGAAAAAGTCTGTCCACTTGAGATGTTTTTGTTTTTACTTATCAGCTTTTTTATGTCATTAATCTTCCCAAAATTTGACAGTAATACTTTCAACATGCATTTAAGGAGTAAATTCTATTCTCCAGATGTTAGAATATTGTATGTCACACTTAACGGCTCATTAGACAGATAAGCCTGGAAGTATGTAGGAGATACTGGTGTATGTGTCCTGTTCTTGTGTTGAAGGTTAGTGAAGTAAGACAGATAGGATCGGCACCATACAATTAAAGTTCGTTGTGTAATACGAACAGACCTATCTATGGCTGGTGGATATCTAGGACAGGGACAAGACAGACTGCTGAGACAGTTTGAATCAACATATTGGTGTTCAGTGATCTTTGGGTTACCGTTACCATTTACTTGGCTGACACCACCAGTACAGATGCTGCTGACATAAGCTACAGGTCAGCCCTGTTTCCACTCACTTTACCACTGTGTCTCTATACCTGACTGATCTCGTTAGACAGGGCTGGTTGTTTCGTTTAACACTACTGTCCCACTGCTGCACCTGTGACGACCACTGCTGCACCTAATCGCTTGACAATCCCCCTCCATTGACGAGGCACACGCAACCCGACGTGCTTCACTGACCCAGATCAACAGAAGCTGGAAGCAGTAATCAACTTACAAAAACTCAAAGACAGGATTTTCAAAGGCCAATGCCGGGTTTTCAAATTTTCATATGATTAATGTGCTTTTCTAAAGGGCAAGGTGTAGAGTGGATGATTCTATAGCTAATGTACAATGTGCATTGTTGGAATGTGAGATAGTGTGAGTCGAAGGGGTTATGGGATGGCACTTCAAGTATTTTAAAGGCATTTTGGAAGCAAGTGTCAGAACAGAATGTGTTTGGGTGAGGAGACTGGCTGAACGAAGGATGTCGCGTCACACCTGTACAGGTGCACAACTTGCGACACTTCATCCACAGGGATGTTGATATTGTGATATGATCTATTAACTCATCATCATCATTATTGATTGTACAGGTGTGATAAGTAGGGCTGGTGTGAGTCTCTCGTGTATTCAGTGAATCGATCTGTATTCCTTCATGAATTCAATTCATTATTCAGGATCACTTCAATCAAATATTCATAATTTTATCTGAAAGAGAGTATTTTCCACTAGAATTGTTTTGCTGTTTATCAAAGTGAGATAAATATGGAATATGTTGTGGCCAGCCAGAATAATAGTTAACACTGCTATGTATAAATTATGACCGAAATTTGTTCGCTGGTCGTTGTTGTGTTATATTCACACTGTCAGCATGGTCAAAATATGTCAAATAATGTATTTTGTTATTGTGTCACTCAATACACTGAATGATGAGTTATTAAAAAGAGTAATTAATGCATGTAATAGTGTAAAGTGCGTTGTTAACAATGGCTAAAAGTGTATAACAGTGGTGGTTCTCACAGGTTCAGGCACGGAGTGATGCTTGCCCTAAGCGTTGGACTGTATTGTTGTACTACGATGTATTGTGAGATGCATTGTCTGAAATGTGTTGATGTACTGAAAGTTACCTGTATACTTGGCATTTCCTCAGTTCTTCCACATTCCCTTATTGATTGCAGGAATATAATGGTAAAATACTTCGTTGGGGCCATGGTACATATACAGTATATTGCCCTACATGGTACATATACAGTATATTGTCCTATATGGTACATACATGTATACAGTATATTGTCCTATATGTGCATGTAAATACATGGTATATACAGCATTGCCAACATGGTACATACATGTATACAGTATATTGCCCTACATGGTACATACATGTATACAGTATATTGCCCTACATGGTATATATACAGTTTATTGTCCTATATGATTCACAAGTCACAGTATGTGCATGAAAAATGGTATGTTTTGTTTGTTGAAGGAATTGCTTGTACAACTGCAGCACAAGACCGTGACAGTATATATAGGTATTTACAGAAATATTTCCATGTAAAACAACCGAGGACATTGTTAACACTGCCTGTGAGTGTAAAGGTGACGCATGGCCATAACAAAGATGGCATTATGCCTGCATGTGCCTGTAGGTAGCAGGGCGAAGACTGGAGCAGCACACACAATACCTGCACACTTACACAGTCTGTTACCCCGACGGGATAATCACAGGCCGGGTACAGATTACACTGGATGTTCAGCGGCCTGGAACTGATGCTCACATTTAGTTTTGTGGGGCTCCACCTTGGATTTAATGGCATATTTTGAATTACAAATATTTGCTGGGTGGATCATAAATGTCGGGGAAATGGCTAGCCATATGTTTTCTCTAAGGCGTTTACCTGGACTTTTAAACTACTGTTTTAACTCAATATCCAGGCCAAGTGTCAGTAGAATTCCAAAATTTGAGTGAAACTCTCAGTCAGCTATATACATAGTGTAAGTGAGTGCATGGCGTCATATGGGTGTGTGGGTAGTGCTGTCTGCTGGGGACGCAAGTGGCCTTGATCTAGTGGCTTAACCTTGGTAGTCTACTAAGCACAAGGGTAGGTATACCGGGTAGATCCACTGTTACAAGGGTAGGTTTACCAGGTAGATCTACTGGTACAAGGGTAGGATTACTGGGTAGATCTGTTTGAACAATGGTAGGCTTACTGGGTAGATCTACTGGTACATGGGTAGGTGTACTGGTACAATGTTAGGTCTAATGGGTACATCTACTGGTACAAGGGTAGGGTACTGGGTAGATATACTGGTATAAGGGTAGGTCTACTGGGTGGGTCTACTGGATGCATCTGCTGGTACAATGGTAGGTCTACTGCGAGGATCAACTGGTACAAGGGTATGTCTACTGGCACAGGGTGGGTCTACTGGGTAGTTCCATGGGTTAGACCCATTGCTACAAGGGTAGGTCTACTGGCTACAAGGGTAGGTGTAAACCTACTGTTACAAGGGTAGGTTTACCGGTACAAGGCTAGGTCTACTGGTACAAGGTTAGGCTTACCGGTACAAGGCTAGGTCTACTGGTACAAGGTTAGGCCCATTGGATAAGTCTACAGGGGATAAAGGAGATCTGATCTGTTGTGTAGCCATGCAAGTCGCAGAAGCAGACTGATTCAGTGACCTGTGATATCACCCTTAAGAGCTGACGGTGAAATGTTATCTCTGTACAGAATAATTGAAATGTTCCACGCTCCTCAGAGAAGGTTGAATTCTTCCCCAGTGCACTTAGTATCAGGTTATTTTCTAGGGTATATATATAGGGTATATATGTCTAATAATTTACAGGAAGACGTAGTTTGTCACCTAAACGATGACAGGGTTGCGTTGGTGCATCTTGTGTAGCAACTGGTGTAGAGGGTTTACACGACCACCACCACCAACTTCATCTACATCACACCCAGCATTATCCCAGGTACATCATGCCAGCATTATCCCAGGTAAATCACGCCAGCAGTATCCCAGGTATATCATGCCAGCAATATCCCAGGTATATCATGCCAGCAGTATCCCAGGTATATCATGCCAGCAATATCCCAGGTATATCACGCCAGCATTATCCCAGGTAAATCACGCCAGCAATATCCCAGGTATATCACGCCAGCATTATCCCAGGTATATCACGCCAGCATTATCCCAGGTATATCACGCCAGCATTATCCCAGGTATATCAGCAGCATATCCCAGGTATATCATGCCAGCAATATCCCAGGTATATCATAACAGCAATATCCCAGGTATATCATGCTAGCATTATCCCAGGTATATCACGCCAGCATAATCCCAGGTATATCACGCCAGCAATATCCCAGGTATATCACGCCAGCATTATCCCAGGTATATCACGCCAGCAATATCCCAGGTATATCACGCCAGCATTATCCCAGGTATATCACGCCAGCAATATCCCAGGTATATCACGCCAGCAATATCCCAGGTATATCATGCCAGCAATATCCCAGGTATATCATGCCAGCAATATCCCAGGTATATCATGCCAGCAATATCCCAGGTATATCATGCCAGCAATATCCCAGGTATATCATGCAGCAATATCCCAGGTATATCATGCCAGCATTATCCCAGGTATATCAGCAATATCCCAGGTATCCAGGTATATCATGCCAGCAATATCCCAGGTATATCATGCCAGCATTATCCCAGGTATATCATGACAGCATTATCCCAGGTATATCACGCCAGCAATATCCCAGGTATATCACGCCAGCAATATCCCAGGTATATCACGCCAGCATTATCCCAGGTATATCACGCCAGCATTATCCCAGGTATATCACGCCAGCAATATCCCAGGTATATCACGCCAGCAATATCCCAGGTATATCATGCCAGCATTATCCCAGGTATATCATGCCAGCAATATCCCAGGTATATCATGCCAGCAATATCCCAGGTATATCATGCCAGCAATATCCCAGGTACACCATGCTGGCATTATCCCATGTATATCATATATCATGACCTGCAATATCCCAGGTATATCATGCCAGCAATATCCCAGGTATATCATGCCAGCAATATCCCAGGTACACCATGCTAGCATTATCCCACGTATATCATGCCTGCAATATCCCAGGTATATCATGCCAGCAATATCCCAGGTATATCATGCCAGCAGTATCCCAGGTACACCATGCTAGCATTATCCCAGGTATATCACGCCTGCAATATCCCAGGTATATCATGCCAGCAATATCCCAGGTATATCATGCCAGCAGTATCCCAGGTATATCATGCTAGCATTATCCCAGGTATATCACGCCAGCAATATCCCAGGTATATCATGCCAGCAATATCCCAGGTATATCATGCCAGCAATATCCCAGGTATATCATGCCAGCAATATCCCAGGTACACCATGCTAGCATTATCCCACGTATATCACGCCTGCAATATCCCAGGTATATCATGCCAGCAATATCCCAGGTATATCATGCCAGCAGTATCCCAGGTATATCATGCCAGCAGTATCCCAGGTATATCATGCCAGCAGTATCCCAGGTATATCATGCCAGCAGTATCCCAGGTATATCACGCCAGCAGTATCCCAGGTATATCACGCCAGCAGTATCCCAGGTATATCATTCCAGCAAAATCCCAGGTATATCATGCCAGCAGTATCCCAGGTATATCATGCAAGCATCATAACAGTTATGCATCACGCCAGCAGTATCCCAGGTATATCATGCCAGCAATATCCCAGGTATATCACGACAGCAATATCCCAGGTATATCACGCCAGCAGTATCCCAGGTATATCATGCCAGCAAGGTATCCCAGGTATATCCCAGATATACAGCAATATCCCAGGTATATCATGACAGCAATATCCCAGGTATATCATGCCAGCAATATCCCAGGTATATCATGCCAATATCCCAGGTATATCCAGCAGGTATATCATGCCAGCAATATCCCAGGTATATCATGCAAGCAATATCCCAGGTATATCATGCAAGCATCATAACAGTTATACAACACGCCAGCAGTATCCCAGGTATATCACGCCAGCAATATCCCAGGTATATCACGCCAGCAGTATCCCAGGTATATCATGCCAGCAATATCCCAGGTATATCACGCCAGCAGTATCCCAGGTATATCATGACAGCAACATCCCAGGTATATCACGCCAGCAGTATCCCAGGTATATCATGCCAGCAATATCCCAGGTATATCATGCCAGCAATATCCCAGGTATATCATGCCAGCAATATCCCAGGTATATCATGCCAGCAATATCCCAGGTATATCATGCAAGCAATATCCCAGGTATATCATGCAAGCATCATAACAGTTATACAACACGCCAGCAGTATCCCAGGTATATCATGCCTGCAATATCCCAGGTATATCACGCCAGCAGTATCCCAGTTATATCACGCCAGCAATATCCCAGGTATATCACGCCAGCAGTATCCCAGGTATATCATGACAGCAACATCCCAGGTATATCACGCCAGCAGTATCCCAGGTATATCATGCCAGCAATATCCCAGGTATATCATGCCAGCAATATCCCAGGTATATCATGCCAGCATGTTACAATGGAGTTCTGTCAAGGGCAATCTGGCTTGTGACCAACACATCAAGAGCAGCAATGGCTGCTGGGAAACCCATTATGATCCGGAATCCGAGGATAGCGGCAGATGGCAGACACGTTGAAGTATAATCAGAAAAGGAATGGATATATAAAAGTTAAAAACTTTGAAGCCTGCTGTGGCACACTGTGTGGTAAAGAAGCCCAGAGACAATATTTCCTGTCCTGAGTCGTCAGAAGATCCCCACTTACACCAGTAGGGACTCCGTACAGGCAGTAACTACATTGACACATGCAATAATATCAACGTATTTTCATACAGTTGTTGTAGCCTCAATTTCTATTTCATATTTTTTATGCACCCTAAACTGACCTTTGTTGAGAGAAATGTTTGAAAAATGGGTAAACATATTGAAAAAGTCGTTGAAGCAAAATTGAAATAGAAAAAAATGAAGTGAAGGTTCAAAGCTTGCTTTGAAATATCATATAACTGATCCCAGGAGGAGAAATGCATGTGGTATGCAGTATGTGTCGTGGAGGATGTAACTTGTGGAGTCTCGGCAGTGACGAGTCTGCCCAAGTCATTCAGGGAGCCACTTTATTGCCGGCAAATGAAGTTGGTTTTATGCAAGATGGCTGCTGGGACATTCCTACTGTATAAGATGAACTCACCGGAGAAGGAAATTATATGCAGAGTCAGGGTAGATCAGTTCCACAGGAAGCAGGTCAACAACAGTTGTGAGGAGAATAGTACACAGGTCAGCATCAGTTCTGAGGGGAATAGTACATCAGATACTTGAATGTGCTGCCATTTAATTACACACAACATTAAGATCAGTTTAATGGCTACATTAGCTTACTTTTCCTGAGTTAAACCATCTCCAATGCATATTTCCAACAGGGAGAAACAAAAACTGTATTTGGAAGACAAACAGGTAGCCATTGATCTTCAACTCTGATGATTGGTTGGACTTCTGTGATATTTACAGATATCAAGCGTGGAGTTTCAAGTACTTGTGGAACTGTGTAAACAAGTGAAACATTTTCAAAATGTATGTATGAGATGACCTTTGTTCTTGAAGAAGTATTGTTGTGGTTCAGATGACATGGTTTAGAAACAAGTATATCACATGGTAGTGTATACATATGGTGTGATTGTAGACAAGGCTGTCAACAAGCCCTGCAATGTGGACATCAGTGTTGATATTCTGGGTGAAAGCTGGAATTGTTTCATAAATACTGGTAAAACATAAAGACCCTGCAAACCCCCCCCAACCCTCCTTTCATCATTGCCAGAAAGCCTGTGTTTTGTCTGTAACCACACATCAAAATATTAGGCAGTATAATAGTAAATTATTCATCTACTTTCAGAGAAGAAATCGTATGTTTTGCTGTCGGCCCTAAACCAATCATGGAGATATTGACATGTCTCATTGTTTGACTTAGGTCAGTTTGGAGTGAATCATTTTCATGTGGCAGAGTATGTGTTGGAATATGCAACACACAACAGACTGTTTATTTAAGCTGAGTATATTGAAAAAGGGAGCAATAACATTTAACTTAGCAGGAAATGAGTTGCAGCGTTGATTACAAATTAATTTCTTGTGGAAGTGTTTCATCATGGTTCATGTGGGAATGAGGAAACTCAGACTTGCAGTAAATAAACAAACGGTGTGAGATGGGACACGTATGTGTGTTTCTGTATAAAATATCACAACCAGTTTCTTGTGACGCTTCGGAGTGAGCAGGTTCACAATATCGGTCAACAAATCAAAACTCAAATCAAGACAATATGGGGGCGATGGGGTAGCCTAGTGGTTAAAGTGTTCGCTCATCATGCTGAACTCCGAGGTTTGATTCCCGACATGGCCCACATGGGCACAATGCCTGAAGCCCTTTTCTGGTGTGATATTGCTGGAACATTGATAAAAGCAGCATAAAACTCACCTCACTCACTCACTCCTGAGGGGGGTACACTGTGAGGGAGGTGGTTTGATGCCCTGTTGAACATGGTTGGTCTGCAGGATGTGGAGGAAAGCTCCCAGACATCTGTTGTGAATCAATGAGTGGGTTTGGTGCGAACAACCCAGGACATGATGTAGGATTCCTCCATGTAGGTATCACCAGAGGCTGGTACTGACTGACTGGGGTTGTCTGAGTCAGTAACAACAGCCTGAAGGTGGAAGTATTGTTCATGTACAGTTTGACCCCCCAAAAATACAATTTTAACTTTGAAATAATAACAGTTTTCTCAATTTGGCTGCTTCCATTCCAGGTCCATAGATGATGTGTATACATTCTGATCACGTGATAGACAACTTGTGATCACTCCTACCATACACAGTATGATGTCATGGTGTTTTCTGTCAGAGACAGTTATTTACTGTGTTTTCCATGTGAACCTACATTTCGTTGACAAGTGATCCCCATATACAGTTTGTTGGGGTCACATCACATACCACAATCAGTAATATTAACATCAATTCAAATTTAGCTCAAACCAAAATTCAAGATTCTTGTTTATGTTTCTCAAGTAACGAGATAAACATTTAATACTGACTTATTGTATTAGAGGGGCGGTGGGGTAGCCTAGTGGTTAAAGCGTTGGCTCGTCATGCCGAAGACCCGGGTTCGATTCCCCACATGGGTACAATGTGTGAAGCCCATTTCTGGTGTCCCCTGCCGTGATGTTGCTGGAATATTGCTAAAAGCGGAGTAAAACCAAACTCAGTCAGTCAGTATTGTATTAGAATTTCCTTTTTGGTATAAATACGGTAATGTCCTTTATGGACACAGATAGAGATGCTAACATGTGCCATCATGAACATATGAACTGGAAGGTTACTATACGTGCATCAATTTACTTGTGCTTTTTCTGTTAAAATTCGGTAGAGTAGCCTAGTGGTTAAAGCATTCACTTGGTATGCGGAAAATCTGAGTTTCCCCAAATGGGTACAATGTGTGAAGCCCATTTCTGGTGTTCCCAGACGTAATATTGCTGGAATATTGCTAAAAGCGGTGTAAAACCATACTCACTTTAGCAATTAAAGGTTGTAAAATACTTTTCTTGCAGGATGATAACAGCCGTTGCAATGTCTTTTTTTCATTTAATTTCTAAGCATAACTTGAAAGCACTTGGCATGTATACTTTAGCCAAGCAGTTATGATTTTGAACTTTCTTTGTCCACACGTATCCAAAGATTTTGAACAGTTTTGATATTGTACGTCCTGCAAATGTGTTCAGAATATGATCAACTGGTACAAACTGCGTGACATATCTGAGTCAACTCGCTTCTTTCTGATGTCTCACTGCTGCTAGTTGTATAGCTCTCTCAAGGTCAAGATGAGGTGGGGTATTTAACAAAGGTGCTTCCATGATTCCAGGGCTGAAGCCAGACAACACTAGCATCTACCGTGACATCAGTGTATAAAAGTACATCAGCATCTACTGCCTTAGCTACCGGGACGTCAGCATCTACCAGTACATCAGCATCGCCAATCTAACTCTTCCAGCCGTCAGGAAATCTTTGACATACCACAGCAGTAAGTTGACTAATGGAGTGATGATATAGGGCAATAATGGTGTTCATATTAACATAGTCTGTCTGAGATTATTTCCGGTACAGTTTGGCACACGCTCCCCCACAATGGGCAATTTCCGCCGTTAAGCAGCCTATTGATGAAGCAGACCCGCCAACTCAAGCCAGCAATTGTCATCCACTTGATGTCGAAGAAAACCACTGTTTCGCCTCGTTAGCAGACATCGTTAACCTTCATTCAATCTCAGTATTGACCGTGTCTCTAATCTTGTACATAATAAAACAGTTCCTATATCTTTTATATCCTCCTCTCCAGGTAATATAGGTTTTATCTCCCTCTTAGAGAGATCAAGCTTTTCAAGAATAATATGTAATTTATTTTTCTTTTAACATGAATCTTCTGTGGATTCACCATGGGCAGAACTGGTCCTCGTTGTGAAATCAATTTGAGTTCAGGTTGTCTGATTCTTGGTGACTTCACTGTTTGCATGTCATGATCACCCAATGGGCTTAGGTTGGTGCTCATATTATTAACCACTAGTTTGATTGATCAAGACTTGTTGTTTAGGTGGAATTTGTTGGCTTCAACACAAAGCAACACTTGCCCATGTGTTACATGATAAAAAAACTTTCCGATTTCTAAATTTTTTGTCAAATCTCACACTGTATAAGTTGACGGAATAATTTACAGAAGTAGATTATAGCATCAAGGTTCACAGTGGCCAGACAAATGGTAACTGTCTTAGCTAATATAGTTCTCAGAGGCACCTCCCTAAAAAAAACAAAGGCCACCCGAACTTTAGAAACAATTAATAACAACTGTCTCCATTGGGCCATGTGAGCCATCATTATCTCACACACACATACACACATTGTGTTCAGACACCAGCCTTTTGTTAGTTGCTCCATGCTATAACCACCGTATTATGACATCACTTCACCACCAATCACAATAGCTGCAGCTACTGGCTGTGTGTTATCCATATCTCCCTAAGGAGGGAATCTGCACACGCCCAGGGGACAGGCTGCAGGGTCAGTCATACTGCGATGTGATTGGCCGAGGGCTGGCCTAATACTGCCAGCTGATTGCCGATATTGATGGCAAAGTTAGACGAGCACGGTATTGATCGTTGGGCTGGTTCCTGCAACTGCCAACTCTCGTCTTGTTGCCACTTGGGCAGATGGCCTCGTCTTCTGTGGCTGCCGGACTGCACAAAGGGTTTTTAAAACGGCTCATCATTTTGTTGCACAAGTCGTGAGAGTTACAGGGTAATTGTCAGGCACAGCTAATGTGACCACCTACTTTCTTGTGAGGCGATCACCCGTGAAACACCAGCATCTGTTGTTACACGTGACTATTCCTGGTTGTAAGGAGCACTGTGTCAAGGTCAGTGATCTCAGGGAGGTTTATATGTGTGAGATAACATGTGAATGAACTATCTATATGTTTGTGTGTGTGTGAGTTTGCATGTGTGTGCGTGTGACGACTTTCATATGTATGAGAGATTATAGCATGTGATGTGTGTGTTTGCATGTGCGTGTGTTTGCATGTGCGTGTGTCTGTGAGTATTGTTATAACATGTGATGTATACATGTCCTCATGTGAGAGCACATTAATAGCATGATCTATATAATGTGAAGATTATTACAGCACGTGAGAGCACATTAATAGCATGATCTATGTAATGTGAAGATTATTACAGCACGTGAGAGCACATTAATATCATGATCTATATAATGTGAAGATTGTTACAGCACGTGAGAGCACATTAATAGCATGATCTATGTAATGTGAAGATTGTTACAGCACATGAGAGCACATTAATATCATGATCTATGTAATGAGAAGATTGTTACAGCATGTGAGAGCACATTTATATCATGATCTATGTAATGTGAAGATTGTTACAGCACGTAAAGAGCACATTAATAGCATGATCTATGTAATGTGAAGATTGTTACAGCACGTGAGAGCACATTAATAGCATGATCTATGTAATGTGAAGATTGTTACAGCACGTGAGAGCACATTAATAGCATGATCTATGTAATGTGAAGATTGTTGCAGCACGTAAAGAGCACATTAATAGCATGATCTATGTAATGTGAAGATAGTTACAGCACGTTAGAGCACATTAATAGCATGATCTATGTAATTCGAAGATTGTTACAGCACATGAGAGCACATTAATAGCATGCTCAATGTAATGTGAAGATTGTTACAGCACGTGAGAGCACATTAATAGCATGATCAATGTAATGTGAAGATTGTTACAGCACGTGAGAGCACATTTATAGCATGATCTATGTAATGTGAAGATTGTTGCAGCATGTGAGAGCACATTAATAGCATGATCTATGTAATGTGAAGATTGTTACAGCACGTGAGAGCACATTAATAGCATGATCAATGTAATGTGAAGATTGTTACAGCACATGAGAGCACATTAATAGCATGATCTATATAATGTGAAGATTGTTGCAGCACGTGAGAGCACATTTATAGTATGATCTATGTAATGTGAAGATTGTTACAGCACATGAGAGCACATTAATATCATGATCTACATAATGTGAAGATTGTCACAGCACGTGAGAGCACATTAATAGCATGATCTACATAATGTGAAGATTGTCACAGCACGTGAGAGCACATTAATAGCATGATCTATGTAATGTGAAGATTGTTACAGCACATGAGAGCACATTAATAACATGCTCAATGTAATGTGAAGATTGTTACAGCACGTGAGAGCACATTAATAGCATGATCAATGTAATGTGAAGATTGTTACAGCACATGAGAGCACATTAATAGCATGATCTATATAATGTGAAGATTGTTGCAGCACGTGAGAGCACATTTATAGTATGATCTATGTAATGTGAAGATTGTTACAGCACATGAGAGCACATTAATAGCATGATCAATATAATGTGAAGATTGTTACAGCACATGAGAGCACATTAATAGCATGATCTATATAATGTGAAGATTGTCACAGCACGTGAGAGCACATTAATAGCATGATCTATATAATGTGAAGATTGTTGCAGCACGTGAGAGCACATTAATATCATGATCTATGTAATGTGAAGATTATTACAGCACGTGAGAGCACATTAATAGCATGATCTATGTAATGTGAAGATTATTACAGCACGTGAGAGCACATTAATAGCATGATCTATATAATGTGAAGATTGTTACAGCACATGAGAGCACATTAATAGCATGATCTATCTAATGTGAAGATTGTTGCAGCACATGAGAGCACATTAATAGCATGATCTATCTAATGTGAAGATTGTTGCAGCACATGAGAGCACATTAATAGCATGATCTATATAATGTGAAGATTGTTACAGCACGTGAGAGCACATGTATAGTATGATCTATATAATGTGAAGAT
Organism: Haliotis rubra; assembly: GCF_003918875.1. Taxonomy (NCBI): domain Eukaryota; kingdom Metazoa; phylum Mollusca; class Gastropoda; order Lepetellida; family Haliotidae; genus Haliotis; species Haliotis rubra. The sequence goes on from NW_025766459.1 coordinate 709,969, forward strand.
TGTTGCAGCACGTGAGAGCACATTTATAGCATGATCTATGTAAAGTGAAGATTGTTACAGCACGTGAGAGCACATTTATAGCATGATCTATGTAATGTGAAGATTGTTGCAGCACGTGAGAGCACATTAATAGCATTATCTATGTAATGTGAAGATTGTTGCAGCACGTGAGAGCACATTAATAGCATGATCTATATAATGTGAAGATTGTTACATCACGTGAGAGCACATGTATAGTATGATCTATATAATGTGAAGATTGTTGCAGCACGTGAGAGCACATTTATAGCATGATCTATGTAATGTGAAGATTGTTGCAGCACGTGAGAGCACATTTATAGCATGATCTATGTAATGTGAAGATTGTTGCAGCACGTGAGAGCACATTAATAGCATGATCTATGTAATGTGAAAATTGTTACAACACGTGAGAGCACATTTATAGCATGATCTATATAATGTGAAGATTGTTGCAGCACGTGAGAGCACATTAATAGCATGATCTATGTAATGTGAAGATTGTTACAGCACGTGAGTGAGAGGGAGGGCCAGAGGGAATGTCCACCATGTGATGCGGAATGGTAATATCAACTGCCTTAAACTGTTGTTAAAGTACTGCTGTACTTGCACAGATTAGATTGTGTACCGTGAACAATTTCAATGGTTTTATATTTTGTTTGTGAAAAGGCCTTTTCTACTTGTATTAACTTCTGTAATCATTAGATCTGATGGTTTTTGTTTTGATAGATTGTCTTTTAATTAAAATGAATGAAGAACCTTTCTTGAATACCTGTTTGAGGGGGTAGAGCCTGGAAGATTAGGTTGTCTGTACATCTCTTACATTATAACGAAGCACTGGAGGTCAAACAGATTTAGCAGGCCATCAAGGGTTTGAGTGGGCCAATACAGGTTTGATCAGGCCATTGTGGGTTTGAGCAGGGCAACACAGGTTTCAGCGGGCCATTACGGGTTTGAGAGCACCAGTACAGGGCTTAACAGGCCAGTACAGGTTTTTGAGGGCAGATTGTACAGTTAATTTTTCACCTTTTTCTGGATCTTCATGACTGGTACTACTTGGAGACATATACTGTAAACGTACTTATTTTCGCGTGGTGCAATTTTCGCGGAATTGACAATTTAGACTACATCGCGCGGTCAATTATTCGCGCAATCAGTAATTGCCGGAACTGCCAGCTGTCTCTTTGGCTGCCACTAATAGCAGTGAAAACAAACAGAGTGGCGTTTATTGCTTACAGGAAATCCCTATCTGTGCGATATACTAGTTAGGAAATAAAGTTCGCTCTACCCCAATGTGTTTTGTAATAAAGTATAGTTTTGCCCTGAACTATTATAATTAAAGCACGAGGACGGTAGTCCGAGTGCTTTGATATTATAATAGTTCAGGGCAAACTATACTTTATTACTAAAACACATTGGGGTAGAGCAACTTTACATCTTTCTAAGATGCTAAATTTAATACTTTCTAAGGATAATTACGATTAATCCTAAGGCAGAAAACAAATGACGGTGTCGGTGACCTAAATTAAGAATCCTCGCACAGGGCTAACTGGTGCGCTGTTCTATTGATGTGTCTGCCCCCTCGTTAAGACGAAACGTTACCAGAAAAAACAAATGATAACAGTTTGATGACGGTTTACGTTAGGATTAAATATCTTCTCTGAATTATTTTAATTACATCTGTCATTAACGTAACCATATGGGGCAATATGAACGTGCATTTCTACTACCAACGGAAGTTTAGATCAGTACATCCAGATGAAGCTGAGTAGTCAAGCGACATTCCACGATTGCATTGTGGGAATGTAAACATTGCCCGAACGTTACCGTGTCGCTGAAAACTTATGTGAGTCGAATTGAGACATTTTAACCGTCGTAAAACATAACGGTAATGTTTCCACCAGTGATGGTAGCTGCGTGAAGCAACTGCAAACCAAGAAACGGGATGCAACGGAGTAGTTTACTGAAGGAGGCCGTACGAGGCGATGACAACTGACATGCATCGTGACGTCACTTACATTGTGACGTAATGTAAAATGATTCGATTACGAGGGGGCACACTAGAATGGCGCAGTGACGGGACAACGTCATTCAATTGTTACGTCATCAAAAAACTATACCTTTATTGTCTCATAATGTATTCTTTTTTCGATTGTTCTAACCGCTAGGCATCTTAGAATACACAGTAATCCGTTTACTCACGGAAGAGATGAAAAACACATCAGTCTTATGTTCCGAATTCTGACGATCTGACGAATTAACTTCTACTGTATATGAAGCTCTTTGTGATTTCAAAAAGGCCGGGTTGTTGTGAATGAGATGATTGAGTGTTAAGTGACTATTCGCTTCATGATGTACTGGTAAATAAAATCTTAATGAATAAATAAAATACTGCTGTATTATTTCTTTCCGAGTCGTTTCATGGTAATCTGTTTTGTATCAAACCATCTGTTATGTGACCAATTTCCACACACATTGCTGTTTTCGCTAATTCGGCGATGGGATTTGGCTCATTATTTAATTATGTTTTGGGAAATCCAAAGTTAAGTATGATTCTTTATGCTACTATCAGTCGTCATTTTAAGATTCCCGTAGATTTCTGTCTTCAAACTTGATGTGTTATGGTAACAACTCAGGGGCGAGCGTGGCTAGACTGAATGAATGACAGGTTTATTCATGTTATGATAAATTTTGGCTAAAATGTGTTTTATGCCGGTGCCAGAAAATAAAACCTGCGCGAAATATATTACGTTTACAGTAGTTTACGTATTCATTAAATGAGTGTTTTCGTATTGGCTGGTCTGGCTCAAGGCAGGCACATATGATAACATAACGATATAGATGATGATTCTTTACCCCATGGACATTCACCAGGCTTGTGTGGGCAGCGGCTGGCATGGGAGTTTGAAGGAGGGACTTGCTTGTATGGGCAGCGGCTCGCATGGGAGTTTGAAGGAGGGACTTGCTTGTATGGGCAGCGGCTGGCATGGGAGTTTGAAGGAGGGACTTGCTTGTGTGGGCAGCGGCTGGCATGGGAGTTTGAAGGAGGGACTTGCTTGTATGGGCAGCGGCTAGGATGGGAGTTTGAAGGAGGGACTTGCTTGTGTGGGCAGCGCTGGCATGGGAGTTTGAAGGAGGGACTTGCTTGTGTGGGCAGTGGCTGGCATGGGAGTTTGAAGGAGGGACTTGCTTGTATGGGCAGCGGCTAGGATGGGAGTTTGAAGGAGGGACTTGCTTGTATGGGCAGCGGCTAGGATGGGAGTTTGAAGGAGGGACTTGCTTGTATGGGCAGCGCTGCTTAGGATGGGAGTTTGAAGGAGGACTTGCTTGTGTGGGCAGCGGCTGGGATGGGAGTTTGAAGGAGGGACTTGCTTGTATGGGCAGCGGCTAGGATGGGAGTTTGAAGGAGGGACTTGCTTGTATGGGCAGCGATTAGGATGGGAGTTTGAAGGAGGGACTTGCTTGTGTGGGCAGCGGCTGGCATGGGAGTTTGAAGGAGGGACTTGCTTGTGTTGTATGAGGACAGGTGGCCAGGCTTTATGATCCTCTCCTTGTACGTGGCAATGATCAGTGGGAGGGACTCCGATATCTCCCCGGGTTAATCGGCAAAACTCGTTTGTTGTGTGTCAGTTACGAGTAAATAATTTCCTGAAGTGAGTGTTTGAATTTGTGCTTGACATGTTTTACACATGGAGATCTGACCACAAGCTGGTGTAAATGTCACTGCAGGTTTCGCCTTCACTGAGAGGAGCTACCACTTAGCTTCATCTTCACCCAGTAAATGGCAAACTGCTATTTTGCATTTCCAAACCTGATCTTGTCAGAGGGTGTTGAGGACGAGTTGGGAAAGGGCAGCTATATTAGAGAGGGTGTGTCTTGGAGCTGCACGGGACGCCAGCTGCTTGCCTGCCGCTGTAGGCGGAGGGAGTCTTTCATCAGTGGTTTGCACATGTTCATTCGATGAAATCTTTTATCCCCTCATAGAAATTAAAATTTTATAAAAAAAACAAACATTTAAAGATCATTCTTCAGCTTTTCTCTAATACAGATGCTAGACTATTTTTGTAAACTCTGCACTGCGATGGTGTCTACATATGACGTTGCACACACTGATGGTGTCTACATATGATGTTGCACACACTGATGGTGTCTACATGTGATGTTGCACACACTGATGGTGTCTACATGTGATGTTGCACACACTGATGGTGTCTACATGTGATGTTGCACACACTGATGGTGTCTACATATGATGCTGCACACACACACTGATGGTGTCTACATGTGATGTTGCACACACTGATGGTGTCTACATATGATGTTGCACACTGATGGTGTCTCACATGATGCTGTGCACACACTGATGGTGTCTACATATGATGTTGCACACACTGATGGTGTCTACATATGATGTTGCACACACTGATGGTGTCTACATATGATGTTGCACACACTGATGGTGTCTACATATGATGTTGCACACACTGATGGTGTCTACATATGATGCACACACTGATGGTGTCTACATATGATGTTGCACACACTGATGGTGTCTACATATGATGTTGCACACACTGATGGTGTCTACATGTGATGTTGCACACACTGATGGTGTCTACATGTGATGTTGCACACACTGATGGTGTCTACATATGATGTTGCACACACTGATGGTGTCTACATATGATGTTGCACACACTGATGGTGTCTACATGTGATGTTGCACACACTGATGGTGTCTACATATGATGTTGCACACACTGATGGTGTCTACATGTGATGTTGCACACACTGATGGTGTCTACATATGATGTTGCACACACTGATGGTGTCTACATGTGATGTTGCACACACTGATGGTGTCTACATGTGATGTTGCACACACTGATGGTGTCTACATATGATGTTGCACACACTGATGGTGTCTACATATGATGCTGCACACACTGATGGTGTCTACATGATGATGTTGCACACACTGATGGTGTCTACATGATGATGCACACACTGATGGTGTCTACATGATGATGCACACACTGATGGTGTCTACACTGATGATGTCTACATGTGATGTTGCACACACTGATGGTGTCTACATGTGATGTTGCACACACTGATGGTGTCTACATGTGATGTTGCACACACTGATGGTGTCTACATGTGATGTTGCACACACTGATGGTGTCTACATGTGATGTTGCACACACTGATGGTGTCTACATGTGATGTTGCACACACTGATGGTGTCTACATGTGATGTTGCACACACTGATGGTGTCTACATGTGATGTTGCACACACTGATGGTGTCTACATGTGATGTTGCACACACTGATGGTGTCTACATGTGATGTTGCACACACTGATGGTGTCTACATGTGATGTTGCACACACTGATGGTGTCTACATGTGATGTTGCACACACTGATGGTGTCTACATATGATGTTGCACACACTGATGGTGTCTACATGTGATGTTTAAACTGTTTTCAGGTCTCGCTCAGACTGAGACTTTAATGATTATAATCTAGCTGCCCCCTATTTCATTCTTTCAACATCAGGATATTGTCACTTGCCCCATGGCTTTCGTTCTTAATTTCAGACTCTGGATAGTAAACGTTGGGCGGGTTTTCCCTTCTTGCATTCATGTATGGTACTTTCAAAAACATTTAACATTTTCCATGAATTGTGTTTTCATTGTATTATTGTATGTAGGTAAATGTACAATAACATCCCAGAGGACTTGTTTCACCAGTTGTATTATTCATGTGTCTGGGACATCAAACGGGTTTATGAAACTCCATCAATTCTGAGCTACTGTTATGCAAGCCATGTGAATGTCAAGTAGCTGTGAGCTGCTCAGCCCTTAAAGACAACACCACTTGGAGGTGAAGCAAGTGGCTTCATCATTTGTGGAAGTCCTGCTGTTCCAGCATCACGAGTATTTTATCTGAGTAGTTTATTGTCTCTGGGCAGCAAACTGGATAACTATTTGGAAAGGGTATCACATCTACATTCATTATTTCAAGCCTGAATAAAGTATGAATATATTGTTTTGAATACATGTGCCTCTATAAAACATTAGGACCCTTATGTAGAAGAGGGTCCGTGATCCGCAAGTCTGATCTAGCTTTGCCTTGTGACATTAAGCATGGAACTAGGTCTGCCCAGCTTTGTACACTGGGAAACATAATTTACATAATTGGTAGTTCTGAATATTCTGTATGAAATAACGATGTTTTGTGTATATCGACTCCCCAAGATGTAAGCAGCTCTCTCTCTTATCCGGGTAATGTCTACATTGTTTGTATAAAGCCTGACAGACATTAACAAGAATTATTGCAAATCTTAACATCTTACTGGATTATTCAGTGTAGGACCTGAAAGCCACCCTGTCAGAAACACAGGAATATATCCACTTAAAATATCAAATCTGATCATCCACAGTGAAATAAGAATGCTTTGTTGGGAACATCCTCATACCCAGGCTATCTGATCTGTGGAGCCGTGGAGCCTCTGAGGGAGCCGCCTGCTCTCAGTGAATCATAGGTCAGGCGCTAGCAGCCATCCCCCTCCTCCCTCCTCTAGTCCCGCCAGTCAAGTGTGTTCATTCGAGTGCGCTCTCATTCTACGCTAGCCTATAGTATTCCCGGCTTCCTATTCGTGTGGGTGAAACATATGTGAGACCTGTGAGCGGACCTCAAAGTTTCTCCCTTCGGAAATTATCGGAAATAGCAGGTGCTGAAGTTTACAGAGGGAAAAAACTTGTGTTGGAGTTACTGAAATTCAGGTAAGGTTTTGTGTGCTGTAGGTCGGTCGAACTGCCCAGCTGGCGAACTATCAAGCCATCGGTCACTCTGCTCGGTCAAGGATTTGCATTACGGCTTCGCAGGTATTTCATCTCATGCATGGCCGAGCATGTCTCTCGAGTCCATGACACTGCATGTGTGTAAAGGCATACTGCCTGGACATTTGGGAATGTGTTCTGGGGCTTTGTGTTGGACGTCTGCTCTTCCCAGTTTTGGAGGGAAATAGCTGTGGTTGCTTCAAGCCCTCGTGGGATCCAGGTAGATATTTGGGACAGTTTGTTGTCTTTTGTATTTGACCCCATATTTCATGAACTAGATGATTACAGTCACGTACAGTTTCCAATCTTGGTCAGGGCTGACGTAGTGACAAACATTATGAATGAATGACATTGTGGGACGTTGACAGTTGCTCGCTGATAACAACTTACAATCTTAGACCCTTTAACCTTTGCATAGTGTTACGGAACATTATCTCTGCTGACATGTAGCACGCTAGTCAGCACAAACCAGACCGGAGCCTCTCTGCTTCATTACCCCGGACATGATACTGGACTCAGGTAGATGACATGCTATTTACTTTACAACATGCTGTATTTACAGTCTACTGGCAGATATAACAAATCTAGACTGGCTCACTGGTTCCTCCCTGCTGTGTGGTGTAGTGGGTTCCCAGGTGAGATTCTTCAGCTGTTCCACCACTGGGCAGGAGTAGACCCAAGGGTTAAGTTCGTTATCTACACAGGTATTCACAAGTACTGATGCCCATGTCTAAGCCCAGCCACTTCACTTCATCTGAAGTAGTTTAATGTCCAGTGAGAGGTACCGTACTTCCTCAAGTTACTGTTCTTGAGATATAGTTCAAATCTACCCGTGAGGAGAGAAACATGCAGTACTTCCTTGAGTTCCTGTTCAGCTGTGTTGAGTGAGAGGAACCACACCTGCTCAGATTGCTGTTCATGGCTATATATCATGTATATGTGTGTAGAATGAGGGGTACCATACTTTGTCAAATTACTGCTCTTGGCTTTATTTCATATGTATGTTTGTAGAAAGAGGGTTACCTGAGTGACTACAGTGTTACTTGGATTGGGTTTGATTCCCCAAATCTTTCTTTTTTTGACATATGATTTCCCCCACCCAGTATCTGCAGAGAGGAAAAGTATCTTAATGTTTGGCCCAGAGATGAGGTTTCATCTTGACCCCAGAGGAATCATTAGTGTAGATAGACGATACACATCTCCCAGGTGGACGTGGAGAGGGGACAGGTGACCACCGGCCTGCATGGCTCTCTCTTCATGGGGGTAATAAATTGAGGTAGGCAGGAGCACAGACACGATTTATGGGTGGACTTTTGTCCCCTGTGAGGATGGCGACGGGGCAGGAGGGGGTCAGTTGAAATGAGTGGACAGGCGTGGAGGGGACAACGGCAAGGTCAGTGTGGGATAGGGGGAATACCTTTATCATTAGGCTTGTATTGTTGCCGACCACAGTGTGATTCTTGGGGAGGGAGAAGTAATTGATTAGTGGACATTGTTTCATTACTTGTAGTGTATGAAGAAGGAAAAGTAATGGAACACTCATAGTCTTGTTGCTTGTGCTGTTTGGGGAGGGAAAAGTAATGGAACACTCATAGTCTTGTTACTTGTAGTGGAAGGGGAGGAAAAGGTGATGGAACGCTCATCATAGTCTTGTTACTTGTAGTGGAAGGGGAGGGAAAAGTAATGGAACACTCATCATAGTCTTGTTACTTGTAGTAGAAGGGGAGGGAAAAGTAATCGATTCATGGTCATAGTTTATTCACTTGGATTGTATTATGAAGGAAATGTAATGGAACACAGGCAAAAATTTGATTGCTTGAATTGTATTGGGAATGAAAACTAGTGGAACAGTGGCCAAGGTCTGGATACTTGTATTGTTTTGGGAGGTTTAAGTAATGGATTATCTACTTTGATTACATGTATCCTATTGGCAGGAGAATGATTGGACTGAAAGCTGCACACAGTTTCATGAAACTAGTATTTGCAAGAATAATGAAGTTAAATGACTTTGATTGTTAATATCAGCATGAGTGCTGTAAGCATTAGAACCAGGCGCTGCCTTCCATATGTCAGCAAGGATGAAGATCTGATGCATGTTGCATGTCACCTCAGGCAATGTTACATTGTTCAGAAGAGAAATGAGAAGCATATATCTATTTTCCTTTTGTTGTGGATGTAACTAAACTCCCTACAATCATTTGATACTAAGAACAACAGAGAAGGTTATCACGTTCATTTGGGAAGAAAGTTGACTGCACCATGTTCAGTGAACTGAGGTCGGTTCATCCAGGTGGAAAATCATTTCCTTTGTGTTCTTATGTCCCGTCCCTTCCCAAATATTTTTAATTTCTACATGACAAAACGTTGTCCACTCCTACTGCAGGCCACCTGGTGTGACTGTAGTCAGTGTTTCCATTAATATACCCCGATCCATGTCTCCAGGCACACTGTGGCAGTCACAGGTCGGAGACAGATACACATGTGGGTGTATAGCAGTGTGATATGGGGTTGTATAGCAGTGTGATACAGGGTTGTATAGCAGTGTGATGCAGCGTTGTATAGCAGTGTGATATGGGGTGTATAGCAGTGTGATACGGGGTGTATAGCAGTGTGATACAGGGTTGTATAGCAGTGTGATACAAGGTTGTATAGCAGTGTGATACAGGGCTTGTATAGCAGTGTGATACAGGGCTGTATAGCAGTGTGATACAGGGTTGTATAGCAGTGTGATGCAGGGTTGTATGGCAGTGTGATACAGGGTGTATAGCAGTGTGATACGGTGTTGTATAGCAGTGTGATATGGTGTTGTATAGCAGTGTGATGCGGGCTTGTATAGCAGTGTGATACAGGGTTGTATAGCAGTGTGATGCAGGGTTGTATGGCAGTGTGATACAGGGGTGTATGGCAGTGTGATACAGGGTGTATAGCAGTGTGATACAGGGTTGTATAGCAGTGTGATACAGGGTTGTATAGCAGTGTGATGCAGGGTTGTATAGCAGTGTGATACAGGGTTGTATAGCAGTGCCATTTGTGGATGTTTCTGAAAACATGAGGAATCAGTCTGAGTATATTTCCATGACATGTTGTATTGCTTGGAGCTTGAATCATTCTCGCAAGGTATTTGTCAAGTCTTCAGCAACTAAGATGTCAATACAGTGATTTCTCTGCACTGACATAAAAACACATCTGGGAAAGATGTATGTTCCTTTATCGCCACTATCTGATACAACTGAGCTGCTTCAATACCGTGTTAGCTCACCTGGAACACTGCGGGGTATTGTGATCCCCCTGCACTGACCCGTGTAGGGGGATGGGGTCAAGTCATATCACAGGGAAGATTGTTCTTATACGAAGTCAGAACACGTGCATATATATCACTGTCTTGTGAAAGTTGTGGTGTAAATATGACTGGGAAAGATGAGTGGTGGGAAAGTTGGGTCAGAAAGTTAATGGTTGATAAGTTTGGTGGGAAATCTAAAGGTCGGTAAGTTGGTTGAGAAAGTAAAAGGTTGGTGAAGTAGGGGCTGGTATGCTTGGTATGAGGTGAGGTGAAATTGGGTTTAACGTTGTGCTTGAGAATATTTCGCTCATATGATGACGTGCATGCGTGTGTATGTGTGGCTGCTTGTACTAGCCCAGACTTAAACTGGTTTTATAGTGCTAGCCCACTGAGATACCATGCCGCAGTGAAGCATGAATACCCCACTCAGACACATTATACTGACTCCGAGCCGACCAGTCTTTGTTGTACTCATTAACATTGCGCCAGGCAGGGACCAACAAATACCATATTTTAATGTCTGTTAGTATGACGCGGTCGAGGATCGAACCTGCGACCTTCCGCCCTCCTGCTTGGTATGAACGTTCCGAAACATGTTAGACAGGACTAAATGTGTTTTGGTTTGTGAAACATTTCAATGTTAGTGTATTTGAAGTACAGGTGGTTGTTCCTTGTCTGACCAGATGTCATTGCATACATTGTGTTGGGCTAACACTCACTTGACCGACCGCCCGCTCGCTCGCTCGCTCGCTCACTCGCTCACTCACTCACTCACTCACTCACTCACTCACTCACTCACTCACTCACTCACTCACTCACTCACTCACTCACTCACTCACTCACTTACTCACTTGATGTGACTCTAGTAACAATGAAACACAGATTGTTGCAGGGCTATGCGTGACAGTTACACATGAAACCTGTGTAGAGAGCAGACAGAAATATGTATTTTATACCCTGTAGGGTTTAACAGAGGGTAGGAAAAGTGGCTGGGTTATTTCAGATGGTGATGGTTGAGATAGCATCACAATCTGGCCATTGTTGTAGGCTAGTCAGTTGTGAACATTTGTATTGTCAGTGGTCATTGTGTGGTATTTTATCATTGTGATCGTCTTAAGGAGTACTGTCTGGCTGATATTGTCTTAGAGGATAAACTAGATGTATATAGAGACGTTGTTGGGCCATGTCGTTTATGTATTGGGATGGTAGGAACAATGGACCTGAAGGTTTAAGCCAGACAGTAGAGTAGTCCAGCATTATGTATGTTTGGCATCATACACCAGGTTTGATTCCCAACAGTGGACCTGAAGGTTTAGACCAGACAGTAGAGTAGTCCAGCATTATGTGTGTTTGGCATCATATACCAGGCCTGGGTTTGATTCCCAACAGGGGACCTGAAGGTTTAGATTTAGACCAGACAGTAGAGTAGTCCAGCATTATGTGTGTTTGGCATCATATACCAGGCCTGGGTTTGATTCCCAACAGGGGACCTGAAGGTTTAGACCAGACAGTAGAGTAGTCCAGCATTATGTATGTTTGGCATCATACACCAGGTTTGATTCCCAACAGGGGACCCATGGAAATGTTTATGTTGGCATTTTTGTGTCTTTTTTAACATTAAAGACTCAAAGTTCTTTGTTAGCTTTAACCAAGCTGTTTCAATTTCTTTTAAAAAAATAAGAAAGCTGTCAATTATGAGATTATGGTAGCCTTGCATGAAAGTGTGAGTCTTGTTGTATAAGTGTAAATGTAACACGGCACCCAGGAGGTTTCCTAGGAATGTCCCTTGTGTGTTGGCAGTTGATGGGCTGGAGATACAGCGTGGTCACAAAAACACATGGACATTGCTGAGTACTTACATCTCCCTCGGATAGTTTTCGTGGTTTCACCATGGTGCTTGTTGGTGATCATGGTAAATTATGCATTTATTTTGGTGGTAGGTTCCCTCCTGGGATTGCCCCAGATCTTCATCCCCGCCAGGTGTGCTTGTAATTGGGTTCCGATATACCCCGTGTCTCCTCCAGTCTGGATCCTCGTGTCTATCTATGTCGGGGAATTTTCACCTGGGTGTCACGCTGAATACCAAATGGATCATGCGGTCATGACCCAGATCTCACAGGTGAGAGGAAATACCACTCAATGGGTCTGCTGCTGATAGACGAGTTGTGTAGTTGGTTGCCATGGATACATAACAGCCCCACCTGGGGTTGTTTGTACTCCTCGTCACTACCACTTAGTGTGTCCTTATAGCAAGTTAATGCATGAGGTTCCACGTCAAACTTGAGATTAGGCTGACTTTATAAGGAATGGGTACAATAACTGATCTATGGGTAGAACTTGAATGTCAGGTTGGACCATCCATATTCTACTAACGTCCATGGCACAACTGTGGCAGCTCTGTAGGTTAACATTGTAGCACTGCAGATGGTTTATGGATCAGCCCCTGGTCTGTTTAGTATGTGAGCATATCCCGCAGGCAGGATGGTGCTCATATCGTCAATCACTGGTGTGAAAGCTGCATGCTGATAACACTTATGTATCTTCAAAAGCTGAGAGATATTGATCACTTGACACCAAGCATAATTACTCCTGGAAATTCTATGCCAGCTTCAACAGAAACTATAGCAGCAGCAGCAGCTTGGAGAATATGTATCTATAGCCAAGGACCTAATAGATCTTACATGTTACTTTACTTCATCTGCCATGGCATGACCTTAAGCTGTTTTGAGGAACATACTTTGCATTACATTAAATTATATTATTTATTTGGACAGTGGGTAGACAACAGTTTCACCTCAACTGAGGATAACCTGCAGATGTATTTTGCGTCATAAGATTGACAAAACACATGCCCCACCCCCACCCCAACCATGCCCCTCCACCACCAACCATGCCCCACTCAAACAAGCATGACCCACCACCACCACCAACCACGCCCCACCACCACCAACACCTGCCCACACCCCCACCCTGTGACCAGTGACTGTGTTGTACAATGTTTCGTTAGCCATCCTACTGTATTCCACCATGCCCCTCAGCCATCCTACCCACACCAATATAACAGTACCACCAGTGCCCAGTCAGCCATCCACCCAGTACCTGTGACCAGTGACCATCAGTCAGCCACCCTACTGTATTCCACACACAGGATATAACAGTACCTGTGACCAGCACAGTGTATCGGTCAGCCATCCTACTGTATTCCACACATGGGATATTACAGTACCTGTGACCAGTGACTGTGTTGTACAATGTATATCAGTCAGCCATCCTACTGTATTCCACACACGGGATATAACAGTACCTGTGACCAGTGACTGTGTTGTACAATGTATATCAGTCAGCCATCCTACTGTATTCCACACACGGGATATAACAGTACCTGTGACCAGTGACTGTGTTGTACAATGTATCGGTCAGCCATCCTACTGTATTCCACACATGGGATATAACAGTACCTGTGACCAGTGACTGTGTTGTACCAGTCAGCCATCCTACTGTATTCCACACATGGGATATAACAGTACACAGTGTATGTCAGCCATCCTACTGTATTCCACACACGTATAACAGTACCTGTGACCAGTGACTGTGTTGTACCGGTCACCATCCTACTGTATTCCACACCACGGGATATAACAGTACCTGTGACCAATGACTGTGTTGTACAATGTATATCGGTCAGCCATCCTACTGTATTCCTATAACAGTACCTGTGACCAGTGACTGTGTTGTACAATGTATCAGTCAGCCATCCTACTGTATTCCACACACGGGATATAACAGTACCTGTGACCAGTGACTGTGTTGTACAATGTATCAGTAAGCCATCGTACTGTATTCCACACATGGGATATAACAGTACCTGTGACCAGTGACTGTGTTGTACAATGTATCAGTCAGCCATCCTACTGTATTCCACACATGGGATATAACAGTACCTGTGACCAGTGACTGTGTTGTACAATGTATCAGTAAGCCATCCTACTGTATTCCACACAAGGGATATAACAGTACCTGTGACCAGTGACTGTGTTGTACAATGTATCCGTCAGCCATCCTACTGTATTCCACACATGGGATATAACAGTACATGCCCAATGTATATCAGTCAGCCATCCTACTGTATTCCACACACGGGATATAACAGTACCTGTGACCAGTGACTGTGTTGTACAGTGTATATCGGTCAGCCATCCTACTGTATTCCACACATGGGATATAACAGTACCTGTGACCAGTGACTGTGTTGTACAATGTATCAGTCAGCCATCCTACTGTATTCCACACATGGGATATAACAGTACCTGTGACCAGTGACTGTGTTGTACAATGTATCAGTCAGCCACCCTACTGTATTCCACACACAGGATATAACAGTACCTGTGACCAGTGACTGTGTTGTACAGTGTATCGGTCAGCCATCCTACTGTATTCCACACATGGGATATTACAGTACCTGTGACCAGTGACTGTGTTGTACAATGTATATCAGTCAGCCATCCTACTGTATTCCACACACGGGATATAACAGTACCTGTGACCAGTGACTGTGTTGTACAATGTATATCAGTCAGCCATCCTACTGTATTCCACACACGGGATATAACAGTACCTGTGACCAGTGACTGTGTTGTACAATGTATCGGTCAGCCATCCTACTGTATTCCACACATGGGATATAACAGTACCTGTGACCAGTGACTGTGTTGTACAATGTATCAGTCAGCCATCCTACTGTATTCCACACATGGGATATAACAGTACCTGTGACCAGTGACTGTGTTGTACAGTGTATATCAGTCAGCCATCCTACTGTATTCCACACACGGGATATAACAGTACCTGTGACCAGTGACTGTGTTGTACAATGTATATCGGTCAGCCATCCTACTGTATTCCACACACGGGATATAACAGTACCTGTGACCAATGACTGTGTTGTACAATGTATATCGGTCAGCCATCCTACTGTATTCCACACACGGGATATAACAGTACCTGTGACCAGTGACTGTGTTGTACAATGTATCAGTCAGCCATCCTACTGTATTCCACACACGGGATATAACAGTACCTGTGACCAGTGACTGTGTTGTACAATGTATCAGTAAGCCATCGTACTGTATTCCACACATGGGATATAACAGTACCTGTGACCAGTGACTGTGTTGTACAATGTATCAGTCAGCCATCCTACTGTATTCCACACATGGGATATAACAGTACCTGTGACCAGTGACTGTGTTGTACAATGTATCAGTAAGCCATCCTACTGTATTCCACACAAGGGATATAACAGTACCTGTGACCAGTGACTGTGTTGTACAATGTATCCGTCAGCCATCCTACTGTATTCCACACATGGGATATAACAGTACCTGTGACCAGTGACTGTGTTGTACAATGTATCAGTAAGCCATCCTACTGTATTCCACACATGGGATATAACAGTACCTGTGACCAGTGTATTCCCATCCTACTGTATTCACCATCCTACTGTATTCCACACATGGGATATAACAGTACCTGTGACCAGTGACTGTGTTGTACAATGTATCAGTCAGCCATCCTACTGTATTCCACACAAGGGATGTGACCAGTGACTGTGTTGTACAATGTATCCGTCAGCCATCCTACTGTATTCCACACATGGGATATAACAGTACCTCCGTGACCAGTGACTGTGTTGTACAATGGGATATAACAGTACCTGTGACCAGTGACTGTGTTTGTACAATGTATATGTATCAGTCCAGCCATCCTACTGTATTCCACACCTGGGATATAACAGTACCTGTGACCAGTGACTGTGTTGTACAATGTATCAGTCAGCCATCCTACTGTATTCCACACATGGGATATAACAGTACCTGTGACCAGTGACTGTGTTGTACAATGTATCAGTCAGCCATCCATCTACTGTATTCCACACATGGGATATAACAGTACCTGTGACCAGTGACTGTGTTGTACAATGTATATCGGTCAGCCAATTACTGACCAGGGAGACTGTAGTAATGGGCCGAGTAGGTCAGTACTGTTAGTTGTGTTCAACAATTCATTATCATTTAGACAATGCTAATAACAACGGGAATACCATGTGTTTATGTCCTGTATTTCCCGCACATGATATACCGAACAGTCCAGACCAGGGGTTGTCTGTGTAATACTTGCATACTGGCGTTTGTGTGGCCCTCTTTGCTGACTCCACATATTATTACATGTCAGTATTATTAATGCAATAAGTACTATTGTTCCATTACATTTATTTTCATCATACTCATCCAGTTAGAAATATTCTCATTAACAGAAAGATTTATTTGACAATAAAATCAATTGTTGTGATTAATTGTCACGAAGATGGTTTGGTTATTGTTCGATGGCTGTAACAGCACTTTTAGACGACATCATCCATGGAGGACCGGTGGACAAGGATTGTAACAGTCGACAGCTCATGTTTCTTGACATCCCCATGCCACATCATAGCGTGACATCAGCTGTAATATGAAAATGACTTTTCTCATTTCCTTTCCTAAATGAGAAATTTAAATATGCCAGGATGACTGGTTATGATGAATCAGTATAAGTGAACAACAAGGAAGCATTGTCACTGACATATGACAACGGGAAGACAGTGAATATTAAACCACAAGGGTGGGGCCTCGTGCTTTTGTGTTAACCCTGGTCCTGTATTAACCCTCCCTGAGGTGGAAGCAGATCAAACATCCATTTATGAAAATGCTGACAAATAGCTGTAGATGGAACATGACTTTGAAGAGTGAATCCATATAAACATTTCAGCTTGTGGGCTTGATATGGACATCCATGTATTAGTGGTCCCTCAGTAGTGTGTCTTTAAGGGACGAACCTGATTCTACTCCAATAAATGCAAAATGATTTCAAATCTGGAAGCTTATCGACGTGCAATATCAATATTCTTGCAGACTTGAATGCAAAAGAAGGTTGAAACTACAAGATGAGATGTTTCTGCAGCTCTACTGTGGTACTCTAACCCAGATTATATACATACTCAGAATGCCTCTTGACGTCAAAATGACAGTTTGACATTGACTGGACAGACTACGATGTAAAGTCCACATGAATATTCCTTCTCATTTTCCGGACAATATTTTACTGCTCGTCTGCTGGCTCAGCGGCGTAACTCTACACTAACATACATATGTGTCTATTCAGCAATTAATGGAACTACTTTGTCTATTTACCAAGTGTGACCTTCCATCAATGGCCGGTCTGGCTGGAGATTAGACACTGAACGCCGACCTTTGTTCCACACATTTATGAATATAAGCAGGGCTAGTGGTAATGAATAATTTATATTGAAAACTGTTGTGGTAAATCCAATTTAATGTCTTCTAAACAAGGGGCTATTGTGAGAGTCAGTATGTGGTACAGGGTGGGGCAGGATGCTGGAGGCTGACTGTGCTGGGGGAAGGAGGGTAATACATTTATATATGATATGGCTGGAGGGATAGGTATTAATTGAGGCAAGGAAATGAACAGGGGGTCTTTATTTGCTGTAGATGTTATCAGATGGCTTTCAGGGTTGTGAGGGTTCACAGGAACTAATGTGGAGCTTGAGACGTAGATACAACTGTCGTTTTTTTCAATAGTTAATTGTTTCAATTGATGTGTATCTGTGAGATGTCAGTTTGTAACATCTGACAGACATCCTGTGCTGGGACAGCATGGTGGAATACTCCGACAGATGGGAGCAGTGTCTTCTTCCTGGAGGAGCAGCTTCAGTCGTGTTGCAGACCCAGCTCCACAAAGAAATCAGAACTGCCATGTGTGGGGGCTTATTGTCCTCGGTTGGATAATTCTAGACTTGCACAAGTCTCTGAGGCAGTAATTATAACTTTACATGATGAGTTCTAGATTATGTAAATAAAAACACCAAGTTGTCCAAATAAACGCTGGCATATGTGTACTGCCAGCTTATCTAGACTTGTCTATTTAAAGAAGAGAATGATTCACTCCAGGACTTAGTACAGCCTTGGAGCAAGACTAGATGATCCTGTTTCAGAGGGCCATATTGGAGCACTGGCTCTGAAACTGTTTTCTGGAATAAATATTTTATTGATAGGCCAGTAAATATTTTATTGATAATCCAGTAACTATATTCTCGATGGGCCAGTAAATATATTATTGATGGGCAATGATATCAGGATTATTCCACACACAGATGATAGCACTACCACCACCTCCAGTCTGAGTGGCTCTGTGGTTTCAGCACTAAGGTCACAATGTGTGAGGAACTCATGCTGTGACTGGGGCTTCATCTACAGTGATCCTTCTGTGAAACTTGCAATGAGGGAAGGGCATCAGGTTTTGTATGTCTCAGTATAATCTGTCTCACAGTCCCTGAACCACATTATTTTCCCTGCTGTCAAGCCCTATCCGCAGTGCTAAAGCCTAAATAAAGCAAGTCTAGATTTCCTCAGGTTCAGGAATCTCTGGGCTCCCTAGGGCTCCTTTTCAATTTAAATGGGCTTGTTTGTTACTATCAAAATTTCATATATTCAGAGACTAAGCATTAGTCTAGTCTCAGTAATGCACAGTGTCTACTGGAGCAGTTGATTGTCAGCCATGTAAGTGTCCTAGCATCTTCATGTTTTGTAGGGGCGATGGGGTAGCTGAGTGGATAAATTGTTCGCTCGTCACGATGAAGACCTGGGTTCGATTCCCCACAATTTGTGAAGCCCGGCGTGATAATGCTGCAATATTGCTAAAAGCGGCACAAAGCCTTACTCGCTCACTTATGTTTTGTCCGAACTCACCATTGTTTCATAAAATTCTATCTGTTGTATCCTTATTTTCAAAAAAATTTATGAAAGGCTAGCACCATCTCGACGTGAAGAATACAGACCTGTCCTATGAAACAGTAAAGCTGAAGGGGTTGTTGTCGGCATGTGTACTACAGTTTGTACCCCAGGTACGTTTCTGTATACACGTGTGTACAGAAACATACCCCAGCTAAAACCAGAACACAGAAACGTACCCTAGAATGAGTCCATTCTTCACTGTGCCGTTTTCTTGATCAGAACTGCCATACTGTTGTATTAGATGCAGTTTATAGGTTATAAAAGATTCTAGCATACACAGTAACAAATGTTTTGCCATGCGCAATACCAATCAGAGCAGTTGAACAGGAACAACTACATACAGTTTTGGTTTTGGATATGGATTCGTTCCTGTTTAGGGTACCGGGTATGTTTCTGTATGTTTCTGTATGTACAATTCTGCATACAGAAACGTACAGGGTACATATCTCTAGTACCTGTGTTGACAACAACCTTTTCGACCACAGTGTAGAACCACTGAAGCACAGAGTCAGTATTGATACTGCTGGTCATGTATGTTGTTGCAATATACAGGTCAGTATCGATACTGTGGTATGCATCAGAGTGTTGTCTTACAGTATGCACAGACTGAATGAGGACTGGCCAGGCTATGATAGCTCTGCTGACCTGCATTCTTTTCAAGTGTTGACAGACTAATTAGGTTTGTAATGTAAGTAAAGAGGCTGACCACTCCAGCTTTGTTTGTGAACAGGGACACACGAGAACCACAAAGATCAACATTGGCTCAGTGAGAGTGTCGTTACAACCACTGCTTATCAACCATCTTCCAACGTTGCTGCAGGTTGTAATATATTATACATAGGAAGAAGGTGGCCAGCCACACAACTGCCCCACCACATGGGAGACTATATGCCTTGGTGCTTTACTGGCATTACTGGGTTGATATACACCAGGCAGGGTTGTATACATGATGTATACTATACTGGAGGATATACATGATATACACTGTACCAGATTGATATACATTATACCTAGTTGATGCACTGTGACTATACCTATTTGATGTACACTGTACCAGGTTGACCATTTCTGATGTCCCCTGCCGTGATATTGCTGGAATATTGCTAAAAGCAGTGTAAAACCAAACTCAGTCATTCATTGTACCAGGTTGATATACATGCTATACACTAAATACCAAGTTGATATACATGATATACACCATACCTTGCTACATGAAGGGGGGGAGAGGGGGGGGACTGAAGGATGAGGGGAAGGGATCCGCCCACATAGCTGGGATAAATTTCAGTGACACACAACTCACAAACCACTTTTTCCTGTTATTTTATCCTGGCGAACCCTCCACCCACTCCAGCCCTTACTCATACACATGATTAACACTATCAGATGAGTACAGGGCTAAAATAGGAAACAACACAGTTCTGTAAATATCATCATGACAGTTATATGACGTGTGTATAAAAATATGGATTTATGTGGGACGTGGACCTGATGTCATCTGAAGACAGGACCAGCTACTGTCATGGCAGCAGGGTGGACTGTAGCCACACCCACTCCACCCACACAGCCACACCCACTCCACCCACACCCACATGCAGCTGGTACTGGGACAATATTGGAAGTCTGCCACCAATGCCAGAAGCATGGGGTGGAGCCACTTTCCTACACTTGGTTGTATTCAGCAATGTTTATGGTAAACTACTGGGGGAGGCAGTGGAATGGGTCAGTGGTCAGTGGGTTTGTCACTCACAACGTCCAGGTTTAGATTTCCCTGGTTTGACTATACTGAAAGTATACTAGTGGTATTAAACTACATCTAATGTGATGTGTTATTTTCACTTGAAAGGAATAATATCTGGTATTGTATTGGTCTTCAAGATGTTTTCAGTTTGGAACTTACTGTACTTTTGAACTGCAAAAGCAGTACAGGATTTGAATTTGATAGGAATTTGCTTCGTTGTATATGTTACGAGTCTAAAATCTGACAACCACATTCCATTATCATTTATGTTCTCAAAGCAAATGTTACCATTTTATAGTGAGTGCATTTTAGTTCTCATCTGCATTATTTTAGGTATATAGCAATAATTCGTTGGCAGAAAAAAAAAATTCTTAATGAAAATACCAATATTGAAAAACATAATATTTTCTGAGGAATACTTGAAAAAATCATTTGGAGGAACTGAAGTCTAGAGCTGAACTCTGCACATTTAAATAATTTTAAAATGTTTTTGCCACAGGAATATCGAGAGGACCACTTAGGTAATATATACTTGAGGGATCTGAATGTATTTATTACTGATACCTTAGAGGTGTGTGGCACGCTCAAGTCGTGTTTAATTTGTGTCAATATCGTTTGGCTTTACTTTGAAACATACACTTGAGTCCAGGTGCATGTTAAATAGAGGTGTCAGGCAGGGGCGTATTGGAGGCCCGGCTTATTGGTTTTTATTGATTGCGTTCAATTCATAGCAAATGAATGGTGTCTTTTACAGTGTAGTATTTGCTGAAGGTGTTGAAAATATATTTGCCAACAGAATTGCGAAATAATGAAGAAGGGCAGAATAGCTGGCTCTTCTGGAATTGTCAGATTTATGGTCAACATGGACACTAATAGTGTTGATATTTTGTGTTTCAAATGTCAGGAGTTACACACAGTAGACAAGTTTAGATTTAGGTGTGTTCGGAATACATAATATATGATTGTAATTTACATTCACATGTAAGTCACATGGGCAACCTTGTTTCAGAAGTTTGACAGCAGACATGAAATACAGAATATTAAATTTGCATATTGTCACGGCAACACGTCTGATGCTAGAACATGTATCCATTCTATTGGTGGACTAACAAAGACACAAGGTAGAGAGTATGCGGCAGAAGCTGGAGAAAACACAGGCATAATGCAACATTAAAGACCAGATTGATTTTGTCACAGCTGTAGTTTTTCAGACAATTTTGAGACAAGAGATATAGCAATGAAACTGTACATGGATACAAACGTTGAAGAAAGTCACGGTGGTGTACAACAGCAGCTGGTCTGAGTCAGGGTACAATCACAGTCTGCAATGTCCTGCATCTGTCGCACCGGGATCAATCCCGCTCTCAAGACATTGTGCAGGCTTACTGAAGTGAGTGTAAGACAGTAGCAGTCGGAGCGGATTGAAGGTGCTGCTACTCTATAGCCTGGACAGCTAATGCCTGGACACAGGGTAGATGCTGTAAGGTTAGTGGGCTGGCTTTGTTAAGGTGCTACACTATTGTGTGGACATTGGGTAGATGCTGTAAACCTCTAAGGTTAGTGAGTTGGCTTTATTGGAGTTTCTCAAGGAGGATCTGCGATAAGCCTTGCTACCTTTATGATCTTATTACTGTGACAGGGAATGGCTTCTGTAGAAGGAACATGTCAATGTGTCTTTCAGTTCCGATGTCATGCTACCAGTCACAGATGTCATGCTCCCAATCCCAGATGTCATCGTCATGCTACAAACCCTCGTTGAACGGGTGTTTGCGTTTGTCGTGCATCAGTGGCAGGGTGTATAACACTCTATTATCACCTATATCTCTTCAAACACATCATCTAATCCCTTCCTCGTCATTCACAATTAGTCCAGCTGGCAGACAGAAGCACCAGCTGCTAATTGGGTGTTTCATCTAATGACCTCTTAATGAGCTGACTCCTCCTGTTGTTTCAGGCATTGTGTAGTGTATATACACCCCACCCAGGGATTAGAACAATCCCTGTCATTACCTCTAGAGACACCCTGGGTGGGTCAGGGGGCTTACCCTGGGGGTGGGGATAATTACCTCACAGCTATAACAATACATATATCACATGGTGTAAACAATTAAACAGTATTATTTCTAGAGATTATCTCTGATTGTTTTAGATGCTGTTTGTTCAATTGGGTATGTCATTATGCTTTAGCAAATATGTCAAGTTTAAGTAGTGAAAAATATTACTTACATTTCTCTGCTTTTATTCATGTTTTATGTATTTATAGAAACACATCTTTTTATCAGTTGGCTGTGATAGTTCCATTAGATGCCATTATTTTCAAGTTTGCCAAATACCAAAGGTGAAAACTGATTTAATAAGCGTATCCACTGAGAAAGGTATAAAAAATATGCATTATTCGAGAAAAAACCTAAATGACATGTCATTTACATGTCATATAGTTTTTGGTTTTTCTTTTCTTCACTGTTACCATATGCCATTGTGTGTTTGTAAACGATTAAATCCTTGCTGAGTGACATTTGTTGTGATACTGTCTGACCCCACTCTCAGCTTGGGTACTTAACAGTGTGATAGCACTGCTTGTGAGTCCAGCTCACTGATTGGCTGGCCAGACTGTCACTCAATCTAGAGTGGTCAGCTTGACCAATCATCCTGGTGTGTATGTACAGGGTTGAAATTGCTAGCATGTCATGAGCCAGTGGACCAGTTGGCTGCAGTGTCTCTCATATTGGAACTGAGCTTGTTACACCACATTTATCTACTGATGCTATTGAGATAAAGAGGTGTTGTAGTGGGATACACTGGTCTGTGTCTCTGTGTGGATATTATACCCAGGATTATTACCACTGACATATGAACACTGTAAGTAACAACAGCTTTATCTTTAGAAGATTTACATATGTACTTATAATTTAAATATGTGATTTTGAAAAAAATAGGATGTTTACCAGAAAAGAAATATTTATCTGACAGATATATTTTTGTTTATATCTAGCAGGTAAATGTGATAATTAAGGCTGCTGCACAATCGGATATATCATGCGGAATGTTGCCACATGTAAGGTCTTTCATGGGGGTGTTTGGAAAGGAAATTGTGTAAAGAGGGTTGTGAGGAAAGTTGTACCCTGTGCTGTGATTCACAGCTCTCTCAAATGTTGCTCAAGTTTCCTGGAATCTACATCAAATGGGGACAGTCAGATGAAAACCTTCAGACCTTCCTTCACAAGCTCTAGTTTGGCCCACCCTACTGCTTCACATGGACTCATTTTTGACTGTAGTGAGACCAGTCCACTCCCTCTTAAGGGGTGGAAGGTTGTAAGTTGGACACTAGGAGAGCGCTGAGGCAGTACACTGCAGTACTCAGGATACACATCACAGGCAGATGCCGGACTGCAGTGTGTTCTTGTCATGCCGCTCCTGATGACCTGAACAGTTTGTGTAGAGAGTGGAATGTCCGCCCAATTCCATGTGTAGCTTCTATGGAATCTGGGAACTGCTTCATGGGTGAGTTGTGTGACAGGGTAGGCTGGAAATCACTTGACACCAACTAGCTGTTATCACATTTCACACTCACTGCTTGTCACCGACATGCGTTCCTCGACATGCGTTCCTCGCCAGGCAGTTGCACACTTCTCCGTGTCAGTACAACAGAGTAATTCAGACCTGTGTTCTTTTTTATTATACTGTCTTTGATATTTTTCTATTTCTACACAACCAAAAATAGCAGTTTATAAGTTGTCCTGACTTTTCAATAAACTCATGGTTCCATGAGCTGCATCTGCGAACGTGATACATGTTTAGCATCAGTTGAGTCTTGACTGGCAAAGACAGTCGGAGAGCAGGATGTTCATATAATGATATTGTTACATATACGCCAGTTTGATAACCTGGTTATCTCCAGACTGGGAGTTACGGGTGTGTTCACCAATCGTGTTCACCAATCGCTGGTTTCCATGAGGGCAGGGTGGTGATAAGATTGTGTCTGTTCCCCCAAGTTTTCAGTTCATGCTCATTGTGTCAAGGTTGGTGAGATTTGCTACAAGGACATCTCATGCTTGTGTTGGTATTTTACAATATTCTGTGTGATGGAGGTTGACCCAGTGCATACACCCCACTGTGACAGGCTTGGGAACTCTGACAATTGTGGAACTATTAACCCAGTTCTGCTGCAGTCACATGCATACTTTGTATATTTCTTGTAACATGTTACTGTTATCAGCAGCTTGCAGTGGAATGAAAAAATATCTGCAATAATTGTTTCTCTGCATTAGTAATTTCTGAGTAAGATAAAGTAGAGTATCATTTCCAGATGATTATATTTCACGTTTTCTTATTTCATATTCAGTTGTCATAGAAATAAGTAGCTTAGTTTCACATATGGAGTTATCACATAAAAGATAATGCTGGTTTGTGAGCAGCTGGTCGCTGAATTGATATTAGCATTCAGGCAATGAGGGATAGACAAGCCAGTAGAAGTTGTCTCCCTTTGTTCATCTCCTGTGTGAGAGGAAGGAACGAAGGAAGGGTCATTGTTGCTCCTGGCTGGCCCAATATGACACACACCTAACGGAGCCTGTGACTAGCTACTTGCAAGTAAGTCACTTTCATCATGGCAACAACCACCTATTTATTGCTCAAGCCAATTACAGCTTATTTAGTTTAGAAGATTTGAGTGGAGGAGGGAGAGTCACCCTCCATGCTACAAATACTCTGTTCATATCTGTGTCCCGGTGTAGTAAACTGGTGGAGTTGCTAGATCCCTTGTTCGTGCCTTGCATAGTGATATACAAAAAGGTGTTTGATGTTGAAATGCTATTATTTCCACTTGCATGTGTGAACTCGAGTTGGTCGTGGAATGTTGAAGTGGAGGGCGCTCGTGTTGTGTTAGGTGGACAGAAGCCTGGGATTTACCTTTGTGTGAGCTGAAAAGACGAGGGAAATTGCTTTTGTTAGGAGTCTCAGGGGAGGTGTAACCCCGGACTGATAATGATGGATCATTAGAACTGGACAGTTGAAAGTATTTAGCAAGGGGGCACGACAACACACCCTTCTGTGTGAAGAACTGTAGGCTGAACATAACGTTTAGTACTGCACACAGGACTAGCTGTTTTGTCTGCAGGGTTTAATTGTGTACATTTGGGTCATCCAAATAGAATAGTGCTTTCACAGACCTTCAAAATGTAATAATTAATTTGTAATTTGTGCTGTACTTATGCCATTTGATAGTGATTCATAAGACATGCTCAGAATATTGGGGCTCAGATTTAGGCATATTTTTGTTATGATTATGGAAATGTTTTATCATGATTTGTTTTTTGGCATATTTTATTGAACACTGTCGTTGTTGATCACCACGACCGGACCAAGTGCTCACAACTCAACAGGAATTATCTGTATTCATGAAAAGCAAGAAATGTTCATGTTTAATTTGTCCCCTGTTTGAGCACTGCTTGAAATGTGGAATGGCTGTGGTGTATGAATATTGATTTCATCTCTCAGTGGAGGAGGTTCATTCCGAATTCTCAATCCTGAGCGTGGTTCAACAATGTACATCCCCTCAGAAGCCCCAATCAGGGTCCTCAATCATTTCAATGTGATGGCCAGATTGGGTCCTTACAGCCTCTCCACATGGGGGAATAACAACGCTGCATAATCAGTTTTTGAATTTGGGTTCATACCCTTTTAACCCTTTATCTGATTTGTGACTCATGCTGGCACCATGTGGGCCATTTTGTTTAATTCAATCAGCATCACAGTGTCTAATTGGATAATGGTATTCACAGCCACACTTACAGATTCCATTGACTTAAATGTGTAGAATTTCAGGCCCGCAGTGAAACTGGGTCTGATTGGAGTGATTACTGCATTTTTATGTCCCCCATGATCTGACCTACAACAAAAGGCCTGCCATGTTCTTTGCAGTTTTTTCTTCATACACACAAAAGCTCCTCCCTGAGATCTATTTTGGTTCTCCCCACTCTGGCCATTCCATAGCTGTGATGGTTTTCCCAGAACAAATACCTTCCGTCCCAGACACAGTATCATATGTGGACTAGGATACCAGCGTGGTGGATGGAAACATTTGGTCAACTTGTTAATACTACTCTAGCTTCTTGTGGCCACTAGCTGACCAGCTGATGTCCTGATTGGTGCCGACAGCTGGTCACTTTATCAGGGTATAGCAGCTATATCATCAGGCTCTACATGCAGCAATTTCTACATTTACACACACTCCCACCAGGGGGCACTTAGGACACCAGCATTGAGTAGAAACTTGTTTGTATTTCATTGATATTAATCTCCGTAGGAACCTGATTATTTCATGGGTCATGCTGGACCTGTATTGAAGGCCAGCGGCTGTTGTGTTTCTCCTGTAGGCTGAGGATTGGGTCATGTACAATAGTTCTAGATGCACATATGACAGCTTGGAGGTTAGTTTGTTTTTCAATCTTTATGATGTGTTCTACATGTATTCATTTAATAATAATAATCATGAAATAAAATTAACAGTTACAATTTTGTTCAATACTTTTTACCATAAAGTTCAAACAACAATGAAAACATTTTAGGAATTTTTAATGAGTGATTTGTTATAGCATATCTTTTGAGGAAATGATTCATCTACATCTAGAACTGGCCAGATTCCATAGAGTTCCGAGTGTCTTCATTTATCTTCCATTATCTCCTCCCAGTTAATTGCTAGGCACATATCACAGTGATTGCCCAGTTCTATTGACATGGCCCAAGGCCACGCCCTCAGTCTCACATGTAAATCTCAATAACTGAGGTATTTAGTTTCCAATATTGATAAGACTTGACATGTGGTTTCATCCATTTCATTAGCCTGGCATGAGGCATTCTCAAGTGGGCAGAGAGCCCTCTGTCTTCCGACAGTTGTAATCCTTCTTGGGAGGGGGTCAAACAGAAGAGCGAAGGGGCACCTGTCCATCCTAGGGGTCAGTGGGAGGAGAATGGAATGTCCAGTGGTGTTGTGTGTGAAAGGGAATGAGATCCAGCTGAGAATGTATTGTAGTCGGACAGTCACAAAGGTTAGGGGCAGTCTGTCAGGACAGGAGGGATTTGGGTAGTCTGTCCTAGTTACAACTTGACCAGGACTTGGTAGGAGATAAAAGGTGAGATTGATTAAGACATTCCTTGTTCCACACATTCTAAACATTCTTAAATGAATATGTTCTTCAAAGTAAGGAGAGTGTGAAAGGTGAATACTTTGTGGTCAAATAAATAAAAAGAATAGTTCCTCCTAACTTTTTGTATCCAAGCGTTTAATATTTCACGCGGAATGCAGTTAGATTGTCCACAGTGTATGGATTACCTCTCTCCGTCTCAACCCTTAATACTGCAGCAGAATAGATAAAACTGTCATAAAGCCCTTGACTATAACTGATAGACCTGGATCCCATTAATTCATTAATATGTTGCCTCTGGGGATGGGGTTGTATTGTCCATGTACTAAATGTTGCATCTAGGGATGTAATCAGTGACAAGATGGATTAGGGCCGGGTTGAGAAGCCAGTCCCTGTAGTGTTATCACTGGGAGATGGATGTAAGACTTCCACTTGGTCCAAGGGATGGTTATGCAACCCTGTGGGTCAGGTATGTGTACAGTACCAAGTTATTGCCCCCTGACGTAACGGCTAGGTTGGGTTGTTGTGGACATTGGGGTCTTAGTGGCAAGGAGGTTACTCGCAGATCGAGTTGTGGGATCAAACGGTCAAACAGGATGTTTGGGTATTCTGGTTGTTGTGCATAATGTTCCGGTATGTAACTGTCATGTTCTGTGATGTTTCTGTGTTGTGTCATCTATTGCAGTTTGTGTAGTGGAATTCAGAACTAATCTGAGTAATCTACATCGAGTAATGTTTTGAGTAATCTTTTAATATATGTCTGATTTGTATTTCATAGGTAGTTATTATTTCATAGTTTTGACACCGTCTGTCCTGTTATTTATGTTCCATACTGTGAGTAGCTGCAGAACTGCTGATGCAGCATTAAACAGTCCACCCTGTCTCAGTGCCTTGTACCGGCCCTGAGTGTCTGTCACTGCCTTGTACCGGCCCTGAGTGTCTGTCACTGCCTTGTACCGGCCCCGAGTGTCTGTCACTGCCTTGTACCGGCCCCGAGTGTCTGTCACTGCCTTGTACCGGCCCCGAGTGTCTGCCACTGCCTTGTACCGGCCCGAGTGCTGGCACTGTGCACTAGTGGCTGGAGACACTCATGGTGCCTCTATATCAAATGACAGCAGGATTTATGTAAAGACCGACATTCTTTTTCTTTAATGTGGGGCAAATATTGTGTGCAATAGTGGTGTAGAAAGGCTTCATTCCTCAATCTTTTATGAAAGCTCTTGAAACAAGAAATGTTTTGCGATAATGTTTGTGGTTATATGAGAATAGTGTGTCAGTCTGATGTCCTAGTGTATGATGTGAACAGACAAGGCACACAATGATAGAGGGCTGAACCCACAGGCTGAGATTACCATGGGTGTTAACCCTTGATCTGCCGTTACCCAGCCTACCATCTAGCTCCAGTGGGTGGGGGGGGAGTGTTAACTCTACAAAATGGTACTGACAACAGTGTAAGGTAAACATTTCATCAGCAACACTCTGCTTCCACTGATTCGTGAGGAATTCAGTAATATTTGACTGTTTTGTGGTTTGTGCCATGTTATCATATGGTTAGATGTTCTGACTGGAGAAAAGTGGTCTAATTAGATCTGGAAGTTATTAAGTGGAATAAACCTGTCCAAGACAATCCTTCCCTGAGAGCACAGCTCCTGATTACATGGCTGGTCCAGCCCGGGTCCTCTAATGCGGACATTACAGGCATGGATGAGCTAATGTAGACTAGGATAATAATGGCAGACCAGGTTGGTTAGCAGTTAAATGTCAGAAGCATTAGCTGGAGTACCATCTACACCAGTATGGCCATGTCGGGATACCTCCAGTGTGTTGCCCTTTCAGTGCTTGTGATCATGTTGGGCAGTTGTCTACCTGTGCTTGTCCATGTGAAGATGTTTTGTTGCAGCTTTTGAGGAAAGAAACATGATGATGATGATGATGATGATGATGATGAATTAAGACATTATGCATTATGGTAGTGTGGAGTTAATCTTGGATTTCAAAGTCAGTGCCTGTGACATGCTTATTGGAAAAAAATGTGATGTTTTTCAAAATTGGATAATTTTAATGTTATTTTTGTAAATTCTGAGGAATTTGGAAAATTTTAACTCAAATTGTGAATATTTGGAATCATTTGCTGCAGAGTTGGGTCTGAATATCAGCCTTGGAGCAGGTTTTGATAAATCCCTGTACCCTGACATCCGACATCCGGATGATACCACACTGTCTGTCCTGACCACTTGCAGGCCTACCAAAGAAAACTTTCCCACTGTGCAGAAAAACGCAGAAAAGCCCACATTAATCGTGGAAATAGCAACATAAACACATTACCTCGCTACTGAAAGAGTAAAAACGGCAACTTTAAATCGCTAACACTGCATCATAAAACGAGGAGACCGCAACCTCGATTTTGCGCATGCGCACATGGAAGAGGAAGTCTCGACCGCATGTTGACATTTTCCAGCTTGGACAAATGTTACATTACTTTTTAAGTATTTCTGTTGTGTTATTTGGCATTTATCATCATGATACTTGTGTGCACACTTGTTTAGTTTACGTTTCATTCGTATGAAACGATTGACAGCAATTATATCGACATATTTAATACTTTTTCTATGCGAGGCGATTCACGGTTGCTCAGAATTTGGAAAGACGCCCGGATCGTAATGCGCATGCGCAGTAGAGGTCAAAGTTCACTGATACAAAAAATGTTGCAGTTTCATGGTTTTTCGTTGCCGTTTTTACTGTTTCAGTAGCGAGGTAATGTGTTTATGTTGCTATTTCCACGATTAATGTGGGCTTTTCTGCGTTTTTCTGCACAGTGGGAAAGTTTTCTTTGGTAGGCCTGACTTGGGCCCTCTTGACTGACCAGTGTTTATTTGTAAAGAATCTCATTCTCCTACACAGCTGACTATGTCTGTCATATCCGGGAGATCATTTAACTGATTCAGTTTCTGTCCCGCCTGGCCTGTTTATTTAGCCCGATCTCTCACCCCATCTTCCCAGCATGAAGGCAGGCAGCTATTGTGGAGAACAGCATCACTGTGAGCACTGGTCCCAAGACGATGCCAGTGTATTTGTAAACCCACCTCATCTCACGAAGGTCTAACACAAGAAACATGGTCAAGGGAAGACACGGCATTATAAATATTGGTCATGTGACCTCATCTGAAAATCAAAAGCTATTGTAGAAAGCCTCCTAACTTGTCACTGTGTCCAACGGCACAGGCTATAAAATGAGAAATGATTGGGATTGAGTCGTCCGACCTGATGAGCAGCATATCTTGTCATGTAGCCAGGCACACGGCCATGAGTGAGAGGCATGTGGTTATATGTTCGCCTGAGCTTCCCCTTGGTGCGTAACCATGACAAACATTTCCTTTTTTGACTGCACGATGCCTGCACACTCAGTAAGTAGGGTTTGGTCTGCCTCCGCGGCAGCTACTCGTAACATTGAATGTCGACATCTGGCCAGATGTACGCCTGCCGCATCTGTTCTTTTGACGTCTGCTCTTTCCCGCTCTTTTTCTGATTGACTTCTTGGCTCCGGTGAGGGAAGAGCCTGAGAGGGGGTGCCTTTTAGGTTGCAACGCAATGTCATTAAAATACAGAGGAAGTTGATGCCAGTGAAACGTGATACGATAGTGTCAGCTTCACTTTAAAGATATTAGTGTGTATCATGCTGGCTTTTAATCGGGATGGGACGAAGTGCTGTGATTTAGATTAACTTTCTTTTCCATTGCATCAGGTGAAAGAAGCAGAATTTGTTCGTACAGTCAGGAGTGTTTGTGTTATGACTGGAAGGCTTCACCCTACAGATTCCTGATCAATGTATTTGACTAACATGCACAATTCAACTGTTTCCGATTTGCCATTTCTTGGCAGCCTTTTGTCTGTATTAACGTGGGTCTTTGTGTTACAGGTGATCTTGTGATGTGCTGAGCAGGACTGAGTGAAGGATACACACGATTCTGCATCCAGGATATGCTGTAACGTCTGACACAATTTGTGGATTACTACTATGACAAAACATCGCTGTGAGTGTCGGAGTATCGCCGTCAAGTACATGTGTGGTAGTGCGGCAGTGAGCAAGATGGCCGTGGTGTTTGTGTTGGTCAGCCTCATGCTGGCCAGTGTGGGACATTGTAGTATAAGTGTGGTGGATTCTAACGATATTTGGGGAATAAGTAGCCATGGATCTAGAACTGGTGACGACTCATCGGTGTCGCTGATGTGGGGTGTTGCCGATACGACAGCCTCAGTCGGACACTTCTTCAACTACACCATTCCACAAGATGCTTTCAAAGGAAACGGCCTCCAATATAAAGTAAGTCATTTTCTTTAAAATTATCAATTTCCATAATAAAACGGTGTATGATATAGATTATAGTGTCTGCAACTAAGTGCTGCAAAATTCTTCAGTTACATTAACTATTTTCGTAAGAAGATATCTGATTTGTTACTACTAAGTCTCTCATAAAACGTATCTTATAATTCATGCAGCTGTGAGCTGTGCTCTTAATTTGTTCCCTGAACTAAAGAACCTAGATATAATTTCGGCATGCTGGGTATAAATTGTTTGACCTTCCTGACCTGGTTTTGATAAACCTGGGAGAGATACCTCTGTTCCTGGAGTTGGTTAACTGGGACTCAGTGTGGTGTGTTCAGTGCCAGCCAGCCCTGTAACCCCTCCCCATGCATGTCACCCTTCCCCATGCATGTCACCCTTCCCCTGGAACAACAACAGACTTTGTCCACATTTCTTGTAAAATTATTGCAAAGGGAAGAGTGGCCACCCAAACTGAAACATGTACCATATTTATGACGGATCTAGTTCTCGTTCACTGATTCATGCTTGTCTGGTAGGGTTGTTGTGTGGAATGTAAGATAAAATATATGTGATTCCAAAGGCATAAAAGAACAGCCAGTCTTTTTGTCCTTGTGACTAAAGCTTATCCGTCTTGCCATGGCAGGTCAGCTTAGGCATAGTCCTTTGGATTTTCTTTTTTTTTAAACTTTTTTTTGTTTATTAATCAATGAATATGATTTATCCTGTTAGATAAGATAGATGTCACATCGGCAGTATTCCGGTCATAGTGTGACTTGCATATGTGACAGTGTGTGGTTCTAGGACAGGACGTGACTTGCATATGTGACAGTGTGTGGTTCTAGGACAGGACGTGACTTGCATATGTGACAGTGTGTGGTTCTAGGACAGGACGTCACTGGCTGTAAACAGATATATTTATTTTGAAAACAAGTTGTAGAATACTGATGATGCCGATATACAGTACAATATTCCACCAAAGTGAGGCGGCCATGTTGGGAGCTGGGTGACTATCTGTTGTACAACAGCAATATTCTGAAATGTCACTATGGAAACTAGTCAGATTTACAAACAGTTAATATATTTACTAAATACTTTGTCTGTCACTTATATCAATTAACTCGATATTGATTTATGTCCAGTGTAATCAAGTATGTCGGATAGTGACAGAGACATTTATAGGCTGACACAGAGGATAGCATTTAGTCGTAAGACTACAGCAGATGCCAGCCATTATTTATAAACTTCAGCTACACACTGACCGATGACTTATTGTAGTAACAGAAACATGTATTATGGTTTTGTAAAGTCAACTTGAAGTTTGTTGATAGGACCAATAAAGAAGGCTTTATTTTAAATTACTTTAACATCTTAAATGATTTTACCTCTAAATGTAATTCAAATTTGAAGAAAACAATATTGTTTCCCAGTTTGCCTGTTCAGGGTACTCAGTCCAGAATCTTGACTAGATCCCAGCTATGTGTTTATTGTGTTAGGAAGTCAGGACAACCTTGGAATTTATGTTAAAGGGATTCTTGTCATGACCCTTGATTCAAATACAGTAGAAGACCTTGTATTTTGAGACTCTGTATCGTATAGGAAAGATGGTACTATGAGTGTGAAAAGTAAGATCTACTTGAAATGTTAACGAAAGTATGGGGATCTCCCTGTCATTGGTGGCTAAATTGGTTTTTCCGTCTTGAGTTCTGTGAGATTTCTAAGCTTTCTTATTCTACAAAACAATCTTGCAGATGAATAAATACTGTGTTTAACTGCACCCTGTGCCATGATATTTTTTCTTCAGATCCATATTTGGTCATCACTTTTGACTTCCTTATGGGTGTTAGCCTAGTTGCACGTGCTATTGACCGTGTGAAGATCGATAAGTCACGTCTTTATCCACGCTTTCCTCACAGCGCTGTCGGTGCCAGAGATGGACTTGGCTGTCAGGGGAGAGGCGTTGTTGTGGTTCATGGGTGCCACAGATTAACTCTTGTAGTATGACAGAATAAAGTACATTTTAGCCTATTTTATTTATTCGTACCTGTACTACATGAAGCTAGTGGTAAGAATACATGATCTACGCTTGTGTAACTTGTCTTCCTCGTACAGGGTCGGCATCTTTCAAACAGCTTTTGTACCTGTTTATGTCGATTGTTGAGCACTGGTCAGAAATACCATCAGCACCATGTTCCGACCGCTTCAGTATTGTAGTAAATGAACCATTATTTAATAATCTCAAGCTGAACATTTAATAAGTTCCAGAGAGTTAGTAAACCACAATATTTGACCTTCAGGTCGTATCTTGTGAGATGCAATACATTGTATTCAACCTTTTCGATGAACCAAAATGAGCACCGTTTTTTATCTTGTAACGTGGGCACATGGTTAGATTCCACAGACTGGTAGTGTTAATAAAACATGGAACATATTTAGGCCTCTTGTCTTCATCCTGATACATATTCGGGTGCATACATTAATGATTGTGAGACATGATACAACGCTACAGCGTGGGTTCAGCTTCCACAAATGTCAGAAATAATTGATGACGTGTCACCAGGATCATGTTTAATTAAACAAGCAGTTCTGTAAGCCTTTGTTCGCTTTTGTAAAGTTGGATGAACTTGGTTTGATCACGAGTACGTTCATTATAGTCATCATCACAATGGCATTTTGTTCATTTTGTGTGAATCGTCTCGAGTTTATTCATAACCGAACGCAACAGCTGGCCAGTGTACACAGCACAGGAAACTGATCTGTCACAAAAAAATATGTGAGAATTATCACTGGTGGGCGTATGATAACAAGTATATATTAGTGGACTGCTTAGTTTTTTTTTCATTTTCTGTACTTGCAAATTAGTTGGGAATCTTTCATTTATTTGTGGCTATTTTTTGGTATTGTAGACTAGGGTTTTTCTTTAGATCTGTATGGTATGGAAAATATTTCATGATCCAGGTATTTTTTCAGTATATTATCTGAGACATCCTAAAATATTGCTGACAAACCTACCTATTGTACGCAGATGTACTGTACAGGACTTGCCGACCTGACCGGCTGGTGTTATCCCATTTGTTTTGGTAGATTTGTTTTGACTAAATGAGCAGTTGAGCCTAAAATTGGTGTAAAAGTTGGATGGCTTTCCTGTCGGTCTCCCCCTACTTGCACGCAATCGTCAGCCACTACATAATATAGGTTCCCCAGTTTAATGAGCCACTAGCCTTTATGTGAGATTTGAAAGTGTTGTTTGTAACTGCAGTCAGTATACTCCCCTGTGTCGGGGCAGGAGGGACACATCTATGTGTGGGTAGTTAAGCCCTGTGACTACTGCCCCCTGTATTATCCAGCATGGTTGTTCCAGGCTCACTATATTGTAGGACACTGTATTCATGGTAGTCCTACATTCAATAAGGTCAAGGTGTATTGTATTGACTGGGTGTTGTGTATGGGAGATGTTTTGTCATTTCTGTATGTTTGTGTACAATCTTTATGTACAATCTTAGTTTACAGTCACCTGTATATATGAATTGACAAGGGATTGGTATTTATTTATCTCAGTGACTATGTTGTCTAGATCTAGTTTGGGCAGCCAGC
This sequence comes from Haliotis rubra, assembly GCF_003918875.1. Lineage (NCBI taxonomy): Eukaryota > Metazoa > Mollusca > Gastropoda > Lepetellida > Haliotidae > Haliotis > Haliotis rubra. Next base: position 745,754 of record NW_025766459.1, read on the forward strand.
GGACAGTGTTTTTGACACTGTCTGGGGTTTCGCTTGTACTGAGGTGTCAACACTGCAGATCCTGGGCCATCAGCAGCCAGGAATGTCCCTGTCCTCATATTCCTGTAGCATCTTGGTGACCTGTATGCAAGGTAGTTAGTTCCAGCAGTTTTTGTTAGGGTTATGGTAGACTAGGATGTACAACATCTTTGGTCCATGGTGAACATTGATCTCTTAACTGGTATGAACCAAAGGTGAAGCTTGATGTAGGATCATGCATCTCCTGGAGCTGCTGCTGTTGCTGGACAAGGACCTGAAATATACTGATTCATACGCTCAGTCAACAATCACTAACTCACTTATTGAAAACAGAAAACTCCTGCTGCTGGTCAGGGGGCAGTTCATGGGGGAGTGTTGCCTAGTTGTATGTGACAGGTCTGCAGTAGGGCATGGAGTTGTGGAGGGAGGTGTCCAACAGACGGGCTGGCAGGCACTGTCCATGACACACAGACCTTCCGTGACATCTGAGAAAACCAACAAGTTTTTGAAGCTGTAACTGGTGCAGATAATTGGTTGAAGCCTGGAGCTGGTTCTTGAAACGGTCCCCTGATAGCCGAGATTTAGTCTGGATGGGGGACTGTGACTGTAATTTACTAGGAGTTTCTACATTCTGATCATACCAGTCAGTGTTGTGTTCTCAGGTTATTAATAGGGCAAGGACACTTGGACCCAGGAGGACCCAAGGGAGGTAACTAAAGGTTTAGAAAGGAGATACAGGCCTTGGAGAGTCAAGGCCAGTGTGAACTGGCAGATGGGTATATGAACATTAGGGTTTTCATTAATCACTGGTGTTTTTTGTAATGCTGGTTACAGATTCAGATCCAGGTTCATTCTGGTTATTGTGTTTGGTACCATGCTGTTTGGCTTCACTAAGGTAGGAGCTGCCTCCTCCCCCTGGAGCTGCCATGCTAGCATTTCAATACTGTGTTCAGTGACACCTGACGGCACAATTCTGGGGTCCTCTGGGCAGAACTTAACAGACAGTGTTTATCCTTTAGCACTGGGAGACTGCTCTTCTCTTACCTTATAAATCAGATCCTCAAACACTGTGTGGAGGCTTATCTGACATTTCTGAGAGCATGGAGTGCTGGCTATTTGTAGCTGTAAGTGTATCAGCATCCCTGTCTCACTCACTGTCTGGGGGAGGTGTCTGCTGTCGTTGACACACCCTGATGCCCACCCACGGGGAGATGTATCCCCCCTGCCGGACACTAGGTCACTGGGTTCAGAATAACACCCCCAGTCCCTGTCACAGTGGTGTACACATGTACCCACCCATATAAATCACCACCCTGAAGATCTGACCATGTACTCCCCCATCCCAGTGACTGACACCCCCCAGGGTCTACCTGTATCAAGGGGAGGGTGGGGCTATACTCCTTGTGTCCCTGGTCCAGTTCCTATCACTGGTACAGTTCCTATCACTGGTCTAGCGTGATGTATGGCTTGATCTCCCCATGTCCTCATCATCTGGCAGTTAAATACTGATAAATCACCCACTACTAACATACAGGACCATAATCCCCTGTAAGGCAGATCCACTAGGCTGCGCATTACAACCTCGATGCAGATCCACTAGGCTGCGCATTACAACCTCGATGCAGATCCACTAGGCTGCGCATTACAACCTCGATGCAGATCCACTAAGCTGCGCATTACAACCTCGATGCAGATCCACTAGGCTGCGCATTACAACCTCGATGCAGATCCACTAGGCTGCGCATTACAACCTCGATGCAGATCCACTAGGCTGCGCATTACAACCTCGATGCAGATCCACTAGGCTGCGCATTACAACCTCGATGCAGATCCACTAGGCTGCGCATTATAACCTCGATGATAAATTGTATTTTTTAATTCATGACTTCCTTATTATCAAAAATGTTATTTTTTTAAAAGTGCTTTATCAAACAGGAAATAATTCTAGTCCAACATTCGGAGACAGGAACTATCCTGTATTGCTAGACAGTCTATGAATGTCAGTATCATGCATCCTTATCGCTGGAGTCTGGATAAGCTAATTGGTTAATTAACCCCATGTTTGCACTTGATAATGACATGTAAATAGCCTCCCATGTCTGGAGCCATGTAAACCAGGCAGTCAGGGTCTGGTGGTCCAGCAGACAGTGTGTTCATCCACGAGGAAGCTGGTCTTGGTTTGATTCTCATCATGAGACCCATCTTTGTGTCCAGCACAACTCATGTAGAATAACAGAATAAGTAGCTATATAGCAAACAGACCCCATTTTCTGTAACTGACAGCTCCACAGACACTCCTGGGAGGGCTTGTACCCGGATGCTGGTAAACGTCGGTATGGAGGGAAGACATAGTGCACCTTGTATATTTGCTGTATTGAGGAAGGGTTAACACAAATATTTTATATTTTGGGGTAAACAGTTTTACTGCATTTCCATCATATAGAATCACTTCAGGAAATGTGTTGATGGTTTGTACAAACTTGACATGTTTTGGCATAATGGAGTGAACCTGTAAGATGATACAACACCCAGCATTTTATAAGGTTTTTATTCCCTAACTGATGGATAACGTCCCTGCTATGTTGGCCGTTACTGGTGCGTTCTGTTTTTTGTTGGTGGCAGATTGGCCCAAAAGTGGATTAAGGCCAGTTGTTGTTGGACCAAATACGCTGCTGTAGTTTCTGAATTAAACTGTTTGTAGAGGAAACAGGTTGTCCATAGATTGAGAAGGCATGTTTGGAAGCTAAGTGTTACAAGTGTAGGGTCAAAATTAAACTGTTTTAGCTCTGACTTTGGTTATGTTGGAAAAGATCAAAGAGAATATTTCCTTTCTTATCAAGAGTTCCTTGAAACTCATAACAAAGATGCTATCTCACAGACACATACACACGCATGCACGCACGCTCGCACACACACACACACACTGCTCCCTATCCAACCCACTGGAGGACATCAAGGGTTAAACTGGGGACCTATCACTCCATCTGTGTAAAACAATTACTTGTCATTTTACCATGGGAATATTGTCTCATGCCCTGCATCTCTCATATGTGGTGTTCATGTCAGATAATTTAAGTTTAACTTCAAAGTGCTTCAATGAGGTGTTCATGTGGTTGTTGTTGAAGTTGTGGTTGTTGTTGGAGTTGTGGTTGTTGGGGGAGGATGGGAGGGACTGCCAGGATCAGACAGTTCAGCAAGTTATGTCACGACCTCCATGGGGAATTGACCAACATGGCCGACACCCAAGTTGAACAACAAGCTGTGTTGTTGGAAGGGGCAACAAAAATAATTACTGGCCATGTGAGATGGAAAAAGCTGCGTAGATTCTTTGACATTCTGTAGTTTCTTAAGGTTTCGTTCTTATTACAGTGGTTGATTATTGTCAGCCTTGTTGAGCTCTGGCTACAAAAACAAGTGCCAAGTGAAAGAATACACCTAGCAACTAAAATAGTTCCACGTGAGATTAGCCTAAAAGTTTAGCACTTGTATTTCCTTTTCTAAGATAGTCCAGTTCGGTTTGACTGTATGTATTAATCAATTGAGATACACCATTTCTGTTTACCATGGAATTTCTGGAATAGAAGTAACCAAACGGTGAAGCAGTGATGTTTAGCAAAGTCATACAAAATAATCTGCAAATTGGATCTAAAATGTTTTTGTAGGACTGCTCACAAGGGGGCAAGTAATTTCCACTGTCCAGATGTGGTCAGTCGACTGCCAACACTCTCGCTCTTCAGATTCAATCAATACATCACTCAAACACAACAATAGAACACACCAGGACAAGAAAAACATTCCATAATTGGCAATATATAGGTCAGTAACAATAAGAATAGAACTAAGGACTGAAAAAAGAACTAGATGGCGCCAGAGGAAACCGTCATGGCAGCTTGGAGGCAGACATTAGTCTACAGATACACTGTGTGCTCTTGGCTTGTTGGAATCCATATCTAGACATGTAGATCTACTGTCTATTGTTAGTGTCTACCTTCAGCAATATTCCAGCAGCATCACCAGGGACTTGTAATGGGCTTTGTGCGGCGCCAGTATCGGTCAGTTATGTGGGGCTGGTTAATTCAGCACCAGTCCTTCACTATGGTCTAGTGGTCTGTGAATTCCAAAGACAAATAAGTGTGTGTTACATTGAGAGCAGTTAACATGCAGCAAGTGAGACAAGTCAGAATTGTATCCTGGTATGGTAAACTTTATGTTCTTGTAATCATATATCATACTGGGCGCATTAAGAGTGGGGTTCACATGAAGAGAATCAAACCTGGATGTTTGGGGTAAGATGGGCAAACACATGTAGAGAATCAAACCTGGATGTTTGGGGTAAGATGGGCAAACACATGTAGAGAATCAAACCTGGATGTTTGGGGAAGATGGGCAAACACATGTAGAGAATCAAACCTGGATGTTTGGGGTAAGATAGGCAAAGCACATGTAGAGAATCAAACCTGGATGTTTGGGGAAGATGGGCAAACACATGTAGAGAATCAAACCTGGATGTTTGGGGTAAGATAGGCAAGCACATGTAGAGAATCAAACCTGGATGTTTGGGGAAGATGGGCAAACACATGTAGAGAATCAAACCTGGATGTTTGGGGTAAGATAGGCAAGCACATGTAGAGAATCAAACCTGGATGTTTGGGGAAGATGGGCAAACACATGTAGAGAATCAAACCTGGATGTTTGGGGAAGATGGGCAAACACATGTAGAGAATCAAACCTGGATGTTTGGGGAAGATGGGCAAGCACATGTAGAGAATCAAACCTGATGTTTGGGGAAGATGGGCAAACACATGTAGAGAATCAAACCTGGATGTTTGGGGAAGATGGGCAAACACATGTAGAGAATCAAACCTGGATGTTTGGGGAAGATGGGCAAACACATGTAGAGAATCAAACCTGATGTTTGGGGAAGATGGGCAAACACATGTAGAGAATCAAACCTGGATGTTTGGGGAAGATGGGCAAACACATGTAGAGAATCAAACCTGGATGTTTGGGGAAGATGGGCAAACACATGTAGAGAATCAAACCTGGATGTTTGGGGTAAGATGGGCAAACACATGTAGAGAATCAAACCTGGATGTTTGGGATAAGATGGGCAAACACATGTAGAGAATCAAACCTGGATGTTTGGGGAAGATGGGCAAACACATGTAGAGAATCAAACCTGGATGTTTGGGGTAAGATGGGCAAACACATGTAGAGAATCAAACCTGGATGTTTGGGGAAGATGGGCAAACACATGTAGAGAATCAAACCTGGATGTTTGGGGTAAGATGGGCAAACACATGTAGAGAATCAAACCTGGATGTTTGGGGAAAGATGGGCAAACACATGTACCTGTTGTCCCTCATCTACCCAGTGTTACTGATGTGATCCCGACACAGGCTGTATCAGGACCTCTGAGTAAATAATGGGAGACTGGACTTGTTTGTCAGGCTCACGCCTGCCAGATTTTACACTATACCTCACAGGGGTGCCGATGGTATTTTAGTTTTTTAAACATCCTAATTGCGTAAAAATGTAGAACTCATAAACAACCTGTTTTTCTACATTTGATAATTATAGCTTACACTCAGTAGTAGGGAGGGGCAGTGTATGGAGGGAGGTTTGTCTCAATGGCAACATCGCGTAAACAACTTGCGCATGTGTTGGAATGCTGTCTTGGCACATGTGGAGGGATGATAGCGCTGCAGACTGACTCACCGCAGATAGCGCCGGTGCCGGTAATAACCTCCGTAGCACACCTTCAAGCGGGAGATACGACGGGTGTATCCTGCTGTATACCTGCTGCCCATTGGTACAGTTTGGACTGAGTGGATATAGATACTGTTGTCAGGCTCATAAATATAACAAATGACATGGAGATGTCACAAACAGATGTGGGGGGGAAGATAGGGAATGGGTGAATCAAGTATTGTTTCCTCTGCTGCCAGATACATCACTTGGTTGATGAGGTTTATTCAGGGCATCCTGACATGCACAATAAATTCCAAAGTGAAGTGAAAAAATAACCCTGTATCATATGAGTATGATCATCACTTGGGGTATATGATCACCAGATGTGATGTATGATCATCAGATGGAGTGTATGATCACCAGATGTGATGTATGATCATCAGATGGGATGTATGATCATCATGTGATGTATGATCATCAGATGGAGTGTATGATCATCAGGTGGAGTATATGATCATCACTTGGTGCATGTGATCGTGAAATGGTTGTATGGAGGGCTTAGAGAACATGAAAAATTCAATGTTAGAATATCAATGAATTTTGAAAATAGTACCTTTTTAAAACACTCCGATTTTAAATACATTTTTTCTTTCTTTTGTCCCCTTTCCCTACACAGGTCACTTAGTCTTGGATCCTTGATAAGTCACTACATGCTTTTCACAGCCAACTGAATGGCCAGTTAGCCGGTAGTCTGTCATTGTCAGTCGAAGACAGGGATTGTTGATCATTCCATTGGTTTGTCAAGGCTCAGTTATTAACAGTCAGATTCAGCCTGAATATTGCCGACTGCCACAAAGTCTCAAGTATTAACATTGATATTCAGCCCGAATATTACCGACTGCCACAAAGTCTCAAGTATTAACATTGATATTCAGCCCGAATATTACCGACTACCACAAAGTCTCAGTTATTAACGGTCAGAATCAGCCCGAATATTGCCGACTGCCATAAAGTCTCAAGTATTAACATTGATATTTAGCCCGAATATTACCGACTGCCACAAAATCGGTTATTACCATTGATAATCAGCCCGAATATTACCGACTACCACAAAGTCTCAGTTATTAACATTGATATTCAGCCCGAATATTACCGACTGCCACAAAGTCTCAGTTATTAACATTGATAATCAGCCCGAATATTACTGACTGCCACAAAGTCTCAAGTATTAACATTGATATTCAGCCCGAATATTACCGACTACCACAAAGTCTCAGTTATTAACGGCCAGAATCAGCCTGAATATTGCCGACTGCCACAAAGTCTCAAGTATTAACATTGATATTTAGCCCGAATATTACTGACTGCCACAAAGTCTCAATTATTAACATCGATATTCATCCCGAATATTACCGACTGCCACAAAGTCTCAGTTATTAACATTGATAATCAGCCCGAATATTGCCGACTGCCACAAAGTCTCAGTTATTAACATTGATAATCAACCCGAATATTGCCGGCTTCCACAAACAAGCAGCACTTTCCGCCATGTAAAGGTCACCTGACTACAACACACACATGCAGTCCCCTGCAGTGTAACCAGTTGGTCTGACATTTCAACATCCATGCTGCTTCCATCTCTCATTGTCATGGAACTGACAATTTAGTTACCGCTCCCCTTGCCCAGCAACCCCTGCTGCAAGTTATACAATCTGTCAGTGGACTGGGTTTTGCAGTGTGAGCATCTTCACCGATCAATTTCCACTCAGACATTCAAAGTCGGCCATGTCGGACCCACTGTGACAATTCTCTGTCAAGTCTCGGTCTTGTGACTCCTGGCATTTTGTTTGCAAGTCTGCGGTAATTAGATTATTGTGGCATGCCTGGTATTAGCGAACCTATCACGCAGTGCCATGGGACATGGGTGGTGGCCATTTTGGGAGCTCTGGGAAATAAAAATATTACCACTTTTGTCGACATTTCATTGTGTGTTTCAAAGGGTTATTCTGAAAAGATCATTTCCTATTTTGACATGTGTTTCTGTAGGCAGACTCAGGAAACCAACATGAAAGACTTCATGATGTTTTAGAATGACTTTGAAATCAGTCTCCTGCCACATATGGTTTGAACGTGTTGTTTAACACGGACAGCTGACTGAAGCAGGAGCTGGGAAGTGAAATGGAAATAAATTGAAGGCTCAGATTTGAAATGACTTCAGGCACATGTCATCCTGGAGTTGAGTTGTAGGGTGGTTTCTGGATTTGACAAAATGTCATTTGTTCTGGCTCTGATAAAACATTTAAGATAGATGATGGAGATGTGTGTCGAGGCTACAGAGATGCACACTTTCAGGTCTTACAACCTCGTCCCATGTCACACCTAGTGGAGCCCATCCACATCAAAGTTTACATCGCAACGCCTTTGGTTACCTAACCATCAAGGATGGCTAGATTTTAACTGTTTGATGTCAGTATTTATTCTTGCCAGGAATTTCTCAATCAGAATTAAACATAATCTGCTCATATGATTACACAAGGTCGTCATTTCCATGCAGCGTAGTATCCCTAAGATGTCCAGAAATTGGTGATCATTGACTTGAATCCTGGTGTGCCCTGATTAAATTCATAGGTTTATCTTGTTCATACCCCTGTATCACTTTATGTTTTGCTCCCACACCCCACATGTCTTGCTCCCACACCCCACACACCTTGCTCCCACACCCCACATGTCTTGCCTTGCTCCCACACGCCACATGCCTTGCTCCCACACGCCACATGCCTTGCTCCCACACCCCACATGCCTTGCTCCCACACCCCACATGTCTTTCCTTGCTCCCACACCCCACGCCTTGCTCCCACACCCCACATGCCTTGCTCCCACACCCCACATGCCTGCTCCCACACCCCACATGCCTTGCCTTGCTCCCACACCCCCACATGCCTTGCCTTGCTCCCACACCCCACATGCCTTGCCTTGCTCCCCACACCCCACATGCCTTGCCTTGCTCCCACACCCCACATGCCTTGCCTTGCTCCCACACCCCACATGCCTTGCTCCCACACCCCACACCTTGCCTTGCTCCCACACCCCACATGCCTTGCCTTGCTCCCACACCCCACATGCCTTGCCTTCTCCCACATCCCACATGCCTTGCCTTGCTCCCACACCCCACATGCCTTGCTCCCACACCCCACATGTCTTGCTCCCACACCCCACATGCCTTGCTCCCACACCCCACATGCCTTGCCTTGCTCCCACACACCCCACATGCCTTGCTCCCACACCCCACATGCCTTGCCTTGCTCCCACACCCCACATGCCTTGCCTTGCCCCACACCCCACATGCCTTGCCTCCTCCCACACCCCACATGCCTTGCCTCCCCCACACCCCACATGCCTTGCCTTGCTCCCACACCCCACATGCCTTGCCTTGCTCCCACACCCCACATGCCTTGCTCCCACACCCAAATGCCTTGCTCCCACACCCCACATGCCTTGCCTTGCTCCCACACCCCACATGCCTTGCTCCCACACCCCACATGCCTTGCCTTGCTCCTTGCACACCCCACATGCCATGCCTTGCTCCCACACCCCACATGCCTTGCCTTGCTCCCACACCCCACATGCCTTGCCTTGCTCCCACACCCCACATGCCTTGCCTTGCTCCCACACCCCACATGCCTTGCCTTGCTCCCACACCCCACATGCCTTGCCCTGCTCCCACACCCCACATGCCTTGCCTTGCTCCCACACCCCACATGCCTTGCCTTGCTCCCACACCCCACATGCCTTGCCTTGCTCCCACACCCCACATGCCTTGCGCTCACACCCCACATGCCTTGCGCTCACACCCCACATGCCTTGCCTTGCTCCCACACCCCACATGCCTTGCCTTGCTCCCACACCCAACATGCCTTGCCCTGCTCCCACGCTCATGATGTCATGAGATTCAAAGGCTTGGTTGAGGAGGGTGTCTTGCCATATTAAACATGGGTTTGTTTACACATAGGTAGAAGTATTATACAGGCACCAGTGTTTCATTATTTTCTCTTATGACTGAGCGTTGATATGAACTTACTCAGTGACTTCTAGCGGCAGCCTCTTAAAGTGGTACTCTTGTTGGAGGTAGTTGTCAGGCGATCATCGTAAGGACCGGCTTCCTGACCACTTGACAAGTGGAAACTGTTCTTATGTATAAGTGCTGATTGTGTGAGATCTATTGCTGCATGTATCTGGACTGAGATGAAGGGAGAATTGTTTCTGGTATATTTGATACCAGGTTTACAAGGAAATTCGGTTGTTTTGTGTGCAGTTGATGCCCTGGAATTCAGTCAGTGTCTACATATTCAGGGAACTGCCCTGAGGATAAGAGTAATTCACTACCTCTGGTCCATATGTATGCAACTCAAACAAATTATATAACATCAAATTGTTTACATTTTCATATTACTAAACTTGTCTATCAGATTAACTGTAGTAACATGATTCTCTAACCTATTTTGAGTAGTATATATATAGTAGGTACAAGCTGTGACAACCCCAAAGTTCTGCCTTAATTATGGCCTGGGGGGATGTATATGAAAATTATGGTTCAGAAAAATAAGTTGAGTAACCGTATTGCTGACTAATGTATTAATGAGTTACTTCAGGGATGTGTGGCCTTGACCTTGTCAATAAGCAAAGGGGTGCAACTCTGCAAAGCATATCTGTTTTGCTAGTTTGTACAACTGTCTGTCATAGCTCTCTGTGACACACCTTTGTAAATGAAGAAATGCCTACAAATTATGCTCTACAAATGTAACAAACCGCATCTTTAGGTGTCTTGTTGTGTTTCAGGTGATGGAAGCTGGCAAGGACTCGTTACCACGTTGGCTGGTCTTCTCCCCGAAGAAGCAGCTACTCAAGGGATTGCCTACATCCAGTGACCTTGGGCAGTACAACATCGAGGTGGTTGCCGTCGGACTCAATGGTGAACAGGCCAAGGACATATTCTCCATCTTTGTGAACGAGGACACTGGACCAGCTGCAGGTTCAACTTTACGATTCAAGGAAGGTGGCCCGAAAACTGTTCGTTGTAAGAGATCCGAGCCGGAGACTGCTGTGAGCATTGTGGTTGATGTTGATGTTGATAATCTGGGTGCGCAGGAAAGGCTTGCCATCCTCACAAAACTTGTATCTCATCTGAACCTTGCCGAAGATATGGTGAAGCTCAGTCAGGTTGGACAGAAGCCTTTGACAGACGCCTCAGCTCTGGTGTCTGGTGCTGGTGATGCCAAAACTCTCCAGACTCCAGGATCGTTTGTGTCATGGCTGGTCGGATGTGGCAGGGTACAGCAGGACCATATGCAAGCCCTCCAGCAGGTGGAGACAGACTCCAGTAATGGTGTCATGGCCGATGCCATTGGCTACCCAATCCATGTCTGGCATGTTACAAACAGCAGGTTTCAGGAACACAAGAGGCGGAAGAGACAGGCCATACGGGCAACTGCTACCCCGGCCGTCACACCCACCCTGCCTATAAGAGGTCCCACTGACACCATCCGAGCTACAGGCACGGAGCAGGATGCCATGACACGACCTGTGCCCACACTTGACTCGCCATCATTCGGCATCCAGCCAACAAAGACAATGGCACCGATGGAGAAGACTGCCAGTCCTGTGATGCCCACAAAGGTTCCTGGTGGCATGAAACCTTCTGTTGTTATGCCAGAAGAGAAGCCTATGACAAAGACACAGGTTTTGCCAACCAAGACATATGTGATGACTGATGTGATGCCTTCAAAGTCTGTGCCAATGCCTACTGATGCTCCAACTAGAAAACCAGAATCTGGAGCCTGCAGGGATCTAGTGCCTGTTGTCAAGGAACCAATGAAGAACATGATGTACTCTGTAGGCGAAGTCATTAGGTACAAGATCCCTGAGAATACGTTCTATGACTGCAGAGTTGGAAATACCAGAAAACTAAGACTGCTTCTGATGGCCAACACCACAACTGCTCTTCCGTCTGATTACTGGATCAAGTTTGACATGAAGAAGCAGCTGATCCAAGGATTGCCTTTGGAGGGGAACATCGGCAAACACCTGTTTAACCTGATCGGTTATAACGCTGACCAAGCAGACACCGTTGCCAAGACTGCCTTCAACATCACAATTATACCAGACCCAAGGTCAGCATCTGGTCAACTCAACCATGAAGTCTCTATGACTCTTGACTATGATTTTGAGAAGTTTTCTAGCAGTACTGAAAACAAGATCAGTTTTCTGAATAAAGTAGCCAAGCTTAACGGTGAGCGAAATGCTAAAAATTTTAAAATGAACAGTGTCACGAAAGGTTCAACTGTTGTGTCCTGGACCAACACTGATCTTGCCTCCCCAGATTGTCCTGTTGATCAAATAAAGGCTATGATGTCCAAGTTTGTCCAGGAAGATGGATCACTGAACAAAGAAGCGATAAGAGGCATGAAACCTTTTAACCTGAAGGGCGTTGGAGTGGTTCCGCTTGGAGCTTGTGAAAATGACCCCAACTTCCCTGTCCTACCAGGAACCAAAGATGACACGGATGACCCTTCATCACCAGATGGGACGGACACAACCGACGACACATCGGTAGATGAGAACCCACCAGTTACACCGGAACCTGAACCAACCACGACTGAGGGTGTGAGGGCAGGATCTGCAGGCGGTGCTCAGTCAGACGATATCTGGATTACAACGGTGGTGCCAGCTGTAGTGATTGTAGCCATCTTGCTGCTGGCTCTCCTCATCGCTTGCATCCTGTACAGAAAGAAGAGGAAGGGAAAGATGAACCTGGAGGACCAGAACACATTCGTAAACAAGGGCGTACCAGTAATATTCCAAGATGAACTGGATGAAAAGCCTACAGATAGTAGCAAGCCTTTGTTAATGGAAGGACAGCCCCCCTGTCCTCCTCCAGAGTATCAGAGAGGTGATAGTCAAGGCTCCACTCCTCCTGTGAATCATAAACAACCTCAGTTTGATCATGATGACCATATAGAGGACACGAACGTCACTTCGCCGCTGTACCAGCCGCCACCACCAGTTACTGCATCCAGCGGCAACAAGCAGCCCCGCCCACACGTACCCCAACCAGCATACCGCAGCCAACCTCCCTCCATCCCACCATAAACTCTCCCTCATCTCCGAGAGGTGTCGTCAGAAGATTGAGGAACAACACAGGGGTGTGGATTTGTTGAGGATTGTTATTGTTTAAGAACTATGCATTGCCTTGAACAGACTTTGGGGTCGTGGAGCAGTTTCTTCATTCTTCTTATCAGGATCCTGATTCTGACAAATTTCAATTGTACAGCATTGTTTGAAATATTGCACATACCAGTGTAACAGCTGAAAGAAATCTTGGAGATGAAATTGTACCCTAGCAACTTGAAATATCAGTGCTTTACTTGTGGTGGGACACTAAATCTGCATGCATTATTGATCATGCCATTTATGCCTTATGAGGAGACAGTGACTTCATGGTTCTTATATGTTAAAGCTGGGTGTCGCTGAACTGAGGAGAAACTGTGGCTTCCAAGTTGTTGCATATCTGCATGGAGGAAGCCTTGTGGATACATGCAGGGACTGATGACGGTAGACTGTAGTACCTGACTCGGGTCAGCCATGTGTAACGTCAGTGTTGTCTTAGTCATCTCAGGAGATTGTTATAATACTCAACCTGTAGCGGGGGGACTAACTAATTGGATGGCAGAACTGGACTCAAGAGTCACTCAATGGAGTTTTCTTACTGTAGGTTTTAGCTTCAAAAGAGGATTTTAACATTGTTTTTTTAGAATGTTTTCTAATCATATTTGTTGTTATGACATCAGATTATTTTGATAAAATTGATATTTGATACTGCTGAAATTGAATCGGAAAAAAAGCTCATTGTCATGATCTGTGGTGTTCTGCCTGCAGCAAGTCAACAAGCAAGAGGTACAATCTAAATCATGGTTCAGTTGAAGCTTGTGAGCTCAGTCACAATGTGTCCAACAATCAGATGGGGTATGAAATCCAGTGGTAGGTTGAGTTATGTTTACCAATGCAAGCATTTAGTCTGCAATTGTGTGTATTATCTACTGTCAGCATAGAAAGCTAGCAGCACTGTAGAATGTGTTCTGTTGTAGAAGAAGCCTTGACCTTTATGGGCAATAGAACATGACCTTTGACCATAACGTGACCATTTGTTAAAAAGAGCTGAAAAAATTATTTCATGTGAAAAATTCATATAGTTTTTTGGGGGGGATTTATGCTATTTTACTGTAATGGTCAAGGTTTGCCTGCATAATAAGATGACATATTATGTCAGGTACAGAATAATAACATGTCACCAGCCGCTGAGGCTGTCATTGATTTCAGTTGGTGCAGGTCTATGTACATAGAATCATTAATCATTGTGAGTGTACCTTGTTTACGCTTATATAGTACACAGATTGTATAGATCCTACTTGTTGCATCCCCTGTCTGGAGGGTGGACTGATCACGTACTTCAGTCCAGCCTCACTGATAGGCTCCCTTCACTGTTTATTATCAGACAAGGCACAGTGTTGAGTGTAAGTTTTGAAATCATGCCTAGTTTATTAATCAATGTCATCAGTGTTTGTATGTTCCTGTATTTATTTCATAACTGATGATGTTGCAATATTGTGCCAATATATCGACTGACTTCATTATCTGCTTGTCATAGTGTCATTTAGCTGTCTTTAGCTTAGCTTTTTTTCACACGTCTTGATTCTCAAATCTTCCCTTCTTCAAGGTCACTGTACTTGGTGGAAGGTCAGGGGTGAGAATCAGTTTTGAGATTTTGTTCACTCAGGTATGCTAACATGCCCAAGTAATACAAGCATAATGTGCTCATGTGTTGGTATCCATAGTAACGCAGATATTAGCGCAAAATGACAGGTAAGATTTTTTTCCCAAAATATTTTATCAAACTTGGGACATTTATTCTAATTTATTTCATGTGTTGAATGCAAGGTGGCTCCAGCATTTGTTTCTTTTGAACTAATAAACCCAGCATTTATGAGTTGGCAGAGTCATTTTATTTTGCTAAGGCCAGTTCCGTCTGTGTATAGACAGGTGTCAGCACTGAGAACAGTGCGTCCCCTGGCCACAGTGACCAGACAATGGACGTTGAATCCTAAACTTGAGCAAATACAGGTGTATGATTGTATCGGATCAGTCATTTTAATGGAGGATTGAGTTGTAGTCAGTTCCGAACTATCCAGTCATTCATGATTTATATTTTTTAAATGTAGTTTGGTGCATTTGACCAAGAAACATCTCTCCAGACCTCCTGCCTATAGTATGTAAACCTCCCATTCAATGGTAATGGTGTTGATGTTGTACATTTAAGTAAACATGTTGATATGTGTGAGGAATGTGTGAGCTCTTATTGCAAGATGACCCGTTACTCACTTGTACCAGGGTACTAGCCGCACAGACCTCCTCAGCTGACACCATGGAGGTCTGTGTGGCTAGCACTATGGTCCTCCGTAGTCCCAACTGTGGGGTCTGTGGTTAGCACCGTGGTCCTCCATAGTTCAGCTGTGGGGTCTGTGGCTAGCACTGTGGTCCTCCATAGTTCCAGTTGTGGAGGTCTGTGTGGCTAGCACCGTGGTCCTCCATAGTTTCAGCTGTGCAGGTCTCTTTCCACATACTCATACCTTTCTCCAGTGATTTAAAAAAAACTTTTCTACTTGACTTCAAAAGTCCTGTACCTGCAGCCTTGTGTTGGTTGTATATATCTGTGTGCTTCTGGTTCTGAACAGATTCAGTGACTGCCAAAAGAATAGAACACCTTGTCAACAGGAACTCTGAGGGTGTATGAAACACTTCTGTAGTTTCCTGTTTCTGGATTGACTTAGAAAATTCAGGAAGTTACTACCATGAAATATACATTAAAGAAAGACTAGGTATTGTAGTTTCTTGCCTTTTGTATTTACCTTGATGAGAAACATAATTAAAAACAAAACACTCATCCATATGTCAACAATAAGGCTCTAATTTGATGCCCTCTAAGTCAACAGTCCTTCCAAATGTTCTATGAAATTGAAAAAATCACGATCTGAAGAGGGAATTGTATGGATGCAATGTTTCCTGTTAAGAAGTAAACGTCTGAATAACACAGTGATGTACCAGCACTCGGGGGAGATCAGATGAGATGAACCTGGCCATTATTTCAAGAATTCTCCATTAATTATTGAAGGATTAGAATGTGTGATGTATATCTCCTCAGAGTTCATTGGTTGTGAGGAAGGTGTTACATGTAGCTAGCTTCAAGAGATGTAGTACATTGTCTGCTGCTGCGGTGTGGATGCGGTTACCATGTTGTACAAAGCGTGTGCTCGAAATGAATGACTGAGGGAACTGATCCCTCAAGTGAAGATTTGTCATTACTGTACCGATACGTAAATATAAACCTGTCTTGTCAGTGTACCATCTAGCCCGATTCAATAAACGCAATATGTAAAACATGACCACCTGTTTGTGTTTTCTTCTGGTACCTGAAGTTGTTGGGATGGCAACATGGCACCAGGCAAGCAACTCCATATTGCTGACCGACTGTCCTGCAACAGCAGTTATCACCATGACTGACTGTACCCTTCATGGTGTCTGTGCTGGGGTAGACAGGTGGTTGTCACGGTCTGCAGTGCTGGGTTCATCTTCCCCACCTGGGTACCAAGTGGGAAGGTCGTTTCTGGTGTCCAGTCATACTTGATTAACATTGTTTAAAGTGCCCTAAAAACCATTCACTCACCTCCCTGGTGTTGATGTTCCTGAGGTGAGGAACAGAACCAGGTGAGTACACCACAGCTGATGTGTCAACATGCCACAGAGAAAATGTCACATGTCATCAGATATAACCAACAAAACACAAACATGTTCTTTCAAATATAGAGACACAAGTTCCACCGAGACCTGAAACAGACCTGTCCAAGGAAGCTTAGTTGGCGCCTATATCTTGGTAATCCTATTTGTATACTAGCAGTATATACTGTTGATAGAAACAAATAACTCAGTTTAAAATGAAAAGGTGATCCAGCTCGGAGATCAGAGCCTAAGGACATTTAGATTTGCTTCCCTTTGGGCGTTTTCGTCACAGAAAGAGGTGGGTGGAAGGGAAAATACTGTGGTTCAGGAACTGAGACCGACTTCCCAGTAAGCTTGTCCTATGGTGTTATCTTTGTACACGGATCCTACCTCGTGAGAGCATTAGCATTCATTCACCTACATTCGCAAGGAATTCGCTCCAATAAGTAACAATTGGAATTCCTTGAAACAAAGCTGTTCAGGAAGGATAAGAATATGTGGATTTCTTTGCTACAGTAAGACGGACGTTTCGGTGTAGGTTCTAAAATAATAATGCCGTTCACATCCAGAGTATGGATCGAGAGCCATATATAAAATGTTTTTTACAGTTAGATTAGAGCTTCAATAAACTTGGTATTCATAAATGTTTCATGTCTTTATGTTCACCCAACTTCTATTCTTGTCAAAGATACAACAATAAATTCACAGGCGACAAAATCACCAATATGTGACTGATGAACGTGTGAAGGTCAGGGTCTTCAATGGCGGGCACGTGACAAGGTAAAACTGGTCAAGGAAAATAGGAGAATATAGTGCCTTGTTTAAATGGGCTGTTCTGTGTGTGCTAATTTTTTCAGGGTGACTTGTGAAAGCTTAAATGAAAGGTGGGCATTGTACTTTATTGCAATTTTTTTTGGGTCCACAATATACACATGGTATTGACACCAGCCTTCCTTGATCTGACCCCAAGTTCAAGGCAGTCTAGTGTGTTTCGGCTCGTATCTTCCGGTGACCATTGTTTACAGTGGATACAGCAAAATTGACATGGTCGATCTAGGCCCATATTTTGCCGGTTGGTCAGCATGCAACAGGAGAACAGCCTACGACCGATATTAATTATGGTGGACTGGCATGTCACTGTAGATAGCAAAGAAGAAAAATAATTGTGGTCTGAGGCCTGATGGGGCTTCGTCTATTTTAGCAAATGGCTTCAGGTTGTAACTACACGGAAGTAAATCCCACAATACACCCTGGTTATGTAATCAGCTGGGTGATCTTGGTCTCGTTTTAGATCTAGGTCAAAACATTGCTATCAGTGGCGTGGGTGGAATGGAGACATTGGATTTGTAAGAATAACCATTTATCCCTATAGATATACCTCATGAAGGCTGAGTTAGTAGTGTCAGTGTGGTTGTCATAGGAGTCTAATCTGGGGCAGTTACCAATATTCACAAGTCTGCATCCTCCTATGTTATTACCTGTTACAGTGTTAGCGTTCATGTTCCTAACACCAGTACCTTAGTAGGACACAAATATCACGTCTAAAGCTATTTGAAACAGGAACGCATCCCCTTTTACAAATGTGAAGCACAACTCCCCCTTTAACAAAACACTCGGGACCTGTGCATTTCGGTATCAGCCGTCGTTGTGAAGAAAAGGCCTCTGGGGAGTTGTCTGTACGCAGGTTGTAATTGACAGACTCACAAGAAAAAATTAACTAAAAACATGCAGTGTAAAGTACTTCTTTGTGAAATAGCGCTGTAAAAAATCAACCCGTGTCGTCTATTTCAGTTTGGGAAAGAAATGTAATGAAGCAGTTATCACGTAATTGAATCCAATTTGTTTTTTATCTTGCACCAATTCAGCACTAGAGAACAGCACGTGAACTTCTTTCAAACGTCAAGGGTATAAAACCATACATCGAAGGTGGCTGCTGCACATGGTGAGAATATCAATATCCACGATCAATCTGATGCCATTGTTCTATCAGGCCCCGACTCTGTATACGCTACAGGTGATGACTGGGTGCCGCCCTCGGACTGGTCGCGGGAAGGTTTCAGGTCGGACTGAGGACGGAATTCCAGACCAACCCAGCTGCCATGTTGACAGAGGTTCGGGATCAATCAAGCGTTCTGGCTGTGCCAAACTCTCCGGGTGAGATAAAACTGATTGTTGAAGCCTTTGTTCTGTCTAAACCTATCTCAACCTTCAAGACCCCCATCTTTGTTTTAGAAAACTGGGCTGAACTAATTGCTGATGTGGCGGGAGGATCGAGTTTCTCAAATGGCACATGTTGAACTACAATATTTGACAGTAAGGATAAACGTGTCGAGAAAAGTTGAGATGTGTGACTCAAACATCGTCACGTGCACATTCCACGTGGTGCAGACCTCAGCCCAGCGTGACATATGATACGAAACATGTCTGTCTTGGGAAAAAAACAATCACAAGTCTTTGTCTGATGTAAGGATGATCGTTTCCTGAATGGCGAGGAGCCCGTCTAACGTTTACAGTTTACTCCTCGGGACACAACAACGGCCTCAATACAGGATTTCATCAGTTTTAACCTTGTCATCAGTCTACCGTTTTTCCTCGATTAAAGACCATTATCGTCTTTCTGGTTATATGATGAGTGAAGAATACCGGAAAGAATTATGCCCCAGGCGTTAATTCGAGGACACCCGGTAAAGAACCGACTGGATTTTAGTTAGACATAGAAGCTTCAGTCTCTGCTTCAAGTCAATTATTTTCTGGAAGGAGTCGAAGATTTTTATCTGAGCAAATATGTTTTTGAAACGTTCAACGAACAATAATATTACCTGAAGCAAAAACGTTTCATGATGTAATTTCACAGCAAGAATAATCTTTTCAAAGCCCAAACCCCACCATAACTTTTTCCTGGTGTCAGTCAGCCAATCACAGGAATGTTTATATTGGAACAACGTGTTTTTGTGGATCAGCCGAGAGGCCTTCGAAACTGCTGAACAAAATACAATATTCACTTGAAAATTAGATTTGATTGGAAACGAAAACGTTACCAGACTCACCTGTAGTGAAATATTCATTGAAATGATGAATGTACTGTCGCCTATGGTAACCGTGCTGAATACACCCCCTCCCAATAACATTTGTTTGTTTGTTTGTTTTACGTTTACTCATGCTGTTGATAACTGGATTGTCTGATCCAGATTATTTACAGAACGCCGCCATATAGCTGGAATATTGGTAAGTGCGTAGTAAAGCTAAACTCACTTACTCACTCACTCACTCTTCCACAACATGCTGTTTGGTGTCTGGTTATATATCTAATAATATCAGCCACCCGCACCTATATACACAGTTTCAAAAGAAAAGCATACGTGGGGATTACTTGTAGACATGTGTAACATGGCAGCACCGCCATGTTGGTAGTGTCAGTGCAAGCACGGGACATGGATAAAGCCACCAATATTCCTGGTATAATTACGTTGAACATTTGCCGTATCAATCTTACTTAGGTCCTTTAGTCCATGTCTACGAACCTCTCCGAAGATTTATTATGTACCTAATTTCATTCTCCAGCAAACTCGTTACGACACAGAGCTAGTGTGTGTGGCTATATCATTACCTAAGCCTTAATCCTTTACATAATACGCGTCGTTAATTGGTCTGTAATTCACTGTTACGTTAAATCTCAAGGAGGCGGTACTTTATACGCCATAACGCCCTTGGGGTGTTATACACACGGCCCAGGGTTGCCGGACCCCTGATAAACACGTCAACACTGCAAGGCGTTAATTGGGTGTGACAGCTAGATTACCACGGGACATGGGCTAGTTTGGTTTGTTGATGGAGAGGGGGGCAGCACAATGTCGTGTTGTTCCTGGTTACACATGATGCTGCAGTGGAGCCATGAATCACACTGAAGTATTTCCCGAGATGGAACTGTGCGGGAATGTTGTATAAACATGTACGGCATTTAAATCTGAGTTATGCAGAGGACAACGACGTCAATTACTTCATCAGAGGAGAGCGACGTCTGACTTAACCACCCCCTACTTGCACATAATAGACCGATTAAAGAAATTCAACGGACATTAATGCATATTATATTTTTTATGTCCTTGGACATGCCTGCAGCATGATGCACAGTGACTTTTATTCGCTACAAGTCTACTATGCACCATGCCAAGTTGGAAAATAGTTGATATAGGATATAATAACGTATCTATTGAGAACAATACAGCGTCGTTGGTGGTACCGAGGATTTACGAATGCAGACAATAAGAGACCATTATAGACTCCCTAGATGAAGAGATGGCATAACGAATGTCTCTGGAAAAACAACATGGCGTAAACAAATGTGGCGTACGGCACGGATAATAATGTTGTCATCTTCAGTTTACATATTGTCCATGTTGCTGTACTCGCTAGATGTGACGTCACTAGCTCGTAGCTCTTGGCGACTGCTGTTGTTGTTCATTGTTGACGTGGTCACAATTACTCGAGGTAAGTCAAGTTGGACAGTCCTGAAAGACCAGATCTGATTGGTCGATATGACCAGGTAATTCAAGTTGGGCAGTCCTGAAAGACCAGATCTGATTGGTCGATATGACCAGGTAAGTCCAGTTGGGCAGTCCTGAAAGACCAGATCTGATTGGTCGATATGACCATGTACTCTCTGACTCCCTGGGATACAGCTAGATCTCGGTGTGTACATACAATAATTGCTTATAGAGCTGTCACTCATGTATCAGACCTAGTCACATGCAATGCTGCCATCAGACAGACGATGTTGGAGGAATTGTAGCGTGCAGAGACAATGACGGTCGAATTTCTGGACTTGGTGCTCATGGAAACATTTTAGTGATGTTGCTTTCTTTCAACGTCCAAACTCAAGTCAGACTTTTGAATACATGTACACAATGGTTTTAAGAATGTCGATAAATGTGATAACAGTTATATTTGTTGTCAGACGGTTTTGGTCAGTTGTTAAAGAATATGTATTCGCAGTTGATATAATCATTTCATCTTTTTAAGCCTGTTCAGAACGACGATTTGCAATCTGGCTCATGGACATGCTCCGTTGGGTCTACAGTGAAGCGCCCGCGCAACAGACCCAATGAACCAGTGCTTGAATATGTTACGATTGGATACTCAGTTGTCTGTGAGGACAGACATGAATATTATTGAGGTGAGGTGAGGTGAAATTGGGTTTAACGTAGTGCTTGAGAATATTTCGCTCATATGACGATGAATAATATTGAATGTTACAAAGGAATGAATAACATGAAATACAATACTACATGATGCAAACATTTGAATATTTGTTACATTATGACGCAGAGATCTACCTGTTTATAGAGGCGCGTATTGGCCCTCAATGCCTACATCAGCTGTTATTAACATTTTCTAATTTGAATTAATTATTAACGAAAAGAGGCTTTCCCCACTTCATGCAGCTGCAGCTGTTACCGTTGTGTAACCACTGTGTAAGGTAACTTGTATACCACTCATACAGGCCCAGAGGAAGAGCCTTGAACACATAATGTTACACGACTGCATTGAATACGTTACTAAACAATGTTAACATCTTAAAATAGGGACCTCTCAAGACAAATCTAGCGGTTACATATTTATTTCCACGAATCATCAAATCAGTAATTTCATGTCAAAATATACACAAAGAACTTAGTTAAGCATCCCCTGACATATCTCACGATTAAATGAGCCCCAATCTAAAGGAGAATCCGAACGAAAACAAAACTTTTGATATATTGTAAAGGGCATTCTAAAAGTCACCTTCCGTGATTAAAAGTGAACAAAAAGTTTGTAAAATAGCAATAAAACACACAAAAAATGTACTCGTATTTCCGCTTTTACGGAAGCACCCGACAGTTAATGAGCAGATGGGGTATCACGTGACATGACGTCATATGTGCCTGTTGCTGATGGCAGCCTCTTTGATTTTACCTCACAACTTAACAGTGTCCATGGATTCTGAAGCAGTAAAAGGTGTTCCTGCTGTCATTTCTGAAATGGATGTTAGACCGTATCAATACGATCCGATTTTACATCTTGTAAGACAATCTTCCAGTGAAGATGAAGAAGAAGAATCAAGCGAAACGGAGGCACCACTTGAGTTCAAAATATATTTTAAAATATACCATATCATTTAACAAGAATACTATTTGACAGCAAAATGTGATACAGTTCCAACCAGCAAACCCACCCCTATAAGTATATGACCAGTCCCTAAGAATTATATTTTTTTTTGCAATGTGATTGCAGTTCCTTTTGTGTCAAATGTGCTTCAGACGGGTGAAAATAGAAATTATCTGCTACAAAAATTACACTGGAGTTATTTTGTTGAAAAAAAATTAGGATCCTAGTTCTCATTAATACCGTATCAAGTCTCGATACAAGATCCCAGCCTGGTCGAGCAGAGATAATATTCGCGACGCAGATAAAATACTAGTCAGGACAGTGTATGTTTCCCCAGTTTTTTGGTTATGGAAATAGTTATGGTACTCGGCCATAGCCTTAGAATGGCATCTTGTCAGCCAATGTGAACACAGAACAACTTTCACCGCGCACACTACTGACAAATAGCGAGTCTGATGCCGATGTACGTAATTGGACAAAATGGTAAACAGTGAAAGCAACAAGTACTTCATGATTTGCCGTTGTATTCGGATAGTCTGCAGCATTTAGGGCTTCAAACTGAAAAGAACGTCAAAGCGAAACATTTTCAAGCTCATGTGAAATCTCTTACTGATTTTGATAATATATTTCTCATGGGTACCAGTGGAACTGCCCCAGCTACAAAATGCCCCAGCAAATTTGGTCATTCATTCTAATTTGGTCAAATTTATTTAAAATGATTAAATATATGCCGTAAATGCATAGTTTTGGTCAACATTGATATTATGTTCTTCATATAAAAGTTATTAAGAAGTAATATTTCTGATAAATGTTCCATCAGTAAACTCATAACTATGCATATACTTTATATGAAGAACATAATATCAAAGTTGACAAAACTATGCATTTATGGCCTATATGTAATCATTTTAAATAAATTGGGGCATTTTAACTACCCCCCTGGGGCAATTGGACCAAATTTGCATGGGCAATTTGCAGCGGGGGCAATTCGACTGGCAATCGTACTTGATTTAATTTATGTTAAAATTACCACTGACAGTAAGTTGTAACAGGGAATGATGGCGTATAAATGAATCTCGTGGGTAATTCTTTCTTCTTCAGCCTAGCTTTGGGATTTGTATGCCCCATGTGTGCTTGTCTCTTTCATAAGCGTCCGACTCGGAATGATCGGAGCATTTCTCCTGCCTAAGTCTGTCTCTTTACTTGGAAAACAGAAGAAATGGTGGCTTTCCATTGTTCGATGATTCCGTGCATCCCCAGGCAACAGAATACATGTACACCATCCTACCATTTACAAAAACGACAGAAACAACACGATTTGTACCACTGTAGCGCTTGGTCTTTGGCAATATGGCGGACTCAAGGCACATTTGACGTCACGAGCGGAAAGGTCACGTGGGTTCCAGCGAAATATGCATAATGGCCGAAGCTGAGATTTACAGAAACTGTTTTCGCGATTAAAACATAATTATACATAATTTTTAATTGATAATTTGGAAATGTGTTCCTGATGACTTTATCTTTCACCCAGCAAATTATTGCAATTTAACCTCCTTTAACCCTTTGGAGCATATCTGGGACATGATTGGTCATCGTGTGCAACAATGGGGTCCTCCTGTACAGTACCTGGCCTAATTGGAAGCTGCTTTACACGAGGAATGGCGTAGACCGTCCCTTCAGAGGATCAGGAGGCTGACAGGGGGTATGAGGAGGAGAGTGCTGGCTGTCATACAGTCACATGGAAGTTACAGTCGGTATTGAACATGAATCGTGTAAGACACGCATTAAATGACATTTAGAATGTTCACATTCACCAATAAATTCAACACTGAACATTCCAGGACTATACTTGTACAGACATGGTTTTGTATGAAAATCAGTGTCTTTTTAAATGAGCATTATCATCATAAAATCATTTTTTTGTATGAGTCAAAGGATCATTCGGGTCAGAAAAACACACGTTTTTCAATCGTGGTCACAACGATAAGTTTTATGTACGTGTTCAAAACCCATCGTTGCAAAAATACAGGTGGTGCTTAATTAAGTTCTTTGCGTATATGTTGTAATTTGTTTTCATTTCCTCGATTATCGGTAGTACTTTGGGTCAATAAAACACGAGCTTTCAGCATTTTGTGCCCTTCTGGTAAGTGAAATTAGGGGACTAAATCACACAGTGTCTCGAACCCTAAAGAACATTTCGACTCAAAGAGCTTCGGTTGTATGGTTTATGTTATAAGGATAACACTCTATTGCATCCTATATTTCTGCAGCGTGACGTCACGGGATGACGTCAATTGGGTTTAACGTCGTGCTTGAGAATATTTCGCTCATATGACGACGTGCATGCGTGTGTATGTGTATGTGCGGCTGCTTGTACTAGCCCAGACTGAAGCTGGTTTTATAGTGCTAGCCCACTGAGATACCATGCCGCAGTGAAGCATGAATACCCAACTCAGACACATTATACTGACTCCGCACCGACCAGTCCTTGTTGTATCCATTAATGCCGAGCGCCAGGCAGAGACCAACAAGTACCATCTTTTAACGTCTTTTGGTATGACGCGGTCGGGGATCGAACCCGCGACCTACCGCTCTCCGGGCGGACGCTCTTACCACTACACCACGGAGGCGGTGTGTGTGATACTGGATGTTTTAATGTAAAAGGCTCTTTTCTAACAATACCGTATCTATATCAGGAACGATTTATTAAGGTCCGGATTTACGGGGTTTCGCGACATTTAAACTCCGCTCTCTGTACACAGGACATGTTAGTAATGTTGTATACTGGCGTACCACAGACGGGGCCTCCTCATCTAGGAGTTAGTTGGTGCTGCATCTGAGTTACATGGTTCTCTGTTCACAACGTAGAGAGTGCTCATAGGGTCGCAGGGAGCCCAGGGGCAGCTCCCCGGCAGCTGCCCCTAGAATCTTTTGAAGATTAATTTTTGTGCATCAAACTATTGATATAACACTGTTTTAACGTGGACGGTGCGCCCTCCTCCCCCCATTAATAAAAGTTAACTACGGCCCTAGTTAGACTCCGGTATTGACCCTCAGGTCTCCACTGACTGACACCAGTAAACCCACACATACACCCACCCGCCCCTTTCCAGTTTAGAGAATTATGCGGTAAAATAACACAGCGAATCGCAAGGGCAAGACGAAGTGAGTGGGGAATTCAAAAATTCCTTTTCCTTGCGTTAACACTAAATTGAATTATGTCACGCCCGTTGTCAGGATACGGGACCTCCCACAATGCCTTGTGCCGGGCGGGGGATCAGTTGAACACAAGATACGTCCAATATGTTCATGACACCATTTCGCTTTAAACTCTTTTATATTTCAGAAAAGTTGAGACCTTGACACCTTCCGTTTCTCAGCTCTTGCAACGTATAGAATATACTCAGCTCTTCTCAACTCTTGCAACATGTACAATATACTCACCCTTCTCAGCTCTTGCAACATATACAATATACTCACCCTTCTCAGCTCTTGCAACATATACAATATACTCAGCCCTTCTCAGCTCTTGCAACATGTACAATATACTTAGCCCTTCTCAGCTCTTTCAACATGTGCAACAATGACTAAGTATAAATGCAATATACTTAGCCCTGCTCAGCTCTTGCAACATATACAATATACTCAGCCCTTCTCAGCTCTTGCAACATATAAAATATACTTAGCCCTGCTCAGCTCTTGCAACATATACAATATACTCAGCCCTTCTCAGCTCTTGCAACATATATAATATACTCAGCCCTTCTCAGCTCTTGCAACATATACAATATACTAAGCCCTTCTCAGCTCTTGCAACATATACAATATACTAAGCCCTTCTCAGCTCTTGCAACATATACAATATACTTAGCCCTTCTCAGCTCTTGCAACATATACAATATACTAAGCCCTTCTCAGCTCTTGCAACATATACAATATACTAAGCCCTTCTCAGCTCTTTGCAACATATACTTAGCCCTTCTCAGCAATATATATACAATATACTGCCCTTCTCAGCTCTTGCAACATATACAATATACTTAGCCCTTTCTCAGCATTGCACACATATACTCAGCCCTTCTCAGCTCTTGCAACATGTACAATATACTCAGCCCTTCTCAGCTCTTGCAACTCTTATAGCACTCTAGGTACCCAACTCTGATCCAACTCGGCGTAACGAGTTATCTGTACGGCCTCGAAAAGAAATAGACGTACAGCCGCACCTGTTGCTGCTCAAACATTAATAAAATAATAATGACATTTATTACAATAATATACACCATTATTATACAACACTGTAGTAACTATGGTTATTTAATAACTATGAAAAATGGAAACCCCAGATAGAAATTATTATTGCAATAATAAAATCCAATTTCAAGGATATAACAACACCAAAAGCACCAAATAATGGTGTGGGACGACAATATTGCTGGTACACGTTGCAACAAGAACGACATTAACACCATGTATGGTAATGATTGTTGTAATTATTATTGTCTTGTTGCATGCATCTATAATTGTTGTCTTTACGCAGTTCATGCTTCAACCATTCTGTTATGAGTATCGTACATTAACCAGCATATTACATCTCCATTACATTAGCCAAACATACAGGAACCAATCGCTACAAAAGAGTCCGTCTGGAAGTGACGTCACAACTTTATTTATCTAATAACAATTTAACGCGTAATATATATCGCTTATGTGAGAACATTTATTGGTTGTCTTTTTTGGCATCGTTCCATTCAGGTGGGGCCTAGATTGTGGTTAAGTTGGTACATGGGTCCGAGATAATCTTCGACCATCCAGGGTATTATGTCTTCAGTAAGACAATACACTGGATGGTCGAAGATAGAACCATTCATGTCATACATCTTTCCAATTCCGTAATTCCTAGTTCCTACAGCGAGGGGTCTTCCGCCATCAACACAAATGTCAGCACACTTGGAAAACATTGCATGCTCTTTTACGGGGATTGAACATCGTGATTTTATTTGGCCAACGAGAAAATGGCTCTGGTCAACACATTCCCAGAACAAGCTTAACACATCTCGCCAATATCTAAACCAGAATCTCAGTCTTCAAATTTCAAGCGTAATGGTTTGACAGAGCTGACTGCTGGGCGAAGTGGGGCGGAGGAGGGTGAATGGTTCTAATCAGACAATGATTCAGCCCTGGGCGAGATGCACACTCACCCAAATCCTGGGAGAAACGTGCACTTTTCAAAGTTAAATGTCAAAATGTCAGTTTCAGAGAGATATCGAATTTCCAAATTGTAACCCGTTGTAAATATATTCATCTGAGGAATGAAACGCTGGATGAAAATGCAGATTTGATATGTTCCCTCCCAAGCGTGTTAGATTTGATCTTAATTATTGTGTTTAATTGTATCAAGGGTGCCGTTATCTGCGACATAATTACTGAATACTGACATATTTACCGCTGCTGTAGTCGCTTTGGGACGCCAAGCGAGCAAGGAAGGCACGCCCGACAGGCGATAACGGTTGCCTCCCGTGACTGTACGGTCAGGTCTACAGTGGCAGTTTTACAGCCGAGAAACGGGAAAGAACACTGAAATCGATGATTACCTTCTTGTAGCCTTCCGTTTGACAAAGTCCGCGGGCGCCGTGAACCTTCTAAGATTTCATAAAATGTCAGTGTCATGAACGCTTCACAACCCAAGTGTCACACACACACAAGACAGCTCCATATAATCCTTTCTTGCAAGAATAAAAATGTGATAACGATATTCCATCTGATACATGATACTGTCGCCTATCATATATGATATTATAGTCGTGCGTACACCGTTCATTGTGTTGTAAGTTAGTTGACACAAACTCTATTGAGAATGTTGACTCATCTGTGTATCACCTATACTTATATTGTATAGTAGAGAATGACATCACCTATACTGTATTAGTGAACACTGAGAATGTTGACTCATCTGTGTATCACCTATACTTATATTGTATTAGTGACACACTCTGAGAATGTTGACTCATCTGTGTATCACCTATACTTATATTGTATTAGTGACACACTCTGAGAATGTTGACTCATCTGTGTATCACCTATACTTATATTGTATTAGTGACACACTCTGAGAATGTTGACTCATCTGTGTATCACCTATACTTATATTGTATTAGTGACACACTCTGAGAATGTTGACTCATCTGTGTATCACCTATACTTATATTGTATTAGTGACACACTCTCTGAGAATGTTGACTCATCTGTGTATCACCTATACTTATATTGTATTAGTGACACACTCTGAGAATGTTGACTCATCTGTGTATCACCTATACTTATATTGTATTAGTGACACACTCTGAGAATGTTGACTCATCTGTGTATCACCTATACTTATATTGTATTAGTGACACACTCTGAGAATGTTGACTCATCTGTGTATCACCTATACTTATATTGTATTAGTGACACACTCTGAGAATGTTGACTCATCTGTGTATCACCTATACTTATATTGTATTAGTGACACACTCTGAGAATGTTGACTCATCTGTGTATCACCTATACTTATATTGTATTAGTGACACACTCTGAGAATGTTGACTCATCTGTGTATCACCTATACTTATATTGTATTAGTGACACACTCTGAGAATGTTGACTCATCTGTGTATCACCTATACTTATATTGTATTAGTGACACACTCTGAGAATGTTGACTCATCTGTGTATCACCTATACTTATATTGTATTAGTGACACACTCTGAGAATGTTGACTCATCTGTGTATCACCTATACTTATATTGTATTAGTGACACACTCTGAGAATGTTGACTCATCTGTGTATCACCTATACTTATATTGTATTAGTGACACACTCTGAGAATGTTGACTCATCTGTGTATCACCTATACTTATATTGTATTAGTGACACACTCTGAGAATGTTGACTCATCTGTGTATCACCTATACTTATATTGTATTAGTGACACACTATACTGATTAGAATGAGAATGTTGACTCATCTGTGTATCACCTATCACTTATATTATATTGTATTAGTGACACACTCTGAGAATGTTGACTCATCTGTGTATCACCTATACTTATATTGTATTAGTGACACACTCTGAGAATGTTGACTCATCTGTGTATCACCTATACTTATATTGTATTAGTGACACACTCATCTGTGAGAATGTTGACTCATCTGTGTATCACCTATACTTATATTGTATTAGTGACACACTCTGAGAATGTTGACTCATCTGTGTATCACCTAGAATATTGTATTAGTGACACACTCTGAGAATGTTGACTCATCTGTATCACCATTATACTTATATTGTGATTAGTGACACACACTGGAGAATGTTGACTCATCTGTGTATCACCTATGACTTATATTGTACAATACTAATGGACACACTCTGAGGGACAAGTGCCGGGAATTATAATGTTATGGAAACACGGAGATGGGAGTTAACGGTGTCAACGTATATCGTTTTTAAAAAGTAACCCCCAAATAATGTGTGATGCGCGCTATCTGGATGGGATAGAAACGTTGTAATTCCATACCGTACCGCGCCACCCCCTCATGGCACGACGCGCGTGTAGTGTGACCCCCCTTGGTCTAACGGGTTTCACAGCAACGAGCGCGTGCCAGACGTTGGGTTTGTGTGTGTATCATGTATATCGTGATAAATATTCTTCCCCGTTCCGACCTAACCCTCCACTCCAAACCAGATCCCCCATCTTCACACAGCTGAACGCCAGACTACACAGAGAGAACCTTGTACTTTTGTGGCTGTTGATGTTAGGAATCTTATATGGAATACAAATAAACATTGTGTTTATTCAATTGTTGCCATTTATACTTTTTCTCTGAGACTCAACCCGCCGTACTGGTAATGTGACCCTGCGACATTTTCGCGTTGAAGAGGACGGAATCACAGCACTCAGAGGTCTCCTTAATGACACCCTCATGACCCCCAGGGACAAGAGACACCCTCATGATCCCCAGGGACAAGAGACACCCTCATAATGCAGACATCATTGACCCTGATCATGCCGCAAGACAGATCTCCCCTACCAAATGCTCGAGTTCTTGTAGGGAGACCAGGGAAAGACAGATCTCCCGGACCTAATGCTGGTGTTCTAGTACGGAGACCAGGGAAAGACAGATCTCCCGGACCTAATGCTCGTGTTCTTGTAAGGAGACCAGGGAAAGAGATATCTCCCGTACCTAATGCTCGTGTCCTTGTAGGGAGACCAGGGAAAGACAGATCTCCCGGACCAAATGCTGGTGTCCTTGTAAGGAGACCAGGGAAAGACAGATCTCTCGGACCTAATGCTCGTGTCCTTGTAGGGAGACCAGGGAAAGACAGATCTCCCGTACCTAATGCTCGTGTTCTTGTAGGGACACCAGGGAAAGACAGATCTCCCGGACCTAATGCTGGTGTTCTTGTAGGGAGACCAGGGAAAGACAGATCTCCCGGACCTAATGCTCGTGTTCTTGTAGGGAGACCAGGGAAAGACAGATCTCCCGTACCTAATGCTCGTGTCCTTTTAGGGAGACCAGGGAAAGACAGATCTCCCGGACCTAATGCTGGTGTTCTAGTAGGGAGACCAGGGAAAGACAGATCTCCCGTACCTAATGCTCGTGTTCTTGTAGGGACACCAGGGAAAGACAGATCACCCGGACCAAATGCTGGTGTCCTTGTAAGGAGACTAGGGAAAGACAGATCTCCCGGACCTAATGCTCGTGTTCTTGTAGGGAGACCAGGGAAAGACAGATCTCTCGGACCTAATGCTCGTGTCCTTGTAGGGAGACCAGGGAAAGACAGATCTCCCGTACCTAATGCTCGTGTTCTTGTAGGGAGACCAGGGAAAGACAGATCTTCCGTACCTAATGCTCGTGTTCTTGTAGGGAGACCAGGGAAAGACAGATCTCCCGTACCTAATGCTCGTGTTCTTGTAGGGAGACCAGGGAAAGACAGATCTCCCGTACCAAATGCTCGTGTTCTTGCAGGGACACCCGGGAAAGACAGATCTCTCGGACCTAATGCTGGTGTCCTTGTAGGGAGACCAGGGAAAGACAGATCTCCCGTACCAAATGCTGGAGTTCTTGTAGGGAGACCAGGGAAAGACAGATCTACCGTACCAAATGCTGGAGTTCTTGTAGGGAGACCAGAGAAAGACAGATCTCCCGGACCTAATGCTCGTGTTCTTGCAGGGACACCAGGAAAAGACAGATCTCCCGTACCTAATGCTGGTGTTCTTGTAGGGAGACCAGGGAAAGACAGATCTCCCGTACCTAATGCTCGTGTTCTTGCAGGGAACCCGGGAAAGACAGATCTCCCGTACCTAATGCTGGTGTCCTTGTAGGGAGACCAGGGAAAGACAGATCTCCCCTACCAAATGCTCGTGTTCTTGTAAGGAGACCAGGGAAAGAGAGATCTCCCGTACCTAATGCTCGTGTTCTTGTAGGGAGACCAGGGAAAGACAGATCTCCCGGACCTAATGCTGGTGTTCTTGTAGGGAGACCAGGAAAAGACAGATCTCCCGTACCTAATGCTCGTGTTCTTGCAGGGAGACCAGGGAAGACAGATCTCCCGGACCTAATGCTCGTGTTCTTGTAGGGACACCTGGGAAACACATATCTCCCGTACCTAATGCTGGTGTCCTTGTAGGGAGACCAGGGAAAGACAGATCTCCCGGACCTAATGCTCGTGTTCTTGTAGGGACACCAGGAAAAGACAGATCTCCCGTACCTAATGCTGGTGTTCTTGTAGGGAGACCAGGGAAAGACAGATCTCCCGGACCTAATGCTGGTGTTCTTGTAGGGACACCAGGAAAAGACAGATCTGCCGTACCTAATGCTGGTGTTCTTGTAGGGACACCTGGGAAACACATATCTCCCGTACCTAATGCTGGTGTTCTTGTAGGGAGACCAGGGAAAGACAGATCTCCCGGACCTAATGCTCGTGTTCTTGTAGGGACACCAGGAAAAGACAGATCTCCCGTACCTAATGCTGGTGTTCTTGTAGGGAGACCAGGGAAAGACAGATCTCTCGGACCTAATGCTCGTGTTCTTGTAGGGACACCAGGAAAAGACAGATCTCCCCTACCAAATGCTCGTGTTCTTGTAAGGAGACCAGGGAAAGACAGATCTGCCGGACCTAATGCTCGTGTTCTTGTAAGGAGACCAGGGAAAGACAGATCTGCCGTACCTAATGCTCGTGTTCTTGTAGGGACACCAGGGAAAGACAGATCTGCCCTACCTTATGCTCGTGTTCTTGTAGGGAGACCAGGAAAAGACAGATCTCCCGTACCAAATGCTAGTGTTCTTGCAGGGACACCCGGGAAAGACAGATCTCCCGTACGAAATGCTCGTGTTCTTGTAAGGAGACCAGGGAAAGAGAGATCTCCCGGACCTAATGCTCGTGTTCTTGTAGGGACACCAGGGAAAGACAGATCTCCCGTACCTTATGCTCGTGTTCTTGCAGGGACACCAGGGAAAGACAGATCTCCCGTACCTAATGCTCGTGTTCTTATAGGGACACCAGAGAAAGACAGATCTCCCGTACCTAATGCTGGTGTTCTTGTAGGGAAACCAGGAAAAGACAGACTTCCTGCACCAAATACTCGTGTTCTTGTGGGAAGCACCCTACGCTTGTCGTAAACAATGTCCGTGTGACCTGGATAGTTGTGTCATCGTGCTCCAGGGATCGGGATCGTTACTGTTACTTACAGTCACTGGTTTGCCAGACTCCATTATTTACGGACCTCAGTGTAATAAC
This sequence comes from Haliotis rubra, assembly GCF_003918875.1. Taxonomy (NCBI): domain Eukaryota; kingdom Metazoa; phylum Mollusca; class Gastropoda; order Lepetellida; family Haliotidae; genus Haliotis; species Haliotis rubra. Next base: position 779,219 of record NW_025766459.1, read on the forward strand.
TCGGATAGCGTGGAAACAACACTCCTACATTAACACATCTATAACACAACAAACACTCCCTCAGCAAGGATCATGTTTGGTGACAACGCATTCTGTTCACGCTATAACCAAACCTTTCAATTAAGAACCAGCTCCGACATTGTGTGAGATCATTTGAGTTTGGCGGTGCAGGCATGGGGTACAGGCACAAACAACAATAGAATTGTGTCGTTAATTGTATTAAAAGCTGTTTGTCTCCAAGCAGTAGAACACACTCTCATCTAATAACAGGAATGGCTAGTCCCCATCCCTAGGCGGGATGTATTGTAAATCGGTTAGTCCACTGGAAGGTGCAGTTGCCAATGTCGGCAACACTCAGTCGTAGGCTGGAGTGTATATCCCGTCCTGCTGTTCATGGGGTAGGGTGGTAGTGAAGCTATAATTCTATCAGGGATATGCAGTCACAGTCTTTAAAGTTTATACAAAATACTGATTAATCGAGATTAATAATTTCGAACCATTGTAAACCCTGATTCAGTATGTCATCGTTCCAGGATATCCCACGTGTGTCCAGGACGGTGGAAGTAGTCCCAGCTTGCTTCAGTCTCGGGGGGAAAAGAGTGAACGTCAAAATCGTATATCGTAAAGGTCACACTCAGTCCTGATCCCGCTCATGACTTCCAGTATATTTCTCCTTTAATAAGACGCAGTTTCTGTGTTAATATGGTGTCACCGACATAGTGAAAATTCGTTACTCCTGACCTCGACAATCTGGACACCTCACAATCCGGGCAAGTACTGTCCTGAAACTGTGACACGTTCGAATGGACAGGGACATTTTTCCATACCCACTGTTCGTTAATCCATAAGTATGGCAATATTGTTGATTCCATTTGGAACGATTCCTTCCGGATTGGTGGGGGTTCTCTGTAGTAACTGATGAAATGGTAAGACCTATCTCAGATCTAGTCAACATCAATCAGTTACAAGCTGAGATATTCAATTACGTTGATTAATAAGCCTTATCCACTACGGGTAGTATAGTTTACCCATGATTGGTAAGGACTGTGGTGCCGCGTGGCACTGCTAAAATCCTGACAATGTGTCGAGTGAGTCCCTGGATACTCGTCACGTGTGTGTGGAGTCCGGGTTGGTAGCGCGCTACACCTCACCATGATGGACGCATTGGGCGGACAAGTAGCTCCCTCGGTTGTCTCATCCTCCTCTCAGAACGCTCATCAACAACACACAATTCATTCTGAGTTATGGAATCACACTGTCCTATTAGCGCCAGTAGATAGCCCCAACGCGGTACATGTCACGAGTTATATATTACCAGGGGACAATCTGTCAGCCACTTCAGGTCGGTAACATATGTTCTAGTCGCTCTTTAAGTGAGTAAGTGAGTATGGTTTTAAGCCGCTTTTAGCAATATTCCAGCAATATCACGGCGGGGGACACCAGAAATGGGCTTCACACAATATATCCATGTGGGGATTTGAACCCGGGTCTTCGGCGTGACGAGCGAATGATTTAACCACTAGGCTACCCCACCGCCCATTACTAGAAGGCCATATGGCGTGTATCTTATCAAAATAAACAACCCCTCAGCAAGATTCTCAATTCTAGCTGCCTAATGATCGAGCGTTAGCTTTTACCGTACAGTTAGGTATAGGACACCTGCAACCAGGATCCTCTGAAAGTGGGTTCGAATCCCATACTCGCTTTGATATATGATCCTTGGTTTTGCACAAACCTGCTCGTGGGTTTCCTTCATCACGTCCCGCTTCCCGTCCGTCTCAGGCTGTGATATCAATGAAAACTTGTTCAAATTCGGTCTCAAACCCAACTCACTCACTCCCTGTAGAGGTCACGTCTCCTTACCCGCCGGCTACTGGTTGTTATATTACATGGGGCCATGGTAGGAACATCGCCTACTCATTACGCAAGTTTCACAGAACAACATACACCTCATCACATAAGACTTAGTGCCACAGACCTCGACATGAATCTTGTTAATCATTCATTCCAACGTTCTGTAAGGTTTTCTGAAGCTGATTATGTCCGTTTCCTAATGATGGAAAACATATGTCGATAACTCCAGGTCTTAGATTGTCTCCTAGATTCTAAACGGGGTCTCACTGACTTCACAGGCAGCCTGGACAAGAAGTCCTCCCTGACCCGGAAGTGACTCCCTACCTGACCCGGAAATGACTCCAACCACTCCGCGGCTGAAATCCCTCGGACATACTGTAGGCAACATCAACAACGACAGTCAGCATAGCGGAGACAGTTTCCGGTCATTGGTGTAGTCACGATGATGACCAACCTTTCTGTAAATAAAACCACGCTGATGTGACAGATGTACTGGGAGGTTGGAGGGCAACAGACGCCAGACTGAAGCCTAGAACAAACAAGTCATGATGGGCTATTACACCGTAACGAGAGGATGGCAAGGTACTTAGTCCTCGACCACTCCTGAACACACTGGGTAGTTAATTACTTATCATCGCACTTGGAACACGATATTGTGATAGACGCCAGCTATCATCACTAGGATGGTTATCTGCTTCATCAGGATCACGATCATCATCATCTGTTAATGCAGCAGTGAGAGGCCGATTTATTTGGAGCTTTATTTCCGTAATGTCAGATCAAAATGGATTCAAATGTTGTCGAGTTTACCACTGGGGCAAAGACAAGTCGGCACGGATATGGTATCTGAGTGAGTGAGTGAGTTTAGTTTTAGCACTATTCCAGCAATATCACGGCTGGGGACACCAGAAATAGGCTTCACACATTGTACCCATGTGGGGAATCGAACCCGGGTCTTCGGCGTGACGAGCCACCGTGCTTTAACCACTAGGCTACCCCACCGCCCATATGGTATCTAAACCCACAAATAGCGGATCCTAGCAGCTAAGGGAGAGTACTGAACGGATGAGTGTTTATTTTAGCGATCGGGTGTGTGAATGTATGTGTGTGTTTGTGAAGGCGGCACCCAAGTCTACGTGTACCTGATGGTACAGTTGTACGCTAGTCCAAGTATTCGGCTCATGACATTTCATGTTGAAAAAACAAAGCTCGAATTTTCCTTTCACTACTTCTGGCGTTGATGTCGATGATGACGTTATTCCTGCCCACGAAGCACGTGTTGTAGAGACATGTGGGGGATGTGCCGCAATACTCCTCCAGGTTACAGAGACGACTTCCGGAAACACGGAATGCTGGATGTAAACCAATACTGGAGGGTGTGGCTCTGGCATTACACGAAGGAGGGGTGGGGCAGGCTGTCTGGGGGCCACATGTTTGGTAAGAAACACATCCATCTCTCACTGCCATACAGCACTGTGTGTACAGGCCTGATCGTACTGGCTTCCTGTAGACCGTCTGTGGGATTAACTGGTTTCATATACAATACATGAATAGGTGAGGGAGGGGCGGTGTGAATAGGTGTGTGAGTGTGTGAGTAGGTGTGGGTGTGGGTGTGAATGTGTGAGTAGGTGTGGGTGTGGGTGTAGGGTGTGGGGTGTAGGGTGTAGGGTGTGGGTGTGGGTGTGGGTGTGGGTGTGGGTGTGGGTGTAGGGTGTGGGTGTGGGTGTGGGAGTGGGTGTTGGGTGTGGATGTAGGGTGTGGGTGTGGGTGTAGGAGTGGGTGTAGGTGTAGGTGTAGGTGTAGGTGTAGGGTGTGGGTGTACGGTGTGGGTGTGGGTGTGGGTGTGGGTGTAAGGTGTGGGTGTAAGGTGTGGATGTGGCAGTGGGTATGGGTGTAGGGTGTGGGTATGGGTGTGGGTGTGGGTATGGGTGTAGGTATGGGTGTGTGGTGTGGGGGTAGAGTGTGGGGGTAGGGTGTGGGTGTAGGGTGTGGGTGTAGGGTGTAGGGTGTGGGTGTAGGGTGTGGGTGTGGGTATGGGTGTGGGGTGTGGGTGTAGGTGTAGGGTTTGGGTGTGGGTGTGGGGTGTGGGTGTAGGTGTAGGGTTTGGGTGTGGGTGTGGGTGTGGGCTGTGGGTGTAGGGTGTAGGGTGTAGGGTGTAGGGTGTGGGTGTGGGTGTGGGTGTAGGGTGTAGGGTGATGCATACCTTGACCTACACTCGGGTAGAACCTGCATCGAAGCCAGAGTAAAATACCCTACTCCCACTAAAAAATCCAAACCAAACCAACAAATATCTTCTCATTGATAGCAGCATTAGCGGTAGACAGGGTGCTGCAGGGTTATCCGATACTGTTCCGTGTTCACTTCCGGGTGAAATGCATAATATGACGGCATGTAGGTCTGATGTTGCTGCTGTGGCCGTCACGTCGTCCCACGACGTCTCTCCAGATTCGTGATGTGGATCACTGGATTGTTAGGTCGAGACTTCATTATTAACAAACCGCCATCATATATAGATGGAATGTTGCTGAATATTTGTTACACAACAAACAAACAAACAAAAACACCAAAAACTAAAGTCTTCCTCCCCGTGTCCCCGGGATGCCAGTATATTGTACTCCTCATTATACTGATTGATACAGAGTGTTGTCAATTCGCCTACTGTCTTGTTGGAATGTCCGGTTAGATGTTGTACCCGCATGTATGGGGCGATTTGAATCGAGTGGACAGTCTCCGTACAGGGATCGCTTGGACAGTGGGATCCAGACAGGAGAACCTGCGGGCCGCTGACCAAAACATGTATACATGAAAAGAGACAAAACACCCAAAGCGTCTACTCTTTACAGGATCCGCTAAGCAGAGTTCGAATCTTAGCCCGACTTAGACAGGTGTCATCAATGTGTGGGAAATGATTTTAGCAATTGATCCTTTATTCATTATGTACATTCACATTGACGGACATTTTCCATACGGCTTGCATCTGGCCATTCCGTTTATCGTACGTTTATCTGCAATGTCAACATAGGCACCTGATAGAACATACCCATGTGGCTGGCTAATCGAAACCCTATGCTTTGGACAATTACCGTTATCTTACCCCGTTATCCCAAGCCTGATTCCATCCAAAATAATCTTGCCACTGACACTGGACAACGGAAAAAACTTTTAACTTGTTGATAATTTGTATCTAAAGAGCAGGGCCTCGTTAATGCACGGCAAGTTTGGAGATCACTTTTCTGACCGGTGGTAATGTCTCTGTGATGATGATTGGGGGTGGGGGTGGGGGTGGGGGGTTGTTCTTCTGGGGAGCTAACGAGGTCAGCAATTTTGTACATAAAGTATTTTAAAATTATGCTTAGAAATTATGGGGAGGGGTGGGGGTGGGGGTCATTGATTTGTACATCACAAGCAGGGGGTCACTTATTTTGTACATAAATTTTAGATTTGTGTGTGGGGGTGGGGTGGGGTGGGGGTGTCCATGTACATTGTACATGCTTCTCCAAAAGAAATCATCATCCTCATCATCGATCTACGCAACTGGGATACGATGACATGTGTCCTCCAAGTCAACGCGATAACGTTAGTCGCATCACGACAAACATGGGTTGCTGAAGACCAGTTCTAACCCGGCTCTTCATGGGTGCAATAACGGCTCATTTGTGAAGGGGTATGTATTTTATTGCCTTAGACAGTGAACACCTACCCCGACGAAACATCCCTTCCTTTGCTCCAGATTAAGTTGAAAACGCACAACGTTATCTGGATAGCAGCGGTGCTCGCAAGTTGGTTCTATTCATAGCAGATGGAGCCTACACCCTCGAAGACGAGGGTCACCGTAGTCCCTGTCTCAAAATACACGCCCATGCTGCGTACATCACCACGGCTGGCAAAGATAAATTTGTATTTTTGGAGAGAAAAAAGTAATACTTGATTCTCTGCTGGTGTACAGGTTCGTGAGGAATATAAACACAATCCTAAATGCAGTCGTCATCGGCAGCCGTGGCGTCACTCAACTCCCCCTACACTTCCGCCTTGGCTAAGTGTATCTTTGCTTCCAGACTCGGAATCACGACAACGTATCTATAGAGACATAACGTCACGGCTGCCATCTTGTTTACCACTAGTACCCGGATGTGCTTTTCGGTTTGACGTACGTGCGGTTATACATAGAAAGCGTTCAGGCGTTGGGAAGTATTTCTGAAAGTTTTCTTGTCATTGCAAAAATCTCAATATAATGTTGAACTCTTTAAACCTGAATGAGCTTCAACCTCAGTGTCTGCGTGCTGCAGTGACGCCGACGGGTGATGATAAAAGTGTATACCACGAAAGTAAAGGAATGTTAGACATTCCATGACGATGGATCGCATCTTTGCTACCGTCTTTTTTTATCTTTAGCTCACGAGTCAGGATTCAATTTCCCCGTGACAATTGCAATAACAAAATCGGAGATAAAGAACATGGCCAATAAACTCCGCCACACTGCATGTAGCTCCGTGTTAGTCTTGGGGTTCGCCGCACGCTGTGTGGAATCACATAACAGAGATGCACGTCTTTTTAACGTTTTTACTTGTTTACTGATTCAGCGCTCTAATCAGTGGCTTCAGTGTTGGTTTGACCTTGAACACGGCCTCACGACGGAGGGACATAGTTCTCAGCTGCACCGAAGCTATAAATATTGTAAAAGTTTTATTAAGCGTCCAAGTTTTATAGCCAAGGTTACGGAAACATCAACAGTCGTTCACGAAGAGGTTTGGGAGTGGGTTATTGATGTCTGTGACTTTGGGAGGAACTATGCAACAAATTGCCCACATATCACGTGGTCGTTAGCTGCTTAATCCAGACAATGTGTTGGTGTTGACGTCGTTACCGCTGTAAGCACGTTCCTAGGTTGCTTGGAGTGGTCTGTGGAGCAATCAGTACATGAAAGGTTTCTGTAGGGAAGGCCAAGTATTACATGCAGTTTAATGGGTTTGTTTAACTCCGTAGCGGCGTACTTGACAGGTGCCTGGCTATAATCGAGTCTCGACAGGACACGGCCAGTGGTTGATAGCACGAGACCCATCTACTCTGATCTCCCGACACGTGATCTCAAGTCAAGGTTTAACAATATTGACTAGTGTGGTGGCTCTGTGACACTCTACCAAGCGATCATCGCCACCCAGCACACCAAGCTGACCTGGATTACATAGAAACACACCCAGCTTCACTCCAGCACACCAAGCTGACCTGGACTACACAGAAACACACCCATCTTCACCCCAAGCCCAGTACACTACAGTCTTTATCCTCGTGGAAATGACATACAGACATTAGCGAGTTAAAGTTCGGTGGAACAATACAACATTAGGTTTCGATCGTTAACCTACCTGTTACATGAAGACGTAATATGTCTTAATACACGTCCGAGGTTGATAGCTCATGACTCCTGTAGCCCTAAAGTGGCCTTCAGAAATGAACAGCCGGCCAGAAGAAAGTATAAACATTAGTTTTTAGAAAATAGTTACCTACGTTTTCGAAACGGGGCTAAAACTGTCCTCGAAAAATTGCAAACAATGGTCCAAAATGCAACTGTAATGCCGGTATCAAACCATTTGTTATTTGTTATATTGTAGCCATTATCACAGATGGGTTCATGCTTTTTGTTGCCCGGCATCTGACCACATGGTGGACGCTGGTAGCACCTCTACCTGAAGAATAAGTTCATTTTATATTTATATTTTTCAGAATTGTAACAATTGGCCTGTTTCCCACGTTTTGATAATCGTACAGAAATTGTGGTCAAACGATATAATAAACTAAATGGCTGTCAAAACTAGCATCCAACCACCGCCCCCTCAACCCTCAATCCCCCTCCCCATAACCACAGCCTACCCCCTCCCATCTCACCCCACATATCATCCGCAAACCACACCACCCAACATCCCACCTTTTTTGTGAGTGAGTGAGTATGGTTTTACGCCGCTTTTAGCAATATTCCAGCAATATCACGGCGGGGGACACCCGGGTCCTCGGCGTGATGAGCCAACGCTTCAATCATTAGGCTATCCCACCGCCCCCTTTTCTGTGAGTCACTCATATATCCTTCACTATGACTGTGGAACAGCTGAAATATATTTTATACAAAAATAGATTTGATAGAAAACGGTAAGTCTTTCTGTAGTCCTCATGAAGCCAGAATCTGACAAAAAATATTAAAAGAGTGAAATGTATTGACTAATAACAGATTTTGTAGCCCGAGTGCGTGTGTACCGACGACTGAATGTGTCTACATGTTGTTGCCGGGGTATGAACTAAGTGTGTAGTTGGCCAGCTTCCCCGGCCCCCAGCTGTGGTATACATGTGACCCTGGCCATGATGGATGGAATACTTGATCGAATCTGTTACAGTTATATTTCCAGGTTGGCAAAGTGTCCGTTGATTGATGTACAGACGGGTCGTTGTGTCTCACGCGGACTTCGACTTCTCCAAACTCTACACAGACACCTGCAACTTGGTCAGTGTAAGGAAATGTCACACTAGGTCACAGTGACCCAGGTGGCTGCAGAGGCTGTTTCTGGGATACCGTACTCCAAACTCCGATGTCGTGTGATATTTAAGATTTTTTTTCTGTCAGTTTGCCAGGGGGAATGTTTGATGAAAACTCAACAAATGACTTTTATCTTCAGGATACAGTGAAACAGCTGATCCACATAGACGCACACAAGATTAAAGCGTGTTCCTCTCGAGTCCCCACGTGTGATGGCGGGCAGATGTCGACCTGCATGAGATGCACATCAACCCAGAGGCATGGTATCCTCATTTCCCCCGCGTTGTTAAAATACGTATAAACAAACAGGAATGTCGAGTGTTTCCAAAGTGGGAGCAACATGGAGATTGTGTCAGTCAGGTGTAAACTCCGCACGTGCTGTGGGAGGGTGAAGACCCCCCGTCCTCTCCCCCCAAGTCGGTGCATGTCACTACGTGAGCCCGTGAGGCTCGCCTCGCGTGGATCGAGTTCAGTCTTGACAGGAGAATCGATGTATATTTGATAAGTACGTCGAGCTTTGTTACCTAAACCAATTAGTCTGATATACATCCTGGCAATCAGCGGGGCTAATCCCCGGCTGCACGTCAAGGGAGGGGTATTAGTGTCTTGCATGGGGCAGGTTACATTCAGGGAGTGCAGGGTGGTGGTGATGGTGGAGACGTGGTGGTGGTGATGGTGTAGACGTAGTGTTGGTGGTGGTGGAGACGTAGTGGTGGTGACTTGGAGGGGTATTAGTGTCTTGCATGGGGCAGGTTACATTCAGGGAGTGCAGGGTGGTGGTGATGATGGTGACGTGGAGACGTGGTGGTGGTGATGGTGTAGACGTAGTGTTGGTGGTGGTGGAGACGTAGTGGTGGTGACTTGGAGGGGTATTAGTGTCTTGCATGGGGCAGGTTACTTTCAGGGAGTGCAGGGTGGTGGTGACCTTGGAGACGTAGTGTTTGCTGGTGGTGGAGACGTAGTGGTGGTGATGGTGGAGACGTAGTGGCGGTGATGGTGTAGACGTAGTGTTGGTGGTGGTTGAGACGTAGTGGTGGTGACTTGGAGGGGTATTAGTGTCTTGCATGGGGCAGGTTACGTTCAGGGAGTGCAGGGTGGTGGTGATGGTGGAGACGTAGTGGTGGTGATGGTGTAGACGTAGTGTTGGTGGTGGTGGAGACGTAGTGGTGGTGATGGTGGAGGTATGTTGGTGTCTTGCATAGGGGCAGGTTACGTTCAGGGAGTGCAGTGGTGGTGATGGTGGAGACGTAGTGGTGGTGACTGGAGATGTAGTGGTGGTGGTGGTGATGGTGTGAGACGTAGTGTTCGGTGATGGTGGAGACGTAGTGTTGGTGATGGTTGAGACGTAGTGTTGGTGATGGTTGAGACGTAGTGTTGGTGATGGTGGAGACGTAGTGGTGGTGATGGTGGAGACGTAGTGGTGGTGATGGTGGAGACGTAGTGGTGGTGACTTTGGAGACGTAGTGGTGGTGATGGTGGAGACGTAGTGTTGGTGATGGTGGAGACGTAGTGGTGGTGGTGGTGACTTTGGAGACGTAGTGGTGGTGATGGTGGAGACGTAGTGGTGGTGATGGTGGAGACGTAGTGTTCGTGATGGTGGAGACTTGGTGATGGTGGAGACGTAGTGGTGGTGATGGTGGATACGTAGTGGTGGTGGTGGTGACTTTGGAGACGTAGTGGTGGTGATGGTGGAGACGTAGTGGTGGTGATGGTTGAGACGTAGTGGTGGTGATGGTGGAGACGTAGTGTTGGTGATGGTTGAGACGTAGTGGTGGTGATGGTGGTGACTTTGGTGGTGACTTGGAGGGGTAGTGGTGGTGATGGTGGAGACGTAGTGGTGGTGATGGTTGAGACGTAGTGACGTGGTGGTGGTGGTGGGGAGACGTAGTGTTGGTGATGGTTAGTGGCGGTGACTTTGTGGTAGTGGTGGTGATGGTGGAGACGTAGTGGTGGTGGTGGTGACTTTGGAGACGTAGTGGTGGTGATGGTGGTGGAGACGTAGTGGTGGTGATGGTGGAGATGTAGTGTTGGTGATGGTGGAGAGACGTAGTGTTGGTGATGGTTGTGAGACGTAGTGTTGGTGATGGTGGAGACGTAGTGGTGGTGATGGTGGAGACGTAGTGGTGGTGACTTTGGAGACATTAGTGTTGGTGCATGGGGACATAGTGTTGGTGATGGTGGAGACAGTAGTGGTGGTGACCTTGGGAGACGTAGTGGTGACTTTGGAGATGTAGTGGTGGTGACTTTGCAGACATAGTGTTGAGTGATGGTGGGGAGACGTAGTGGTGGTGGTGGTGATGGTAGTGGTGGACTTTGGAGACGTAGTGCTGGTGATGGTGAGAAGATGTGAGGTGAGTGGTGACTTTTGGAGACGTAGTGTTGGTGACTTGTTCGTGAGGTGGGACGTAGTGTTGGTGATGGTGGAGACGTAGTGGTGGTGATGGTGAAGACGTAGTGTTGGTGACTTTTGAGACGTAGTGTTGGTGACTTTGGAGAACGTAGTGTTGGTGATGGTGATGGTGTTGAGACGTAGTGTTGGTGATGGTGGAGACGTAGTGTTGGTGATGGTGGAGACGTAGTGTTGGTGATGGTGGAGACGTAGTGTTGGTGACTTTTGGGAGACGTAGTGTTGGTGACTTTTGAGACGTAGTGTTGGTGACTTTTGAGACGTAGTGTTGGTGATGGTGGAGACGTAGTGTTGGTGATGGTGGAGACGTAGTGTTGGTGATGGTGGAGACGAAGTGCTGGTGATGGTGGAGACGTAGTGTTGTTGACTTTGGAGACGTACTGTTGATGATGGTGGAGACGTAGTGTTGGTGATGGTGGAGACGTAGTGCTGGTGATGGTGGAGACGTAGTGGTGGTGACTTTTGAGACGTAGTGTTGGTGATGGTGGAGACGTAGTGTTGGTGACTTTTGAGACGTAGTGTTGGTGATGGTGCAGACGTAGTGCTGGTGATGGTGGAGACGTAGTGGTGGTGATGGTGGAGACTTGGTGATGGTGGAGACGTGGTGATGGTGGAGACGTAGTGTTGGTGACTTTTGGATACGTAGTAGTGGTGGTGGTGGTGACTTTGGAGACGTAGTGGTGGTGATGGTGGAGACGTAGTGTTGGTGACTTTGGAGACGTAGTGTTGGTGATGGTGGAGACGTAGTGTTGGTGATGGTGGAGACGTAGTGTTGGTGATGGTGGAGACGTAGTGTTGGTGATGGTGGGGACGGTGGGTGATGGTGGAGTGTTGGTGACTTTTGAGACGTAGTGTTGGTGATGGTTGAGACGTAGTGTTGGTGATGGTGGAGACGTAGTGGTGGTGATGGTGAAGACGTAGTGGTGGTGACTTTTGAGACGTAGTGTTGGTGATGGTGGAGACGTAGTGTTGGTGATGATGGAGACGTAGTGTTGGTGATGGTTGAGACGTAGTGTTGGTGACTTTTGAGACGTAGTGTTGGTGACTTTTGAGACGTAGTGTTGGTGACTTTTGAGACGTAGTGTTGGTGACTTTGGAGACGTAGTGTTGGTGATGGTGGAGACGTAGTGTTGGTGATGGTGGAGACGTAGTGTTGGTGATGGTGGAGACGAAGTGCTGGTGATGGTGGAGACGAGTGTTGGTGACTTTTGAGACGTTAGTGTTGGTGATGTCCGTGGAGACAACTAAACCGTGGTTAGGTGGTGGTGGAGGTGTAGTGGAAAAGTGACTGGTTTTCATTACGTGTGTTGGTGACTGGTTGATACAGTGTCACTCTAATTGCCAGTCGCACTCAGATAGCACCCAGTCGCACTCAGACGTAGTGCTGGTGATGGTGGAGACGTAGTGTTGTTGACTTTGGAGACGTACTGTTGATGATGGTGGAGACGTAGTGTTGGTGATGGTGGAGATGTAGTGTTGGTGATGGTGGAGACGTAGTGGTGGTGACTTTGGAGACGTGTTGTGATGGTGGAGTGTGTTGGTGATGGTGGAGACGTAGTGTTGGTGATAGTGGAGACGTAGTGCTGGTGATGGTGGAGACGTAGTGGTGGTGATGGTGGAGACGTAGTGTTGGTGATGGTGGAGACTTGGTGATGGTGGAGACGTAGTGTTGGTGATGGTGGATACGTAGTGGTGGTGGTGGTGGTGACTTTGGAGACGTAGTGGTGGTGATGGTGGAGACGTAGTGTTGGTGACTTTTGAGACGTAGTGTTGGTGATTGTGGAGACGTAGTGTTGGTGATGGTGGAGACGTAGTGTTGGTGATGGAGGAGACGTAGTGTTGGTGATGGTGGAGACGTAGTGTTGGTGATTGTGGAGACGTAGTGTTGGTGATGGTGGAGACGTAGTGTTGGTGATGGTGGAGACGTAGTGTTGGTGATGGTGGAGACGTAGTGTTGGTGATGGTGGAGACGTAGTGTTGGTGATGGTGGAGACGTAGTGTTGGTGATGGTGGAGACGTAGTGTTGGTGATGGTGGAGACGTAGTGTTGGTGACTTTGGAGACGTAGTGTTGGTGATGGTGGAGACGTAGTGTTGGTGATGGTGGAGACAATAGTGTTGGTGATGAGTTTTGAGACGTAGTGTTGGTGACTTTTGAGACGTAGTGTTGGTGACTTTGGGAGACGTAGTGTTGGTGACTTTTGAGACGTAGTGTTGGTGATGGTTGGGAGACGTAGTGTTGGTGACTTTGGAGACGTAGTGTTGGTGATGGTGGAGACGTAGTGTTGGTGATGGTGGAGACGTAGTATTTGGTGGTGACTTTTGAGACGTAGTGTTGGTGATGGTTGAGACGTAGTGTTGTGGTGACTTTGGAGACGTAGTGTTGGTGACTTTTGGAGACAATAGTGTTGGTGATGGTGGAGACGTAGTGTTGGTGAGTGATGGTGATGGTGGAGAACGTAGTGTTGGTGATGGTGGAGACGTAGTGTTGGTGATGGTGGAGACGTAGTGTTGGTGATGGTGGAGACGTAGTGTTGGTGATGGTGGAGACGTAGTGTTGGTGATGGTTGAGACGTAGTGTTGGTGACTTTGGAGACGTAGTGTTGGTGACTTTGGAGACGTAGTGTTGGTGACTTTGGAGACGTAGTGTTGGTGATGGTGGAGACGTAGTGTTGGTGATGGTGGAGACGTAGTGTTGGTGATGGTGGAGACGTAGTGTTGGTGATGGTGGAGACGTAGTGTTGGTGATGGTGGAGACGTAGTGTTGGTGATGGTGGAGACGTAGTGTTGGTGATGGTGGAGACGTAGTGTTGGTGGGGAGACTAGTGGTGATGGTGGATACTTAGTGGTGTGGTGGTGGTGACTTGGTGGGTGGTGATGGTGGAGACGTAGTGTTGGTGACTTTTGAGACGTAGTGTTGGTGATTGTGGAGACGTAGTGTTGGTGATGGTGGAGACGTAGTGTTGGTGATGGGGAGACGTAGTGTTGGTGATGGTGGAGACGTAGTGTTGGTGATTGTGGAGACGTAGTGTTGGTGATGGTGGAGACGTAGTGTTGGTGATGGTGGAGACGTAGTGTTGGTGATGGTGGAGACGTAGTGGTGGTGATGGTGGAGACGTAGTGTTGGTGACTTTGGAGACGTAGTGTTGGTGATGGTTGAGACGTAGTGTTGGTGATGGTGGAGACGTAGTGTTGGTGACTTTGGAGACGTAGTGTTGGTGATGGTGGAGACGTAGTGTTGGTGATGGTGGAGACGTAGTTGTGGTGACTTTTGAGACGTAGTGTTGGTGACTTTTGAGACGTAGTGTTGGTGACTTTGGAGACGTAGTGTTGGTGACTTTTGAGACGTAGTGTTGGTGATGGTGGAGACGTAGTGTTGGTGACTTTGGAGACGTAGTGTTGGTGACTTTGGAGACGTAGTGTTGGTGATGGTGGAGACGTAGTGTTGGTGATGGTTGAGACGTAGTGTTGGTGTCTTTTGAGACGTAGTGTTGGTGACTTTTGAGACGTAGTGTTGGTGATGGTGGAGACGTAGTGGTGGTGACTTTGGAGACGTAGTGTTGGTGATGGTGGAGACGTAGTGCTGGTGATGGTGGAGACGTAGTGTTGGTGAGGGAGGAGACGTAGTTGTGGTGACTTTTGAGACGTAGTGTTGGTGACTTTTGAGACGTAGTGTTGGTAATGGTGGAGACGTAGTGTTGGTGATGGTGGAGACGTAGTGGTGTGGTGATGGTGGAGACTTTTGAGTGTGTTGGTGATGATGGAGACGTAGTGTTGGTGATGGTGGAGACGTAGTGTTGGTGATGGTGGAGACGTAGTGTGTGGTGATGGTGGAGACGTGGTGTACTTGGTGACTTTTGAGTTGGTGACTTTTGAGACGTAGTGTTGGTGACTTTTGAGACGTAGTGTTGGTGACTTTGGAGACGTAGTGTTGGTGATGGTGGAGACGTAGTGTTGGTGACTTTGGAGACGTAGTGTTGGTGACTTTTGAGACGTAGTGTTGGTGATGGTGGAGACGTAGTGTTGGTGATGGTTGAGACGTAGTGTTGGTGACTTTTGAGACGTAGTGTTGGTGATGGTGGAGACGTAGTGTTGGTGACTTTGGAGACGTAGTGTTGGTGATGGTGGAGACGTAGTGGTGGTGATGGTGGAGACGTAGTGTTGGTGATGGAGGAGACGTAGTTGTGGTGGTGGTGGAGACGTAGTGTTGGTGATGGTGGAGACGTAGTGTTGGTGATGGTGGAGACGTAGTGTTGGTGACTTTTGAGACGTAGAGTTGGTGATGGTGGAGACGTAGTGTTGGTGATGGTGGAGACGTAGTGTTGGTGATGGTGACTTTGGAGACGTAGTGGTGGTGATGGTTGAGACGTAGTGGTGGTGATGGTGGAGACGTAGTGGTGGTGATGGTTGAGACGTAGTGTTAGTGATGGTGGAGACGTAGTGTTGTTGGTGGTGAAGTTGTGGTGACTTTGGAGACGTGGTGGTGATGATAATGGCGCGAAGATGTGGGTGATGGTGGTGACGTGGAGCCCATGTGGTTTGTGTAGCTGATGATGGGGTTGTCAATAATTAAGTTGATGGTTATGTCCGCCATGTTGTTGCGTGTATAAACAGTTGTGGAGTGAGTATTTGTGGTTTAACCCTGTGTAAGGAGGTTAGCTTGACGTCTGTAATAAGCACAGCTGGTGTTGTCAGTAACCCTGACATCGTTTTGGTACCAGTACAGGTGAGTGCACACAATAAAACCTGTATCACCGACTGAAAGTTAGCGGTCGTCGCCATCCACGTTTAACGCCAACAACAGATGCAACAAGTCGTATTTGAGAGGACCGTAGATGTCTGTGAGGGATTGCCGCTGTCCAAGACTGGGCTCTATCTACCCCCCAACGCAGAGTCAGAGTATGGCCGCTGCTCCCTATAGCGCAGAGATGTCGGAGTAGTTCACCTCGTCCATGGAGTGTCCGAGTGCTGCAACTGAAGCCGTTTTGGGGAGGTGGTGTGGGGTGGGGGTGGGGGGTGGGGGGTGGGAGGAGGCATGGTTTTCATTACCTGTGTTCTGACTGATTGATACAGTGTCACTCTAATTGCCAGTCGCACTCAGATAGCAACCTGCCGACACATGCTGGGAATACCTGCGTGCAGGTGCGTGTAGATACTGCCGCCACAGTCCCTGTCTTCATCCTGCACCAACAAGGGAGTCTGTGGGATGTACCACGGCCACCAGCAGCAGTAGCCGCGGCTTGTGAATGAGTTAAACATGTTGCTTCAACAGCCTCGGTACAGGTATAGTAGCATTCACAGTACTAGTAGCTTGGTTATAGTAGCAGCAGTAACAGTAATAACGGCAGTAGTCGTAGTAGTAATAGTCGTCGTCGTCGTAGTAGTAGGCGTATATGTAGTAGTAGTTAGTAGTAGTAGTAGTAGTTGTTGTAGTAGTAATAGTAGTCGTCGTCATAGTAATAGTAGGTGTATATGTAGTAGAAGTAGTTAGTAGTAGTAGTAGGTGTAGTAGTAGTAGTAGTTGCAGTAGTAGTAGAAGTCGTCGTCGTAGTAGTAGTAGGTGTATATGTAGTAGAAGTAGTTAGTAGTAGTTGCAGTAGCAGCAGTAGTAGTAGTGGTAGTAGTAGTAGTTGCAGTAGTAGTAGTTGTAGTTGTAGTGGTAGTAGTTGTAGTAGTAATAGTCGTCGTCGAAGTAGTAGTAGGTGTATATGTAGAAGTAGTTAGTAGTAGTAGTAGTAGTTGTAGTAGTAGTTGCAGTAGTAGTAATAGTCGTCGTCGTGTTAGTAGTAGTAGGTGTATATATAGTAGAAGTAGTTAGTAGTAGTAGTAGGAGTGGTTGTAGTAGTAGTTGTAGTAGTAGTTGCAGTAGTAGTAATAGTCGTCGTCGTAGTAGTAGTAGGTGTATATGTAGTAGAAGTAGTTAGTAGTAGTAGTAGTAGTGGTTGTAGTAGTAGTTGTAGTAGTAGTAGTAGTCGTCGTCATAGTAGTAGTAGGTGTATATGTAGTAGAAGTAGTTAGTAGTAGTTAGTAGTAGTAGTAGTAGTAGTTGTAGTAGTAGTGCAAGTAGTAGTAGTAGTAGGTGTGGTAGTAGTAGTCGTCGTAGTAGTAGTGGTAGTAGTGGTTGTTGTAGTAGTAGTAGTAGTAGTAGGTGTAGAAGTAGGTAGTAGTAGTATTAGTAGTCGTAGTAGTAGTAATAGTAGTCGTCGTCATTGTAGTAGTAGGTGTATATGTAGTAGAAGTAGTTATTAGTAGTAGTAGGTGTAGTAGTGGTAATAGTAGTAGTAGTAGTAGTAGAAGTTGTAGTAGTAGTAGTTCTTATTGTGTTTGCTGTTTAGCGGGGAACAATTCTTCAGCTGTGACAGCCGTCAGTAGTACCGGTGTTAGTATTGGTGGTGGTAGTGGTATAAGGAGAGGTGGTAGCAGTCGTGGTATAAAGTGTTAACATTGTCGTCATGACCATCATTATCATGACGATCGATACGTATATGAGCAGGTCAACACATACAGACATGACCTTCCTAAACAATAGGCCATTACAGAAGGTCTTCAGTGATGAGTCGCCGAAGGAGGCGCCGAACATGCCGCGAATAATCAGCCTTCATTACCTGGAACATGGCGTATATTCACGACAAGCAGACGCAGTTATGGCCAGACAAATATATCGGAAACAAGATGATGAAGGTAGAGTGAGGGCACCTGCGTGGGGTGTCACGACCTCGCTGGCCTCCCCCTCCCATCCACTGCCCCACCCCCGGTAGTCGGCGCAGTACTCGTCTCCTTCCTGAGCTCATTGTTATTGTTTCAACTAATATGATTATGACGTCTCCCCATACAGAACAATCAATATGGCTTCATTACCGAATCTTGGCACGATGCATGAACTACAAAGAAATCGATGATTATCAGAAAAGTTCGATCTTTTCGACAGATTATCACGCCAAGTTAGTGTTATTGACTCAACCCGTTCCTTATCATTAACCTACTCACAAGTGCAATAATATTTGCACAAACTGCCTTTCGTGGAGTTATTGATATTCTGATGCCTGGTGTGGGCTCATTGATCAACGTGTGCACTGGTGCACCCTCATCTACTGATCCCCTTAACCCCCATGTTTCAGTAGGAAGAGGGCAGGGTTGGAGTTGGGTGGGGAAAGCGACCGTCGGGTCTCTATCCGGGTCTCTAGTATCCGGCCTTTGTTCACTTCAGACATTATTCAGCCCACCATGGCCTACGGACTTCTGTCATAGTTATTAAAGCTACGATGAGGGAAGGCCTATATCACAAACAGAAGTCTGACCGCCATGATGGATGAAGTTATCTGTAAACAATAGTCATAACGCTACGATAATTGTCACTTGTGAAAGTCGTAACTATCGTATGAGGTTTGGTTCACTTGTGAAAGTCGTAACTATCTTATGAGGTATGGTTCACTTGTGATAGTCGTAACTATCTTTTGAGGTTTGGCTCACTTCTGATAGTCGTAACTATCGTATGAGGTTTGGCTCACTTCTGAAAGTCGTAACTATCTTTTGAGGTTTGGCTCACTTCTGATAGTCGTAACTATCGTATGAGGTTTGGCTCACTTGTGAAAGTCGTAACTATCTTTTGAGGTTTGGCTCACTTCTGATAGTCGTAACTATCTTATGAGGTTTGGCTCACTTCTGATAGTCGTAACTATCGTATGAGGTTTGGCTCACTTCTGATAGTCGTAACTATCTTATGAGGTTTGGCTCACTTCTGATAGTCGTAACTATCTTATGAGGTTTGGCTCACTTCTGATAGTCGTAACTATCTTATGAGGTTTGGCTCACTTCTGATAGTCGTAACTATCTTATGAGGTATGGTTCACTTGTGATAGTCGTAACTACCTTATGAGGTTTGGCTCACTTCTGATAGTCGTAACTATCTTATGAGGTTTGGTTCACTTCTGATAGTCGTAACTATCTTTTGAGGTTTGGCTCACTTCTGATAGTCGTAACTATCTTATGAGGTTTGGCTCACTTCTGATAGTCGTAACTATCTTATGAGGTATGGTTCACTTGTGATAGTCGTAACTATCTTTTGAGGTTTGGCTCACTTGTGATAGTCGTAACTATCTTATGAGGTTTGGTTCACTTGTGATAGTCGTAACTTCCTTATGAGGTTTGGCCCACTTCTGATAGTCGTAATAATCTTATGAGGTATGGTTCACTTGTGATAGTCGTAACTATCTTATGAGGTTTGGTTCACTTCTGATAGTCGTAACTATCTTTTGAGGTTTGGCTCACTTCTGATAGTCGTAACTATCTTATGAGGTTTGGCTCACTTCTGATAGTCGTAACTATCTTATGAGGTATGGTTCACTTGTGATAGTCGTAGCTATCTTTTGAGGTTTGGCTCACTTGTGATAGTAGTAACTATCTTATGAGATAGTTTCTTTTGAGGTTTGGTTCACTTGTGATAGTCGTAACTACCTTATGAGGTTTGGCCCACTTCTGATAGTCGTAATAATCTTATGAGGTTACAGATTAAATAATCTATTTCCTCACCTTAGTTCTACGACTGGTGAAAGTGAATATGGCATAAACGAAGCTGTATATTACGACTATCACAAGCAAAGACAACCTCTTAATATCGTGACGACAATCACAAGTAGACAGAACCTCAAAATAACACGAGAACTATCGTAAGTGAACAGCACCTAATAACCTCCTAATATCTTCACGACTGTCACAAGTTGTTCACTTCTGACCATTTGCGATAGTCGTAATGATATAATGTATATCATGCTTCGTTTATACCATGTCCACTTTCGCCAGTCGTAGAAATGAGGTGAGGAAATAGATATTTAGTCTCGTGCTGTAAATAGAACATCAACGAGTTCAGAGTCCAATGTAAGCCCCTCTCAAATCCTCCACCATGGCCGGGGTCGGGCAGGGGCATACGACCGATTCCCAATCTTTAGAGTATGGTGTGAAGAAATGACAGGAAATATAACAATAACCCCCCCCTGCCTCATATCGTCATGTCATAACCATCCGTTATTTTATTCATGCTTCTCTCTCGTGCATTCCTACCTCACAAAACCGAAGCATCAACTGAAACAAAATATGAAACTCTTCTGGCAATTGAGCGTAAACAACTTTATGCCACATTAGCAATTATTTGCAGCTGATACTGTAAACAACGCAGCGTGTATCACACTATCATCAACGTTCACAGATATAGATTATTGAAAATGCAGGATTGAAAACAGCAGTACTCGTAGATCTGCCTCATAGTTCCTTGTTACCATGACAGTACGTGCAGTTGACATTATGTGAACTTTGTGGGGTCAAAGATAAAGGTTTGTATCAGTATAACTCACATTCTGATTCGGTTGTTTAATTACGAACCGTGTGAGATAGGCTCCCAGAAAACGTTGTCACGTGCCCAGTGTCTGCACTGTGAATGTCGGTATGGGTTTGGGCAGACGACCGTGTAACGAGATGTAATTGAAATCTTCATGGTTAATTCGCACGTGTGATTTAAGTTTTCAAAATTAAATGAAGTTCTCCAATTTTCTTCTCTCAGTGATTTTGCATTTTTAAACAGACTGGGCTTTTTGATGTTTTGATCCCCATCCTGACACCAAGACTATCCGTCAAGACTGGAGTACATACGGTGCCACAGCCAGCCATCTTCCACCATTGTCTCAATAGCCCCGACAGGACAGTTACGCAATTAGATGCTCGTTGATGTGGATTAAATGTCGTGAAGGGTAATTGCCCATACATGCGTCACAATGTCACTTCCTTTCTAAAAAATTACTCAGTAATTGTTGAAAGACAGCGCCCCCTTGCGGTAGTGCAGAACCATGGGTAATTGCTTCATCTCGCCACATCGGCTTGATGGAAGATCGTTTACCTTTTACCAGGATCTCCATCCGCCACGAAAAATGTCCCCAAGTTAGGTTTTGACGTCCAAATATAGACACAACGTTAACGACGGACTGGACCAGTGTGTAAGCAGACAACTAGATTATGTCCATGGAATATTGAGCCAACTCCACCACCTGTTTCCTTGTCCCGTAAACTCAGATATAATCACATACGCCAGACGTATCAAAGACGACGTCGTTTTGATGTGAGGAAGTTCCATTATCTGCCGTTGTGGCGTTGGGATTAGATCTGGCAACTATGATCATAGAGTCGGCTACATGCACGTCCTTGTTCATCACGTCCGGCAGTGATCCTGTAGAAATGCCGTTCACGGAGCTGTGCACTTTCACAAATTGAATTTCAACGTCACTGCTTTTGTTCGCGGTTGTCCGTACATATGAACCACGATGTAACTCGCCCTGGGCTGGTCATGTACTCACGGGGGAAGGTGGTCGGTGTCACATGATGGCACAATGTCGGGGACGGCTGACAAGGTCAACATGTCTGGCATCACTGGTATCCAGCAACACCATCAACAACAGCAACAACATCATTGACAACAGCAGAAATATATACGAGTCTTGTTGTCTCCAAATAGACTGACTTTGAGTGTAAAAGAAAGTATACATATGCTTTTGACTTTTGGGATTTGAAATCACCGCGGTCTTTTTGTTTGAGGAAGCTATCTCACCGTCACATGTACTAACACAAATGTGCAGTCATGATATGGCTGAAATATTGCCGATGTGACGATAAATACTAACTCACTCACTCACTCCACGACATCCCCGTTGAATAAGCTATGTTACGTTGTCAGCAACTGTCAAATATGGATGTATTTTCTTTTGCTCGGCAGGTTACAAACTACGAGTTAGAGATCAGGCCAAACATTATTTCATGTTTCTCTTTGCTGCTAGGAATGGAAGGGCTGGGAGTGGGTTAGAGATGAATCCATCCTGCAGTTGTGACCGCTCCTGAGTTACACATGCATGTGGCGTTGATATTTGCACGTGTATGTTCCAACATGCAAGGGGCGTACATTGTCCTCGGTAGGGAGTGACAATCGGGTTGTAGACACATCTACCGTAGAAGTACATATTTTCAAATGCGCACTTTATATCATGTCTGTTCATACTGGTAGTTGTAGTCTGTGCTCCGGAGCACCTTGCCTAATCGTGGCCAGGCAGAGGGTGAGGCCGTCTTTCTTCGTTAAGGAACCAAGGCTTATATTATCTGGCCAAGGTCAAAATACCTGTCATGTACATAACAGTAAATAGTCTGATGTGACATAATTACACATCTGGTTTAGGCAGGCTGACAGTAATTGTATAATACAATGGTGATGAGGATTAACAACGGGGTGATGGCAATGACGTACTTCCGGTCAAGTACATGTCATGGAATCTTGGCAGTTAGACTTCGGACTGTTCACACACACATGAGTGAGTGACAAGTTGTTCAGAGGCGGTCGCTATGACAACATGGGAAGAATGGGTACACGATAGATTGATAAAATATTAGCACTAAGGTGAGTTACAATGCTGGAACATGTTAGTTTTGAGCATGGATGATAAACAGCCAAGGGAGCTCTTCCACAGTATGGGTCCGCTACACCAAAGAATATTTGACCCAACCGTTTCCGGGACATAATGTTCCGGTTGTCAGATCTTACACCGCGGACAGGTTTGTAAGTAGCGAGACGTCCAGCCAGGTGTAGTCTGTCTCACAGTCCCTGAACCACATTAATTTCCCTACTGTCAAGCCCTCTCTGCAGTGCTAAAGCCCTAAATAAAGCAAGTCTAGATTTCCTCAGGTTCTGAATCTCTGGTCTCCCAGGGGCTCCTTTTCAATATAAATGGGCTTGTTTGTTACTATCAGAATTATATATATTCAGAGACTAAGCCTTAGTCTAAGCCAGGTGTGGCGGAGAACACGTGGTGCTGACATTGGTATGCTAAGCACAGGGTCTTGAAATGGATCCTGGTTTCTATGGGCAGCCAAAGCAGATTCTTCAGCGTTGGAGTTATTTGTGACCATCTGTATGTTCTGGTAATTTGTTCCAACTTCTGTAGTTTGGACACACTTGAGAAGATGGGGCGTGGGTGGAAATACCATGTCCGACAGAGCTCATCTACTTGTTTCTCCATACTGAGATACACATCCAAGTGAAGTCCCACATTACTTACTCCAGGAAAGAACTTTATTTCGGAACCACCAACTATGATATCTTGAAAGATATTGTTCTTTGGACGCTGTGCAATACCAACCAGTCTTAGGTATAAACTTAACGTTAGAAAGTGCCAGCAATGGTTAGATGGCGTCACAACAACAAGATATGTTGGACAGCGAGACTGACAGATAGAGAGGAGTGGAGCTGTCCTTCAGTTGTGTACCTCCGGTGTATAAACGGTGATTCCAGTCACACTGTTGGAAGCCATGGCAGGTGTTATACAAGACAAAGGGCACTGGACCAAGCACTGCTCTTTAATGTAATAATAATAATAATAATAATAATAATAATAATAATGTGTCCATTTATATAGCGCCAAACTCCACACTAGGTATGCTCATAGCGCTAACAATCAAGGCCATTATTACCCCGGATAACCCAAGCTGCCTGTTAGGCGCTAAAAGGTTATAGTCATATGACTTTTTTCCACCGGGTACCCATTTTCCTGCTGGGTGAACAGAGACAATTTTGAACAAACTCACTTGCCCAAGGTGAGACCACATGTGTCACATGTGCTTCGTTGTGGGGCAGGACTCAAGTCCTAGAAACTCTCAGGAGTCAAGCTGCCAAACACGTTCACCCATCCATGGACTCTCCGAGCTCGACGCTGCTTAACTTCACCGATTTGTGACCTGAGCTTTAAGCACAGGACCACGCGCCACCACACGTGTACACAGCAAGGGTTACCTCATATTAGTGATGATTATATAATATATATGATTATGTTCGGATTATCCGCGGATTACAATGATGCTGTGCCATCAGCGACACCAGCACATGTGTTTCAAATGCTACACCACCTCAAAGGAGGTGTCGATAATGTCCAAAAAATATTCAAACTAAAATGATAAAGCCTTTCAGATGGCGGAAGTCAGAAGCTACCGATTAGGTGAAATGAATTCCCACAAGATCGCGTATTAAGGCTGCCACTTCTGTTTTTGAGTAACAATAATGGCAAGATACTTTATCGATCACAACATCTTTATTCTGTTGTCTTGTCATCGACAAACTAAGACGTTGTCAACTACTAGCTGTAAAATGAACTAACTAAAAGCCACATTACAGCTGTACTCAACCCTGACTAACCAGACACACGGACTAACTGATGACACGGATGTTGGTTCACGTCAGTTTACAAGGACACTCAATCACCAATACCACTGCCACCCGATCCCCAATGTAGCACTAGGAAAATAGTTGGTAATGTGATTTCCAGATAAATCCTAGTGACTGAGTTCAGTTTTACGCCGTACTCAGCAATATTCCAGCAATATGGCAGCGGTCTGTAAATAATGAGTCTGGACTAGACAAGCCAGTGATCAACAGCACGGGCATTGCTCTAAGCAATTGGGATACAATGACATGTGTCAACCAAGTCAGCGAGCCTGACCACCCGATCCCGTAAAACGACTCTTACTACAAGCATGTGTTACTGAAGATCAATTCTAACCCGGATCTTCACCGGTCAGATAAATTAGAAACTTGGAAAATCCTGTCTGGAGGGATCAAGACGTCATATTTCTAACATTTGGGTCGTCATAACGCCACCTTTGTCTCACTCCGATACCACACAGTCCTGAAGGTATGTGGTGGAATCCCCTTTCATGAGAACTATTTTGTTCATCAGAAAAGAACTCTTCTTCAAACGCGGACTTGAGAAAACGAAGACCATTTTATAAGGACCCGCTTGATGCTGCTTCAACTACACGCTTGTGTGGATCCCCACGCCTTTGTCGATCACAACAACACGACGTCGCTCTTCGACATTACAAGACTTGAATCTATAATCATATCTTGGTGTTTTTCTATCCAAAGATACCGTTCAATTAATTAAACTGACTCACAGCTGTGAGTCACAAGAGTGTTATACCATCGACGTTGTTATAACCAGATTGGATGATATGACGGGAAGAACTATACAGTACAAGTGGTTCAGATGAAGTTTAATAAGCTCCAAGACACATGCACGTGATTCCTGCTGGCCCTGTAGACACTGTACCCATAACACAAACAACTCCCACGTCCTGCCTTGTGTTTATACAGCGCCCTCTACATGCCGGAATAACGCAGATACACGGACCTCAAACAGGAATAATCGAAAGATAACACCACAATCAGAGAAAGAGCGATGACGTCATGGACGTGATAACATTGTAGCCATTGAGTGGTCACGTCGTGGCGAGGATTGTTCCGGTACTGGTCAGTCGGACGTACTCTGTGTGATTGGGGGATAACAGAGGTCAACTGCGTGATTATCAGGTCGGGGAGGGGTAACCTCAGATAGGAGGGGTCAACATGCTTTCATAAAGTTTGCTGACTGACGCAGAATCATTTCCAGGGATGACATCAGCGAAATAAAATCCAGTGATCTCACCAATCATCATTCTCCCAGGTCCGAGCTCAGAGGTCAGTGAAGTTGGCTAGACTTTCATTTTAGCTTTAGCGATTTAAATGATTTCTATTTAAAGAGTAAAGGATTTAATGACAGAAGTCATCAGCCTCTGAATCCGCGTGGGTCAGGGGAGATTGCAGACTTCAGTCTGGAAATATCCCATTCATTACGAAGGTGACCCGTTAGACGCCTTTCTGTGTCATTAATATCACAGAAAGCGTTACACATTTTTGAATACTGTTATTAGGAAGTAATCAAGAATAATCGATCATGTTATTGCCGTGGACTCCTGAGACAGATACGTTTGCCCCTTCTTGAACAAAGATATTAATTTCCATGTAAGAGGAAATTAAATGTCCACACAATTCCTTGACAGGTTAAAAAATAACCAAACAAGTTGCCTTGATGAAAAACTATATCCCTTCAAGAACCTTTCATGCAAGGATTTTTCAAACCGCTTCACCAGTAGTCGTAATAAGATGAAATCATCATATTTAGATGTAAGATAAATAAGACGGTTCCTTCAAGACAATACCAGTGTTGTGGAGTGAAGAGCTAAAAAAGGAGGGTACCGAAGCGACACGTCGAAGGATCACCTCGTTTCCAATGCCAACCTTACTTTGAAGTATTTTTTCATTACTGTAAAGAAATTGGAGGAAAAAAAAGTATTCTCGTAATTGTAATTTTGACACGTATAGTAATTAAAAAAGAACGCCTGAAGTACATGGAGGTATTCGTCCTCGTCGCCCCGTGTGGCCCAGTATATAGGTATTGTCTATGCGGAGGGAGTTCTTATAGAACACTTATAGACATAGGTAACAGTATGCTGGTGTATGTTTTATGATTACTAACCAGCTGCAGAGTCACGACGTGGGATCCTGTCCAGCCCACTGGTCAGAGGTCAGATCTCCGGACACGCCCAACTCGGGGTTCAGGAGATGTACAGGTGATGCTGCCACGCGCTGTACCAGTACTCCTGATGATAAGCTCCGACCGGGTGATA
This sequence comes from Haliotis rubra, assembly GCF_003918875.1. Lineage (NCBI taxonomy): Eukaryota > Metazoa > Mollusca > Gastropoda > Lepetellida > Haliotidae > Haliotis > Haliotis rubra. The sequence goes on from NW_025766459.1 coordinate 805,526, forward strand.
TGAGATGTGTATCTCCTGGCGTGTACCACTATCTTCCATCTGGAAGTGATGAGGCAGAGCTGTTACACTACACAAAACACCTGTACTCCTCCACCTACCTTCAACTGATTAGTATCTGCGTGTCAAACATTTTTGTTGGGACCTCCCGCCGTTACGCCCTTCATCGCGCCCCTCGTTAATATCATGGGAAAACCTTTCATCCATAACACACGGGCGCAAATACATATGCACATTCGCAAAGTAAACCGGATCCGTTTAAAGAAAAACCTGCAACTACCAATCCGTGTTTCTTGACCATTTGTACAACGTGATTTACACACTGAAAGGCAAATGTAAACCTAGATACCAGATTGCAAAGAACGGACTTGTAACATCAGTAGATTTGTAACATCAGTAGACTTGTAACATCAGTAGACCTGTAACATCAGTAGACTTGTAACATCAGTAACATCAGTAGACCTGTAACATCAGTAGACTTGTAACATCAGTAGACTTGTAACATCCGTAGACTTGTAACATCAGTAACATCAGTAGACTTGTTACATCAGTAGACTTGTAACATCAGTAGATGGACTTGGAACATCAGTAGACTTGTAAAATCAGTAGACCTGTAACATCAGTAGACTTGTAACATCAGTAGACCTGTAACATCAGTAGACTTGTAACATCAGTAGACCTGTAACATCAGTAGACCTGTAACATCCGTAGACTTGTAACATCAGTAACATCAGTAGACTTGTTACATCAGTAGACTTGTAACATCAGTTGACCTGTTACATCAGTAGACTTGGAACATCAGTAGATTTGTAACATCAGTAGACTTGTAACATCAGTAGATTTGTAACATCAGTAGATTGACTTGGAACATCAGTAGACTTGTAACATCAGTAGACCTGTAACATCAGTAGACTTGTAACATCAGTAGATTTGTAACATCAGTAGACTTGTTACATCAGTAGATTTGTAACATCAGTAGATTTGTTACATCAGTAGACTTGGAACATCAGTAGATTTGTATAATCAGTAGACTTGTAACATCAGTAGATTTGTAACATCAGTAGACTTGTAACATGTGTAGACCTGTAACATCAGTAGACTTGTAACATCAGTAGACTTGTAACATCAGTAGACTTGTAACATCAGTAGACTTGTTACATCAGTAGACTTGTAACATCAGTAGACTTGTAACATCAGTAGACTTGTAACATCAGTAGACCTGTAACATCAGTAGACCTGTAACATCAGTAGACTTGTAACATCAGTAGACTTGTAACATCAGTAGACTTGTAACATCAGTAGACTTGTAACATCAGTAGACTTGTAACATCAGTAGACCTGTAACATCAGTAGACTTGTAACATCAGTAGACTTGTAACATCAGTAGACTTGTAACATCAGTAGACTTGTTACATCAGTAGACTTGTTAACATCAGTAGACTTGTAACATCAGTAGACTTGTAACATCAGTAGACTTGTAACATCAGTAGACTTGTAACATCAGTAGACTTGTAACATCAGTAGACTTGTAACATCAGTAGACCTGTAACATCAGTAGACTTGTAACATCAGTAGACTTGTAACATCAGTAGACTTGTAACATCAGTAGACATCAGTAGACTTGTTACATCAGTAGACTTGTAACATCAGTAGACTTGTAACATCAGTAACATCAGTAGACTTGTCAGTAGACTTGTAACATCAGTAGACTCAGTAGACTTGTAACATCAGTAGACTTGTAACATCAGTAGACCTGTAACATCAGTAGACTGTAACATCAGTAGACCTGTAACATCAGTAGATTTGTAACATCAGTAGACTTGTAACATCAGTAGACCTGTAACATCAGTAGACTTGTAACATCAGTAGACCTGTAACATCAGTAGACCTGTAACATCAGTAGACCTGTAACATCAGTAGACTTGTAACATCAGTAGACTTGCTACATCAGTAGACTTGTAACATCAGTAGATTTGTAACATCAGTAGATTGACTTGGAACATCAGTAGATTTGTAACATCAGTAGATTGACTTGGAACATCAGTAGACCTGTAACATCAGTAGACTTGTAACATCAGTAGACTTGTAACATCAGTAGACTTGTAACATCAGTAGACAACCATACAGTGGTAGTGAAGAACCAACAAACCCGTGAAGATCCGGGTTAGAAGTGATCTTCTGCAACCCATGTTAGAAATATTCCAGCTATATGGCGGCGGTCTGTAAATAATCGAGTCTGGACCAGACAATCCAGCGATCAACATGAACATCGGTCTGCGCAATTGGGATACGATGACACGTGTCAGTCAAGTCAGCGAGCCTGACCACCCGATCCCGCAGTCGCCTTCCACGACATGCATGGGTTACTGAAGACCAATTCCAACCCGGATCTTCACGGGTCGTTAAATCATGTCAGATCTAAATACCGATATAGGAATCGAACCCATACTTCTGGGAGCTTCTCACACGTTTTTAATTACAACGTACTTCGTATTGAAGACCCCTCGTGCAGAGCGTGTTTGCCACTTGAAACTCAATCGAACATTTGCGCCCTGGAGAATCCCGGGTAAATATATTGCCTGTCATGTGACGATAGATGGATGTGTGGCACATGATCCTTGTGCAAAACGAGTTGGGAAGATTCCTCGGCCCACAAATAATGGACATTGAATCATGTTGAACACGGACGCGAATATCCCGGGGGAAGATCAAATTCCTCAACCTATCCTCATTTAACGTTACACTATTGGTCTTGGACAACGTGGTACTTCCCAGTGTGTGGAAAGCTGGTTGAATACTGAAGGGCTCCTCTAACGACCTAGTTGACACAACTTATTGATGACCGTTTGAGCTAGCATCCTTAGCTTGTCTTTCGTTAACTAGAATGCTTGTAGAACTCCCCCTGGTCTATAGTGAGCCGCGCTGTGGGCTGTTTCTATCGTAAATCAGTGTTAAAGATTTATTAAATGTCTCCTTCGTTTACCGTCATGGTTTCTTGTCACGATGTTCAACAGAAACTGTATACTTTGAGTGCATTCCATGGCCGCCACCCGAGATGCTTGTGTGAACTACATGGTGACTACAGGGTGAGGTAGAGGCAAGGCACCCACTCCATGCCCGCCATCCGAGATGCTTGTGTGAACTACATGGCGACTACAGGGTGAGGTAGAGGCAAGGCACCCATTCCATGCCCGCCACCCGAGATGTTTGTGTGAACTACATGGTGACTACAGGGTGAGGTAGAGGCAAGGCACCCACTCCATGCCCGCCACCCGAGATGCTTGTGTGAACTACATGGTGACTACAGGATGAGGTAGAGGCAAGGTACCCACTCCATGGCCGCCACCCGAGATGCTTGTGTTGAACTACATGGTGACTACAGGGTGAGGTAGAGGTAAGGTACCCATTCCACGGCTGCCACCCGAGATGCTTGTGTGAACTACATGGTGACTACAGGGTGAGGTAGAGGCAAGGTACCCATTCCATGGCCGCCACCCGAGATGCTTGTGTGAACTACATGGCGACTACAGGGTGAGGTAGAGGCAAGGTACCCATTCCATGCCCGCCACCCGACGTTACCAACGTCCCAGACAGAGACTCGGCCGGACTGTTGTATCCTAGTTCTGTGATGACTGTCAGTCAAAACATGGATGACACAAAACAGTAACTATGTGGGAGATATCTCGCTCAACCAGATGCATGTGTACACCGCCAAACCCTTGCCTCCCATTCTCTCCATGCGTGCACGTTGCAAACATTTGAGACTAACACTTAACAACATGTTATGTTCCTTTACGAAGAACAAAAAACGCCGAGTAAAGTCAGACTTCATTGACAGCTCCAGGCAGGTATCAAAAATCTTCTTTTTGAACACGAAAAAAGACGAGAATGTGTTTTTTCCGCAGAGAAAGTCACGTAAAGCGCGCACATCGCAGAACAGTAAGATCTGATCAGAGCTCACCTCTCTTGTCGTAGGAGATCAGGAAGGCTGAGGATCCGTACCCAGAACACAGAACCGCTCGTAGACTAATGCTTAGTCTCTGAATATATATAATTTCGATAATAACACACAAGCCCATTTATATTGAAAAGGAGCCCAAGGGAGACCAGAGATTCCTGAACCTGAGGAAATCTAGACTTGCTTTATTTAGGGCTTTAGCACCGCAGAGAGGGCTTGGCAGTAGGGAAAATAATGTGGTTCAGGGACTGTGAGACAGACTAAACCGCTCGATGAATACAAATGTAGACTTATTTTCAGCAAGCGATATGTTCCAGATCAGCTTTGTTTTGTTGGAAGGTTTGCCCCAAGGATGTATACATACACAAGCACTTTCAACGTGGAAGAGTTGGTTTTCTATCAAAGACGAATGAGAAGAAAATTATCTTACATAATTTCTGCTTTTCTCATGATTGGCCTTTCACAGTAATGGCTGATTTGAAATAAAGATCGACAGTCAACTTGGTGAGACAATTTAAATTATCAGATGGCGACGGTGAATGGTAGGAGCGCATCAAGCGGCTTAGGCAAGATTAGTTTTGTCGTACAGACCCTGAAGCAAATATATCCAAAAAAGCCCACGCAAGTCTAGAAAATGTGACAAGTCTAGATTCCTCAGCTTCAGGACATGAAGAAAGTCTCAGGGCTCCTATTCATTATATATATAATTATTTTGCTATGAACTTTTTTTCAGTAAAATATGTTCATTTCAGAGACTAGTTGTTAGTCTAACGTTAGATTTAACCTGTAGGCAACGTGTGACTACTTCAACACTAGTTTGTACTGCTGTATCCAGGGTACCCTCAACTCCAGGATACCCTGAACTCCAGGATACCCTTAACTCCAGGATAGCCCCAATTCCAGGATACCCTCAATTCCAGGATACCCCCATCTCCAGGATACCCTCAACTTCATGTTACCTCAACTCCAGGATACCCTTAACTCCAGGATACCCTTAACTCCAGGATAACCCCATCTCCAGGATACCCTCAATTCCAGGATACCCCCATCTCCAGGATACCCTCAACTTCAGAATAGCCCCAACTCCAGGATACCTCCAACCCCAGGATACTCTCAACTCCACGATACCACAAACTCCAGGATACACCCATGTCCAGGATACCCTCTACTCCAAGATACCTTCAACTCCAGGATACCCTCAACTCCATGTTACCCTCAACGTCATGTTACCCTCAAGTACAGGATACCATGAACTCCAGGAAACCCCTAACTATAGGATACCCTTAACTCCAGGATACCCCCAACTCCATGGCCAGGATACCATCAACTATAGAATACCCTCTACTCCAGGATACCCTCACTTTCAGGATACCCTCTACTCCAGTATACCTTCAACTCCAGGATCCCCTCAACTCCATGTTACCCTCAACTTCATGTTACCCTCAACTCCAGGATACCCTCAATGCCAGGATACCCTATACTCCAGGACACCCCTAACTATAGGATAACCCCAACCCGAGGATACCCCTAACTCAAGAATACCCTCAACTCGAGGATACCCCTAACTCCAGGATACCCCTAACTCCAGGATGCCCTCAACTCCAGGATACCCTAACTCCAGGATACCCCCAACCCCAGGATACCCTCAACTCCAGGATACCCTCAACTCCAGGATACCCTCAACTCCAGGATAACCCAACCCCAGGATACCCTCAACTCCAGGATACCCTCAACTCCAGGATACTCCCATCTCCAGGATACCCTCAACTTCAGAATAGCCCTCAACTCCATGATATACCCATGTCCAGGATACCCTCTACTCCAAGATACCTTCAACTCCAGGATACCCCCAACTCCATGGCCAGGATACCACCAACTACAGAATACCCTCTACTCCAGGATACCCCTAACTCCAGGATGCCCTCAACTCCTGGATACCCTAACTCCAGGATAACCCCAACCCCAGGATACCCTCAACTCCCCCATCTCCAGGATACCCCCATCTCCAGGATACCCTCAACTCCAGGATACCCCCATCTCCAGGATACCCTCAACTTCAGAATAGCCCCAACTCCATGATACCTCCAACCCCAGGATACCCTCAACTCCAGGATACCACAAACTCCAGGATACCCACATCTCCAGGATACCCTTATCTCCAGGATGCCCTCAACTCCAGGATACACCCATCTCCAGGATACCCTCTACTTCAAGATACCTTCAACTCCAGGATACCCTCAACTCCATGTTACCCTCAACTTCATGTTACCCTCAAGTACAGGATACCATGAACTCCAGGAAACCCCTAACTATAGGATACCCCCAACTCAAGGATACCCTCAACTCCAGGATACCCCCAACTCCATGGCCAGGATACCCCCAACTACAGAATACCCTCTACTCCAGTATACCTTCAACTCCAGGATCCCCTCAACTCCATGTTACCCTCAACGTCATGTTACCCTCAACTCCAGGATACCCTCAATCCCAGGATACCCTCAACTCCAGGACACCCCTAACTATAGGATAACCCCAACCCGAGGATACCCCTAACTCCAGGATACCCCCAACCCCATGAAACCCTCAACTCCAGGATACCTTCAGCTCCAGGATACGCTCAACTCCAGGATACCTTCAACTCCAGGATACCCTCCACACCAGGATACCCTCAACTCCAGGACACCCCTAACTATAGGATAACCCCAACCTCAGGATTCCCTCAACTCCAGGATTCCCCTAACTCCAGGATACCCTCAACTCCAGGATACCCTCAACTCCAGGATACCCCTAACTCCAGGATACCCCCAACCCCAGGATACCCTCAACTCCAGGATACCGCTAACTCCAGGATACCCCGAAATACATGTTACCCTCAACTCCACGATACCTTCAACTCCAGGATACCCTCAACTCAAGTATACTCTCAACTCCAGGATGCCCTCATCTCCAGGATACCCCTAAGTACAGGATAGCCCCAACTCTAGGATACCTCGATCTACAGGACGCCCCCAAACCCAGGATACCCTTAACTCCACGATACCCTCAAGTCCAGGATACCTTCAACCCCAGGATACCCTCAACTTAGGAAAACCCCAACCCCAGGATACCCTCACTCCACGATACCCTCATCTCCAGGATACCCCTAAGTACAGGATAGCCCCAACTCCAGGATACCCTCAACTACAGCATAGCCTCAACTCTAGGATACCTCGATCTACAGGATGCCCCAACCCCAGGATACTCTTAACTCCAGGATACCCTCAACTCCAGGATACCGTCAACTACAAAATACCCTCAACTACAGGATGCCCCCAACCCCCAGGATACCCTCACTCCACGATACCCTCAACTCCAGGATACCCTCAACTCCAGGATACCCCTAACTCCAGGATACCCCCAACCCCAGGATACCCTCACTTCCACGATACCCTCAACTCCAGGATACCCTCAACTCCATAGAAAGACAGTAATTCCAAGGTATGGTAACGATTACCAGTCCATAAGACTTCCTACCTTGCATGTGCAAGTGTGCTAACACACAAGCATGTTCACATGGTCAGCAGCGAGTGTGCCCACCTGCATTGGATGGATCTGGGACCTTCGCCTCGTCGAGGCCTCGAAACTTCGATGAACGTCCTGGAGAAACTATTCCATATCCGAGGAAGGATTTGGCGGGGTTCATGCAGAGTTGGTGGACGATTCGGACGACGCCTGTTGAATGTAGCGATTCAACAGGTACAATATATTATGCTTCAAGATTGTATTGCAATAAATAATGCTGTCACATAGCACTATGAACATTGTTATGATTAAGATACTGCTGTACGCCTGGAGCAATGTGTTGTCTGGTGTTATCGTGTTGAAACGTCATTCCCATGCTGTTCTGGAGCAACAACGATAAAGCAGCCATTTGCATACTCTTCAGCACCTCACAGCATTCAGGGCGCCGTTTCACAAAGTCCTCGTAAGCCTCGATCTCGTAAATTTTCTCGTAGCAATCGTACCTCCTATGCTGTAACATTGACTTACGATAGTGGTAGGTCTACGAGAGCTTTGTGAAACGGGACCCAGGTTCCCACCAATCACAATCATTGGCGTCGTTGACGCAGTTGTTATTCCACCCTAGATCATTACGCCCCACCTCCAAACTGATCTCCTCTAGGACACATGACATTATGTAACGTTAACCTAGGAGTCTGTAGACACGTGTCCTTCCGTGTCTGAAGGAAACGTGACTCTTCTGCACTAATGTGTTCCACGTCGCAAATGAGGCCTGCTTCACTTGGACGTCGACATCGATGTTCTGGCGCCAACACTGGTCGTCGGAATGGGCGTCTTGCACCGATGACGTTGACGAACAGGCGAACTGTTTTCAAAGATGCAACCTCTGTTGCCAGGTATGGTACGGACTGTAAGGGCTGCTGGCTGGAATCTTTGTAACAGGTGCGAGGTTGGAATACATCGGTCTTCACTTGGGAGTAGTTAACTGGAGGGTGACCACTACGAGGACGGTCAGTCACTTGATTGTTTTGCTGAAAATATCGCCATAAGCGCCACCTGGTGGTTCTATGGACATGCAAGGTCACGCTGCGAGGTACCAGACAGAAGGATATGTGTAGCCATCTGCCATTTGCCCGAGGAGTGGGAAGACGAACTTGTTCCAGAACGATGAATAGAGGCAGTTTTCTGACTTGATATGAATGATAAGTGTCTGGTTGTCTGGCCTTTTAAAGTGAACATTGGGAGCCATTAATCTCGAATATGTCATACTTTTCGCAAGCTTCGTGCATGACAAACCACAACTGCTTGTATGTGTTTCTTCGACCATGTTAACACTTCTCGGGTTCAAATACTTAAAATCATTTACAAGATTACCAATGAAACCTTCCATATGACAATAACTATTATCTCTGAGTACATACATTTGTGTCTATTTTTAATATGCGTGATGCAAGCAGTACTTTGGGTCCAGTAAATCCTTGCTACTGAAACAGCGTACAAAGAGTTTCAGGTTTATAGTCCGTCGACCGTAATTAATGTCCTTGAGTTTCTTCTGTTACCAGGACGAGGTGGAGAGGGAACACATCGACACTTGTTCTGGAGGTTATCTACCTGACCTTTGCCCCGAGCTGTAATCCACAGAACAGCGCAATCTTGAGCGGTAATCACCCGATAAACTACCCGACACGCGCATTACACATCCAGGTAAACACTATAGATCACCTGGCATGACAGTATCCGGTGACAAAGGTCAGGTCAGGGGTCACTTCCTGCCCTCGATAAACGTCTCGATGACGGTCGTAAAGCACCATCACAATCTTTCAGATTTATAGGACGAGTTGCTTCCCCTTAGAATCCAGTTTCTGACGAAAATAGATTAATTTGTGTAAACCCCGGCTCATGCATTAATACCTTGAACGATTACTGTTTGAGTAAAGGTCTTTGACAAACGTTTTATAATGGCACGGTGATCTGTTCTGAAATCAGTATGCTCTGAATTCTCAGGGGCGGTGGGATAGCCTTGTGGTTTCAGTGTTCGCTCGTCACGCCGAAGACCCCAGTTCGATTCCATATATGGCTACAATACGTGAAGCCCATTTCTGATGTCACCCGAAGTGATATTGCTAAAATATTGCTAAAAGCTGCGTAAAACTAAACTCAATCACTCAATGTTCCCGGCACAAGCACACATACGAAATATTTTGGGTCGTACACTAGAAATAGAAATATAGAGAAATATTGTGTAACATATGGGTTATATTAGAAGGTATTAGATACCTCTGGTATCAGCCAGTTTATCGGCTATCGGAGTACCTGTGGTGTGGACGGACATGTGTGTCACCTGGGAGTCTGTCAGAGATAGACGCTGCATGTAGCCCATGTACTTCTACACAACCATTCAGCAACATAGCGAAGAAACAACTCAACAAAACAACGGCGAAACAACAGACATTCCAACACAATAACACAATAGCACCACGACGAAACTCCACAACAACGAAACAAATGAGATAACAATGCAACAAAGACGAAACAAATGAGATAACAATGCAACAATGACGAAACAATTGAGATAACAATACAACAATGACGAAACAATTGAGATAACAATGCAACAATGACGAAACAATTGAGATAACAATACAACAATGACGAAACAAATGAGATAACAATGCAACAATGACGAAACAATTGAGATAACAATACAACAATGACGAAACAATTGAGATAACAATACAACAATGACGAAACAAATGAGATAACAATACAACAATGACGAAACAATTGAGATAACAATACAACAATGACGAAACAACAATACAACAATGACGAAACAATTGAGATAACAATACAACAATGACGAAACAACAATGACGAAACAAATGAGATAAATTGAATACAAATGCAATGACGAAACAATTGAGATAACAATACAACAATGACGAAACAATTGAGATAACAATACAACAATGACGAAACAATTGAGATAACAATACAACAATGACGAAACAATTGAGATAACAATATAACAATGACGAAACAAATGAGATAACAATACAACAATGACGAAACAATTGAGATAACAATACAACAATGACGAAACAAATGAGATAACAATACAACAATGACGAAACAAATGAGATAACAATACAACAATGACGAAACAATTGAGATAACAATACAACAATGACGAAACAATTGAGATAACAATACAACAATGACGAAACAATTGAGATAACAATATAACAATGACGAAACAAATGAGATAACAATATAACAATGACGAAACAATCGACATAACAATACAACATGACGAAACAATCGACATAACAATACAACATGACGAAACAATCGACATAACAATACAACATGACGAAACAATCGACATAACAACACAACAGTACAACGACGAAACCACCGGCTACATAGGCCTTGGCATGAGAACTGGAAGAACACCTATCGATTGCGACTCAAGTGAGCAGAGTCCGCTGACTGGCTTGTTTCATGGATTAGACGAGCTGACGGGCGATGGAACTCAGGCGGTAAATGTGGAAACAGAAGGGCTTCCTAGTACACGGTAGAGTGGAGGCAGCAGAAACACTGTCACACTCTTTCATTATTACTGGTTCACCTATTCTTTCACTCACTTATTCCTTCTTTCTTCCCTCATCCATCTCTCCTTCCTTCATTCATTCATCCGTAAGAGGCGACTAACGGGACTGGATGGTCAGGCTCACTGACTTCGTTGACACACGTCATTGGTTCCCAATTGCGTAGATTGATGCTCGTGGTGTTGACCACTGGATTGTCTGCTCCAGGCTCGATTATTTACAGACCACCGCCATATAGTTGGAATATTGCTGAGTGGGGCGTAAAACTAAACTCACTCACTCATTCATCCTCACGTCATGCACTCGTTCCTTCCTCCCATCTCATTCACCCTTCCCTCGCGCACTTCTGCCGCTACTACTCACTTACTTTACACATCATGACATGGAAAAATGTAACGCAACACCCAATTCTCCATAGCATTAATATGTTACAATGACAGATAGCAACGGAACTTCTCCAAGCGTATTCTTAGAAGCAGACTTGGCACACAGTGACGCATTTAGCGCTGATAACTGTGGTCGTGTGAGGTTGACAAGTGCGGTTATTTTGAAGACTCAGGCATACAACCCTCATGAAATCACAGAAGTTGCAATAACCAAGCACAAGCTGCAGTGCCATTCCTGACCATCGTCATTGAATGTATAAGACATTGAATTTTCTGCCTCCACTCACACATTCACTGTCTCCACTCACACATTCACTGTTTCTCTCACACATTCACTGTTTCAACTCACACATTCACTGCCCCCACTCACACATTCACTGCCCCCACTCACACATTTACTGTTTCCATTCACACATTCACTGTTTCCACTCAAACATGCACTGCCCCCACTCACACATTCACTGCCCCCACTCACACATTTACTGTTTCCATTCACACATTCACTGTTTCCACTCAAACATGCACTGCCTCCACTCACACATTCACTGTTTCCACTCACACATTCACTGCCTCCACTCACACATTCACTGTTTCCACTCACACATTCACTGCCTCCACTCACACATTCACTGCCTCCACTCACACATGCACTGCCTCCACTCACACATGCGATGCCTCCACTAACACCTTCACTGTTTCCACTCACACATTCACTGTTTCCACTCACACATTCACTGCCTCCACTCACACATTCACTGTTTCTCTCACACATTCACTGTTTCCACTCACACATTCACTGCCCCCACTAACACCTTCACTGTTTCCACTCACACATTCACTGCCTCCATTCACACATTCACTGCCTCCACTCACACATTCACTGTTTCCACTCACACATTCACTGCCTCCATTCACACCTTCACTGTCCCCACTCACACCTTCACTGTTTCCACTCACACATTCACTGTTTCCACTCACACATTCACTGCCTCCACTCACACATTCACTGTTTCTCTCACACATTCACTGTTTCCACTCACACATTCACTGCCCCCACTAACACCTTCACTGTTTCCACTCACACATTCACTGCCTTCATTCACACATGCACTGCCCCCACTCACAAATTCACTGTTTCCACTCACACATTCACTGCCTCCACTCACACATTCACTGTTTCTCTCACACATTCACTGTTTCCATTCACACATGCACTGTTTCCACTCACACATTCACTGCCTCCACTCACACATTCACTGCCTCCACTCATACATTCACTGTCTCCACTCACACATTCACTGCCTCCACTCACACATGCACTGTTTCCACTCACACATTCACTGTTTCCACCCACACATTCACTGTTTCCACTCACACATTCACTGATTCCACTCACACATTCACTGCCTCCACTCACACATGCACTGCCTCCACTCACACATTCACTGTTTCCAGTAACACATTCACTGCCTCCACTCACACATTCACTGCCTCCACTCACACATTCACTGTTTCCACTCACACATTCACTGTTTCCACTCACACATTCACTGTTTCCACTCACACATTCACTGCCTCCACTCACACATGCACTGCCTCCACTCACACATTCAATGTTTCCACTCACACATTCACAGTTTCCACTCACACATTCACTGCCTCCACTCACACATTCACTGCCTCCACTCACACCTTCACTGTTTCCACTCACACATTCAGTTTCCACTCACACATTCACTGTTTCCACTCACACCTTCACTGTTTCCATTTAAACATTCACTGCCTCCACTCACACCTTCACTGCCTCCACTCACACCTTCACTGTTTCCACTCACACATTCAGTTTCCACTCACACATTCACTGCCTCCACTCACACATTCACTGTTTCCACTCACACATTCATTGTTTCCACTCACACATTCACTGTTTCCACTCACACCTTCACTGTTTCCATTTAGACATTCACTGCCTCCACTCACACATTCACTGTTTCCACTCACATATTCACTGTTTCTCTCACATATTCACTGATTCCATTCACTCATTCACTGTTTCCACTCACATATTCACTGCCTCCACTCACACATTCACTGCCTCCACTCACACCTTCACTGCCTCGACTCACACCTTCACTGTTTCCACTCACACATTCACTGTCTCCATTCACACATTCACTGCCTCCACTCACACATTCACTGTTTCCACTCACACATTCATTGTTTCCACTCACACATTCACTGTTTCCACTCACACCTTCACTGTTTCCATTTAAACATTCACTGCCTCCACTCACACATTCACTGTTGCCACTCACATATTCATTGTTTCTCTCACATATTCACTTATTCCATTCACACATTCACTGTTTCCACTCACATATTCACTGCCTCCACTCACACCTTCACTGCCTCCACTCACACCTTCACTGCCTCCACTCACACCTTCACTGTTTCCACTCACACATTCACTGTCTCCATTCACACATTCACTGCCTCCACTCACACATTCACTGTTTCCACTCACACATTCATTGTTTCCACTCACACATTCACTGTTTCCACTCACACCTTCACTGTTTCCATTTAAACATTCACTGCCTCCACTCACAGATTCACTGTTTCCACTCACATATTCACTGTTTCTCTTACATATTCACTGATTCCATTCACACATTCACTGCCTTCACTCACATTCACTGTTTCCACTCACACATTCACTGCCTCCACTCACACATTCACTGCCTCTACTCACAGATTCACTGTTTCCACTCACATATTCACTGTTTCTCTCACATATTCACTGATTCCATTCACACATTCACTGCCTTCACTCACATTCACTGTTTCCACTCACACATTCACTGCCTCCACTCACACATTCTACTGCCTCCACTCGTACATTCACTGTTTCCACTCACACATTCATTGTTTCCACTCACACATTCACTGTTTCCACTCACACATTCACTGTTTCCATTTAAACATTCACTGCCTCCACTCACACATTCACTGTTTCCACTCACATATTCACTGTTTCTCTCACATATTCACTGATTCCATTCACACATTCACTGCCTTCACTCACATATTCACTGTTTCCACTCACACATTCACTGCCTCCACTCACACCTTCACTGCCTCCACTCACACATTCACTGTTTCCACTCACACATTCACTGTCTCCATTCACACATTCACTGCCTCCACTCACACATTCACTGTTTCCACTCACACATTCATTGTTTCCACTCACACATTCACTGTTTCCACTCACACCTTCACTGTTTCCATTTAAACATTCACTGCCTCCACTCACACATTCACTGTTTCCACTCACATATTCACTGTTTCTCTCACATATTCACTGATTCCATTCACACATTCACTGCCTTCACTCAGATTCACTGTTTCCACTCACACATTCACTGCCTCCACTCACACATTCACTGTTTCCACTCGTACATTCACTGTCAGAAGTGTTCTACTTCTCTAACTCATGAACTGACGTACCCACACGTTCAAAATCATTCGCGCAGTTGAAATGGAGAACCTGAGTTTAAACGGTGACCTTTCACTCAGACGTCGAACTGCGCCTTTAAGCACGCCCTGAGCTCTTCGTTGGCCGCGTGGGGGCACGGATATTTCCCTTTTTGTCTTTTTCGTAATCATAAAAAGCCGGCAGTGCACTTTGATGATTAGTGTTTAAAATTAGCTGCAGCTTCACGACCATGCCAAACTACCATCCATGCAATAAACACGTCATACTATACACACTTTCACACTGATGAACCAAGAAACATTTTTATGAATTTAATCTCAAGTTTTGTCTCTGAGCGTCACACAGCCTCCTTGTATGGATCCCAATTGTAATCAGCAGGGTATCTGTCCTCATTCAGTGTACACAACGCGAGACTTGGTGGGAGTATCGCGTGGCTTTACGAGACACGTGGATTCAGTTAATGATTATCCGCATCCTCAAATATTTTGATGAAATCGCAGTTTGATGAATAACACTGTACCACACTGGAAAATGTTTTTATGGATTTCAATTATTTCACTCTCGGTAGGTCACGCTGGTGTTGCGAGATTTATAAAAATCCAGTTGGAAATTGTCTGATTTAGAATGTAGCCGATCTTTCTGGATCACTCACGCTGAGCCTGAAAATGAGCAAAAAAGATTACTTTTATCGACCAGCGTGTGTGTATTCGGTAGTACTTTCTTCTGAAAGCTAACAAATAACCTCATGTTTCTCTAATTTGTCCAATGGGATGTTTGGGTTAAATAAAAGCCCTACGCAACTTTCTTCCTGATTGATTATGCAAAAGCACGCTGCTCCTCAGCAAGTTCGGCAATACCCCCGAGTGGTGTCTTGTGCAATAACAATGGAATAAAATGTTAAACTATGCTGTTGGGTTGTACTGAGAAAATTCTATACATCGTACTTTAGCCTGGGTTATGATCCGACGAGGACGTATATTTGGTCCGTCCTGGATATATCAGTGGTTATGGCACTCATGTGTAAGTTGTCCGGATTTTATCATGATTGCTAACCAAAGTTTAACATTCAACAACGTGTGGAATCCTTCTGTGAGAAGTCTATATTTATGTGTCAGGTGCTTTAACGGTAGTGATAAAACAGCGGTGTTAATGTGTTCATGTTCAAATGACTATCTTAGATTACGTTTCCTGGTTATTCTAATTGTCGGCATTTCAAACCATCGCCCTTGGGATTACAGCGACTGAATCAGACTAAGGACAACAAACATATCATGCCGCTCTCCGGGCCGAGCGCTCACTCGTTATTCAGGATAAACATCTTCAAGGCACGTGTCAGAGTCCATGCTGCGGGTTGAGTGTAATTATGAAATATCAATTTAAGTCAATAAAACACAAACAAACACGCAAGAGTCAGATGCTGAGAAGGTAATTATGTTTAGAAACCTAATCTTCCTGATACTGACGGAAGACGCACGTGGAATGACTCGGTGGGAGAAGGAGGGGTGGGCGGAGAGCCCCTGGGGTAGGACTTACACCTTTGCTTGAGGTCCCCGGGGTAGGGCGCCAGGACGTGGGGCGGGGCAGAACGGGGTGAAAAGGGCGCGGAGTGATACACCTTGGCTGTAAGGCACGTGCAGGCTAATGCGCGCCATCTGGTAGTGGTAGAGGCAATACACTTTGTCTTTCTACAAGCAGCTTTGTTGTATGATAATATCACAGTACAAACACTCGTCTAGTGGTAGGTACGTCTCTAAAGAAACGGTCAACATTATTCGACATAATACTCAGTTATGTACCGGTAATCACCACCCATGCCCGCCATTGCATCGCTGACCATCTGATGTCCGCCACCAAAAACTGACTATCCTGCCTATCACACCCAAGCAACCACCCGATCTACCCGACCCACCAACTTACAGACCACCCTATTCCCGCCACCAACGCACTACCCTTACCAACCAACCAACCAACCACGTTACTCCGCAACCCACCAACCAACCAACCACCCAATCTACCCCACTAACTCACCAACCACACTATGCCCGTCACCAACCCCCCATCAGTGTGGACATTACAACCAATCTTCTTACAAGAACCGGGGCGGTGGGGTAACCTAGTGGTTACGCTGAAGGCCCGGGTTCGATTCCCCACATGGGTACAATGTGAGAAGCCCTTTTCTCGTGTCCTCCGCCATGATGTTGCTGGAATATTGCTAAAAGCGGCGTAAAACCTTACTCACTCACTCTTACAAGGACCAGTGCCACTAAATAATTATGCTGGTTTCCCGTCTCCGCTCTGATCCAGAAAAGATCGCGACATGATTGAAGCCATCTCTCTCCAGTTATTAATATGAATGATTGACAATATTCAAGGCGCTCGTGTGAATTACAAACTCCATCCCCCATCGATCAGTTTGTAGAATCCTCTTTTTGGACGGATTGACAAGAAACAAGCTCTTCATCAACGGCACACGCAGCACCAATAACTCCCAGGGAATGACGACTCGGCAAAAACTTACATTCAATTTGTTTTGTTTGGATGAGAATCGATACTGATAGCTGTGGGCCAACACCCCCGGGTGGTCGTGTGACGCAACTAGTTGTCTCCTATATAGAAATGTCAAGTAAAACAGAACTGTTCCGGAACGAACGGAAGTGTTGTGTCGTGTCAAAGTGCTGTAAAAACAGAAAGCGTGTTTGGATGTCGGAAGCGAGAGATTATTCTTTAGCTGGAATTTAAAAAAAGATTTAATAGACCTTTGATAGCATTTTTTTAAAACTAATGCAGCATTTTATTTCAAAAACCTGATTTAATGGAACAGAGTACAATGAGAGGACCACGATGCATGGGTTTAGTCTTTCTAAGTCTCCAACAGCAGGTTCCGTAGCAGGGCAGTTGACGGAGGTTAAGATTAATTCCAAAACGCCATCTTGCAAGTAAAGTCCAAAGTAGACTTTATCGTCACGAGAGTATAGTGTCTGAAGGTGTCTCCAACACCCCACCAGTCGTGTCTAAAGGTGTCTCCACCACCCCGTCAGTAGTGTCTGAAGGTGTCTCCAACCCCCCGTCAGTCGTGTCTAAAAGGTGTCTCCACCCCCAACCCCCCCCGCAGATGTGTCTAAAGGTGTCTCCACCACCCCGTCAGTAGTGTCTGAAGGTGTCTCCAACCCCCCGTCAGTCGTGTCTGAAGGTGTCTCCACCACCCCGTCAGTCGTGTCTGAAGGTGTCTCCCCACAAACCTGTTAGTTGTCTCTGTGTGAAGGTGTCTCCACCCCTCGTCAGTCGTGTCTGAAGGTAACTCCACCATCCCGTCTGTAGTGTCTGAAGGCGTCTCCCCACAAACCTGTAGTTGTGTCTGTGTGAAGGTGTCTCCAACCCCCTCGTCAGTTCAAGACCGTTCAACGATGACCCATACGCCAGACACTCACACACTTCCCGAAAGATAACTCGCTTCCATTGTGAAGAGAAAACGGTGTAAATGTTTCACTGACGCATTGCTTTGTCTTACTTCCTAGGTAATATTGACTTTACACCAGAAAACATCTTACTTGGATTTAAAGGGAAAAACAATAATTCTCTAAATGCAATATGTCTTGTTGTGAAACAGGTAATATACACACAAAAAATAAAAGAACAAGTTCCAAGTTTCAAACATGTAGTAAGCGAGGTATCAAAATACTATGAAATTACAAAATATAATGCGTACTCTACATGCAGCAACAGTGAGTTTTTTACCTTCTGGTCATCTCTCCACAATCTATTTACAGAAAATACTAGGTCAGAAAACATATAATAAATGTATTTAATTACTATTATTAGTATTGGAACTACTGAGATAGATATTCAAAGACGTTTATTCATTGTATGAAGGGGATTTGTGAGTGTGTATCGAATATACTTGATATATTGTATGTGAATATTTGTATGAATATACTTATGTGAATGCATTCTTCATGTACTATGTAAAATGTGGAAATAAAGATTTAAAAAAAAAAAAGAAAAAAAAAAAGAGAAAACGGTGTAAATGTTTCACTGACGCATGGCTTTGTCTTACTTCCTCCTTAATTGCAGCAGGAACCACGATCATGTGTTACAGTTACACGATGTATAGAACGTTCTGGGACCTTACAAAAACTTGTACATGCCGACTGCGCCGATTGCTAAAAACTCCCCTCCTCATTCAAATCCTCCTCCACCGACTACAACAACGAGGATGTGTCACTCCGCTTCCCCCCATGAATACATCACGAGAAGTGTTTTGTGAGATACAGCTTCAAGGAAACGACTCGACAATAGTTCAGCCAAGACAAGGAAATGTTGGTTCAATATGAAGCAGCTATATTTGGATTGTCTGCGAGTCGGTTCCAATCGCCCTGTGACATTGGCCGGTATTCCTCTTGATCAGATTAAATATACAAGTTAATGCTTCCGTTTAGTACCAGCTGAACGCTTTTCTAAATTGGTGTGTTTGTCGTCGGGTAGACTTGCACAAGTCTTAAAGGTTATAAATAATAGTTTGAATGATAATTTCTAAGAAATATGAATGTTCCTCTAACAGACTGGCGTCCTTACTGCCCGTTGATTTGGACTTGCCTCTTTAAAGTATAGAATTACCATACATGCATTGGTTCAGCATTCAGTACAGGATTACAGCAAGGCTAGTCGTCAGAGCTCATCGGGTTCCCTCTCTCAGCTACTATTTATAAACGTTATACAATGCTAATATAAGTACATAGTGGTATATCAAGCGTTTAAACCTACACATGTTGATCACCGATCGAACCTGCTATGTTGCTAATATGAACGTTGGTACATGACGTCATCCTGTTAATCTGATTGAACGCTCAACCGAGTCAGTATTTACAGCTTGAACGCTATCTCAGTAGATATTAGTAGATAAATGGCTAAATTTATATGTGAACTTTATTAGGTTAAACAGTGTACAAGTTTATTTAAGTGCGGAATATCATTATATCTGATTAAATTGATGAAACGTTGAGATATGTACTGTCACGGGTACGAAAAATAAATAAATTTATTGATTTTAAAAAATAGGTTGTCAAAGATACCCATGTCACGTAAAAACTGTTTATTTTCTATTAAAAAATAAACATTGTAAATCATTCTTTTGAAAAACATAACTATGCAGAATTACTAGTATTCCATATAGTTCAGTGCCAGTACAGCTCATCTTTATATAAAATCGCTAAGTTTAGACATTGTAGATCGAACATCAAAATATGACAAAAACAACAGGAAGGTAAAGTTTAATTGGTTCATCAGATGTAAGAACAGTGTATTAACCTGTGGGATCTACCTGAAACGATACTGTCCGAATTAACGAGTTTTCACTTCATGTGATTAGTGTAAGTAGCTTGCTCGTATTTCAGCGTTAAGCTGAGACAAGTCTACAGGTATCCCCCTGGAGTCAGTGACCGTGACGCCGATCCAGCCTGGGGGGTTAGAGTTGCAGGTGCGTGACACCCCTCCGTCCTAAATCGCCTTGACACAAACACAGAAACAACACTGACAACAACGCCAGAACAGTAAACAACAGGTCACGTGTGCTGGTTGTATTTCCCCACAGGTATGTAACAACTCAAACTGAAACAATGTTGTCTCTCAAGCTGCTGTGGCCGAGAAGGCACCCAAGGTAGATGTCAGTGTATGTGCAGTATGTGTGTGTGTGTGTGTGTGTGTGTGTGAGTGAGAGAGACACACCTTG
The DNA here is from genome assembly GCF_003918875.1 of Haliotis rubra. NCBI lineage: Eukaryota > Metazoa > Mollusca > Gastropoda > Lepetellida > Haliotidae > Haliotis > Haliotis rubra. The sequence goes on from NW_025766459.1 coordinate 826,203, forward strand.
TCAGTGTATGTGCATGCGTGTGTGTGTGTGTGTGTGTGTGTGTGACACCTTGTCAGTGTATGTGCATGCGTGCGTGTGTGTGTGTGTGTGTGTGTGTGTGTGTGAGAGAGAGACACCTTGTCAGTGTATGTGCATGCGTGTGTGTGTGTGTGTGTGTGTGCGTGTGTGTGACCCTGTCTGTGTCCTCACTCCCTCTAACCTACATTCACTGTCCCTAGCCAACATTCACTGTCCCTAGCCAACATTCACTGTCTCTAGACAACATTCACAGTCCCTAGCCAACATTCACTGTCTCTAGACAACATTCACTGTCCCTAGCCAACATTCACTGTCCCTAGACAACATTCACTGTCTCTAGACAACATTCACTGTCCCTAGCCAACATTCACTGCCCCTAGACAACATTCACTGTCCCTAGACAACAGTCACTGTCTCTAGACAACATTCACTGTCCCTAGCCAACATTCACTGTCCCTAGACAACATTCACTGTCCCTAGCCAACATTCACTGTCCCTAGACAACATTCACTGTCTCTAGCCAACATTCACTGTCCCTAGCCAACATTCACTGCCCCTAGACAACATTCACTGTCCCTAGACAACATTCACTTTCCTTAGCCAACATTCACTTCCCCTAGACAACATTCACTGTCCTTAGCCAACATTCACTGTCCTTAGCCAACATTCACTGTCCCTAACTAACATTCACTGTTCTTAACAAACATTCACTGTCTTTAGCCAACATCCACTGTCCCTAGCCAACATTCACTGTCCCTAGTCAACATTCACTGTCCCTAGCCAACATTCACTGTCCCTAGCCAACATTCACTGTCCCTAGCCAATATTCACTGTCCTTAGACAACATTCACTGTCCCTAGCCAACATTCACTGTCCCTAGACAATATTCACTGTCTTTAGCCAACATTCACTGTCCCTAGACAACATTCACTGTCCTTAGCCAACATTCACTGTCCCTAGACAACATTCACTGTCCCTAGACAACATTCACTGTCCCTAGACAACATTCACTGTCCCTAGACAACATCCACTGCCCCTAGACAACATTCACTTCCTAGCATTCACTGTCCCTAGACAACATTCACTGTCCCTAGACAACATTCACTGTCCCTAGACAACATTCACTGCCCCTAGACAACATTCACTGTCCTTAGCCAACATTCACTGTCCCTATACAACATCCACTGTCCTTAGCCAACATTCACTGTCCCTAGACAACATCCACTGTCCCTAGACAACATTCACTGTTCCTAGACAACATTCACTGTTCCTAGACAACATTCACTGTCAAAAGTTTATCTTTGTGTGCATATTTCCCCACCAAAACCCAAGGTGCCTGTGTCCAGCCCAGAACACGTGTCTGTTACCAGGAACCTGGCACCCCCTCGTGTCTTCCACGTGTCCCAGGTTGTCATTGTGCTGTCAAACTGTCACCCAGGTAGCTTCTTTTCAATATGGACGAGAATGTAGTGAATATTCATTTGTATAGCTTCATTCTTTATATTCAGAGGTGACTATCTTGTTAAAGAAAGAGACATTTCGAGGTTGGACTTTGTCACATATTCGAGTGTATGTCTTGTTTACGGACTGTGTCGCGATGTTGTGCTTCATTCTGTTTGCAATAACGGCCAGTTGTTGTCTGACACATGTGCTTCTTCCTCCTGAAGCGACGGCCGGCCTGCCTAAACAATTCTTAAGAAAGTTTGGCGCAGTTTGTGGTCAATGATATATCCCATCCCTTCGACTTTCAGTAGTATTTCGTGGCAGTTGTTTAAAAAACGTTCGTCCTGATGTTTTACTACTATGTGTTATCTAGATATCTGTATCATACACACGTTTGCACAGTTATGTCCCTTGTGCGTCGGAGGAACCTATGGCGAATACCAGGTTGGCCCAGGGCCTGAGCTCTGCCTGGGAGCTTTTAGGACCTCTCCGGTAGACAGTTTACATGCAGAGGCTAGTGAACCTTCCCTTGAACCTTCCCTCTAGGGATTCCCGACAACAGTTCCATTTTCACTGCCGAGGCCAAAGCTATCTATTCAGCTTTGACCTATATTAAACAGCAGAATCATTCCAAAAACTTCATCGTTTTCACAGATTCATTATCTTGCCTTCAAGCACTTCAAAATGTCACTTCAGGTTACCCAATCATTCTGGACATTTTAGAACGACCTCTCTACTGGCCAATGTGACATCGTCCTCTGCTGGTTGCCGGGTCACGTCGGCATAGCAGGTAACACAAAAGCCGATGCTGCAGCAAAAGCAGCTCTTGACAAGCCCTTATCTCCACTGCTGATCCCGTACAGTGATTTCAAACCCACTATCAAAAGCTATACTCGGGACCTCATGCAAAAAGGGTGGGACACTCAAGTAGGAAGAAATAAACTGTATGAATTGAAGCCAACAATTGGTTATACCTACTTGGGTTGTCAGTCAAGACGTGATGAGGTAATTTTACGACGATGTCGTATTGGCCACAGTCGGTTTACTCATAACTATCTACTGAAAACAGATGGGGATGGACCCCCCATGTGTGTCTCTTGCGATGAGGTTTTCACCATCAAACATATTCTGCTTGACTATGTCGCCTGCAAGGGACTCACATTATGAAGCAACAAATCTGAAAGATCTGTTCTCCCGCGTGAGCGCTCATCTGATAGTGAACTACCTGAAGGAAGTTGATCTGTATCATAAATTGTAACTGTGTAATGTGACTAACAAATTGCCTGCCTTTAAATTTAGTGCTTTGACTTTTTCTTCTTTTTTTAAAGGACAATGTAATGAATATGTTTTTGAAATAAAACTCTTTTTGACTTTGTACTTACAATGTTTACTAATGCAGACCTGTTCTCGTCACTGTATGGCTGGAATAATGCCGATGTGACGTAAAGCCCAACTCAACTCAACCCTGATCCTGGTTTGTCAAGACAGTCGCTGTTGACATGGTTCATTTCACCAAAGTGGTCAGAGTCTTAGGCAAGCATTCCTTCTGACTTTCAGACCACAGTAGAATTAACACAGTGATATATATAAGAGGAACACTGTTTCAAGTGAGACCAAGCTCACGCACTACTGTCACCTACAGGTTCCACTACCCAGGTGTCGCTGTATTCTTGTTTAAACTCGGAACCTGTATTCAACACGACACCATCCCCTAATAACCTTTTGTCGGGTCAACAACAAGCATCTCCAGACACCGAAATAAACATGGATCTATTTTACCCATGTACACAATTTCAGCCATCCCGATATATTCCAAGTATTTGTGTTTGAGCGTCAGCAGCCCAGCACGAGTGGCCATTATATAAGGTTACCGCACCTGGAGCTGATGGCGGTGTGAAGATCGGCAGCTTGTTCCAGGATGATACTGGAAAATGTTCTGGGTTGCCGGCGGAAACGTCGTTCTTTATCCACCCCTCCGCACCACGTGGTTACCCCTCCCCAAGTGTCACCCCTAGAGAGAGAGAGAGAGAGAGGGAGAGAGAGAGGGGGCAATGCTTTGTGGTCCGTCATGTTGTTTTCTTGACCGTGCTCCTGTCTGTATGATATATAAAAGTGCATCGCTAGCTGCGCGTATCAAGACAACCAGTGGACTTCACAAGTAGGCACGCGCCATGTGGAAGAAGACATAAACAGCCTGAAATAGTAACATAAACTCGGGGCAAACATGTCTGGCCTCTCAAAGATAGGATGCTTCTAGGGCTACAGCAAGAAGCGTGTCTATCATTCAGCATCTCACTCGTGTCAACAGGTAGATACAGGTTTCTAGATAAATATATCGATTGGTGATACGAACACCCGTCCACACAATGTGAGCTTAAAACTGGATATTTGGTGCGTTTAACTGAATACTGAAAAAAATTCAGCGGAATTTTAACTAGTGGCATATTTACATTGGGTGTATTTACTCGTGAGTTCTTCGGGTGGCGTAGTTGCTGATGACGTTTCCTAGATGACGTATATACAATTGGCTTACTATCATGCGACGTACTTATACAAGACGCCTGTACGTATTCACTTGGTGAGGTAATCACAGGTGACGTATTCAGTTGTAAGGTAATTACAGGTAATGTATTCAGTTCTTAAGGTAATTACAGGTGACGTATGCAGTTGGAGAGGTAAAATTTCAGGTGGCGTATGCACCTGGTGAGGTAATTTCAGGTGACGTATTCAGTTGGTAAGGTAATCACAGGTGGCGTTTTCAGTTGGAGAGGTAATTTCAGGTGGCGTATTCAGCTGTGAGGTAATTGCAGGTGACGTATTCAGTTGGTACGGTAATTACAGGTGACGTATTCAGCTGGAGAGGTAATTTCAGGTTCCGTATTCACCTGGTGAGGTAATTTCAGGTGACGTATTCAGTTGGTAAGGTAATCACAGGTGGCGTATTCATTTGGAGAGGTAATTTCAGGGGGCGTATTCAGTTGTGAGGTAATTGCAGGTGACGTATTCAGTTGGTACGGTAATTACAGGTGACGTATTCAGCTGGAGAGGTAATTTCAGGTTCCGTATTCAGTTGGTAAGGTAATCACAGGTGGCGTATTCATTTGGAGAGGTAAACACAGGTGGCGTATTCAGTTGGAGAGGTAATTTCAGGGGGCGTATTCAGTTGTGAGGTAATTGCAGGTGACGTATTCAGTTGGAGAGGTAATTTCAGGTGGCGTATTCAGTTGGAGAGGTAATTTCAGGTGGCGTATTCAGCTGTGAGGTAATTGCAGGTGACGTATTCAGTTGGTACGGTAATTACAGGTGACGTATTCAGCTGGAGAGGTAATTTCAGGTTCCGTATTCACCTGGTGAGGTAATTTCAGGTTCCGTATTCAGTTGGTAAGGTAATCACAGGTGGCGTATTCATTTGGAGAGGTAAACACAGGTGGCGTATTCATTTGGAGAGGTAATTTCAGGGGGCGTATTCAGTTGTGAGGTAATTGCAGGTGACGTATTCAGTTGGAGAGGTAATTTCAGGTGGCGTATTCAGTTGGAGAGGTAATTTCAGGTGGCGTATTCAGCTGTGAGGTAATTGCAGGTGACGTATTCAGTTGGTACGGTAATTACAGGTGACGTATTCAGCTGGAGAGGTAATTTCAGGTTCCGTATTCACCTGGTGAGGTAATTTCAGGTGACGTATTCAGTTGGTAAGGTAATCACAGGTGGCGTATTCATTTGGAGAGGTAATTTCAGGGGGCGTATTCAGTTGTGAGGTAATTGCAGGTGACGTATTCAGTTGGTACGGTAATTACAGGTGGCGTATTCAGTTGGTGACGTATTTCACAGGTGACGCATCCAGTTGGTAAGGTGATTACAGGTGACGTATTCAGTTGTGACGTATTTTACAAGTGACGTATTCACTTGGTGAGATATTGTGCAGGTGACGTATTCACTTGGTGACATATTTTACAGTAGACGTATTCACTTGGTGAGGTAATTACAGGTGACGTATTGACTTGGTGACATATTTTACAGGTGACGTATTCACTTGGTGAGGTAATTACAGGTAACGTGTTGACTTGGTGACGCATTCACAGAGGATGTTCCTCTCTGATTACAGATCATGTAGCACAGTGGTTAAGTCGTCCGCTCGCCATGACAAAGTTCTGGTTTCATTAGGCCAGGTACACTGTGTGAGGAGAGTCCCAATGTCCCCTGTCGTTATATTCCTGCAGTAACAATTAAAACAGTGTGTAACCGCATCCTTCTCCCTGCTGACCACTAAACGAGGTGTATGGAGTTTACACGTGTTTCCGTGGTATGCCATCAACAGTAAACAATGGTCAGCCCTTAGCCTGTGCCCTAGAAACCACGAGCTGGTCAGTCTGTGTCAGATCGTGACACGTGTTGCCCGGGGCAAAGATTCCTTCAGCCACGTGGGCGGATTACTGGACATTTATAGTGAAATAAACCCCTCCTGACCACCACACCTCGCTCCATCATCACTGGCGACCGACAGTGGGAGATTTACAACATTCGTTGTAGAAAATATCCAAATGATCTGTGAGCGAAAATAGTTCGACGTCAAACTTGCAGATCCGAACCCGGACTTCGGTTTGCCGGTTTGTATCGACATCGCTTATTGAACACATCCATGAACTTATCGTTTTGCAGATTATATACAAATAAATGTAAACGAACACTCAGCCTGTGAAATATCTTATTTTCACAATACATTTCTCATGAAATGCAGAAAGTAGTGAACGTCAAATTTTAGCCAGCGAACTGAAATATGGCGAGAGCTCCACACCCTTGTCTCATAATGTTTGGCAGATAGGAGTGCTGGGTCCCACTCACTCACTCGCTCTTGTGACAAGTCAACACAATACATTTCCTATAACGTTTTGTCGCAGAAGCAGCATGTCTTGGGTTTGAGACTAACGCCAAACCCGGAAGAAGATATATATGTAACAAACACCACTCTCACTATAGGCCCGATACCAAACAGTATAAAAGAGGCCAATGTCTCTTGGAACCATAAGGGGTCGACACGCCGAAAAACCGGGTTCGATTCCCCACATGGGCACAATGTGTGAAGCCCATTTCTGGTGTCCCCCGCCGTGATGTTGCTGCAATATTGCTAAAGGTGACGTCATCATAAACACATGCTTGTCGAAAGAAGCTACTAGGGATCGGAGGTCAGGCTCATTGGCCTTGATTATCTTTGTCAACATATCCTAACTGCGTGTTCTATGCTCGTGATGTCAATCACTCATTGTGTGCTGCCCAGACTGTTGCCATGGAGATAACAATACGGCGGTAGACAAAAAACGAAACCATCCAAACAAACTGGAGAGGACCTTGGAGTAAAGTCGCTCTTTAACAATGGTTGGAACAAAGAAGAAAGAAATAGAATTGCCTGATCTGTGACCTGTCTTAAGTTACCTGCCCTGGATGGTCTGCATTTTGATTTGTTGAGAATAAACTTAAACAAGGTATTCTCGTGGTTCGGTTTTAATAATATACACCAGGCAGGGGACCACAAGGGGAATCACATACACGATGTGATACAGGAATGTTGGATTCGAACGCAGAACCAGGGGGCTGGGGACATAGGCTATTGCAGCACGTGACAGAGACAGACACCATGGACCACAAGAATGAGTGGTGGAAACTGCAGCCGTATTCGACATGTAGAAGAGTTTAACATACTTTGAGCACTAAATGAGGTTCGAGTGAAAAAAAGTAAGTCATGCTGAATTCTAAACCTTCAAAGTGTGTTTTGCAAGAATGTCAGTAATGGATATCGTTCGAAGGTTATTTAAAAGCAAATATTTTCTTCGCAAAATAACAGCACAGCAAACTATGGCATGAATCTTGGCAATTCCATGATGCCGAAGAGTTGCTGCTAATGGTTTCGGAGGTTGCGCCAGAATGCATGTTTGTAACACGAACCAACATTTGGTCGATCTTCAGCAGATATTAAAGAGATTGCATGAGATGGAGTGGGCTGGTTTTGCTCTCTTTCCAAAGAATGTGATTCATATTGCTCCTCCGTGACAAAAACACAGGCCCACGTAGACTCTCGGCACCAGGCTCGCTCGTTAATCAACCCCGCTGTTCCAGGTAAAACCCCAAGGACAGTCGGATCTCGTTACATCTCGGGACTATCCGTTACGCCGCGAGAACCCAGGAGGCACTGAATTTAAACGTATAACTTCCGGTGTGAAAACACACGTTCGTAGGTTGGTTGGTTTGACCAGGTCAAGATGACCTAGTTGCGGTACACTCAGACTCTAGTTTCAGGATTTATGTAAATGTTGTCAAATATCCACTGCTACCGTCCCTACGCCATTAAGAGTGGATCACGTCTAACGGGTTAACATAACTCGAGTCTATGTTTATCTGAAGTGAGTGAGTGACCGAAAGTTTCGGAAGCTGACCACCTTCAGCCGGCCCGTGGGGAGCGATTTACGTAGCACGAGGACTGGATTGGTTCTATATGGTCCAAGATGGGGGACCTTGTTTATGGATCATAGGCAGATCCGAAAAGTGACCCTCTGATTGTCACTGTACAATTAACCCAGTAAAGTGTACAGGACACGATCGGCCTTCTTTGACGTCATTCGTGACCCACTCGTGTTATTCCGGGACAAACAGAAAAACGACTCGAACGCCTCCGGAAGGATTTCATACTGGCGCATGAACATCAGAACTGCATCAAACAAAAACAACTCCATTTCTGTTTCATTCCAACAGTCATACACATTACCTAAGCAGTCAAATATTGATGTTTTCCCATTTTTACCCTGTTTTAAACAATAATAATGTTTGTGTACATACCGGTTCTCAGGTTTCCAGCAGTGTTTACTCTGACGGCCTTGTGGGGCGCTTTTGAAGATTTTACGTACGCTTTCCGATATTTTTAGGCAACGTGACACTACAGCTAAGTGTTTCAAAACCCATCCAGTTTGCGATTCGTATTAAGATACAGTCATTTGAAAATATAAGGCGAACAACCGGTAAAATTTACGTTGGAATATGTTTTCAACAAGTCATCATTGTTTGAGACAAGTTAAAATCTTTAAAAAGCAGAGAGAGTTTATTGCGATAATATGAAGTCTTACCAGGTCACTGAATGAGTGAGTGGGTTTTTGGGTGAGTGAGTAAGTGGATGAGTGAGTGTCGGGTGGGTTGGTTGAGTGAGTGAGTGAGTGAGTGGGTGGGTGTTTGAGTGAGTAAGTGAGTAGGTGAGTGAGTGGGTAAATGAGTGAGTGAGTGGGTGAGGACGAGTATGGTACTTGCATGATCCTAACCAGGTATTCGAACAAACAATCAGGGGATTCTGAAACGCGCAAGGGACACAAACAAGTATCCGTGCATTCAATCCGACCGAACCAAGTAATCACGTGACACTGTGGGCAATTACTGCATTTATTTGCTCAGGAAAATGGGAAGTGACGTCACTATTCGCTGGAGTGGAGGTCGTCAACGTCTTCGTCCTCTTCAGCAGCTCTTCTCAGATCCTCATCTGACAACAGACATAGGACAGGTACATAACGCTCAATACATAAAGCAGAGGGTCACACATTCATACCTATTATGAGTAAGTTTGCATGGAGGTTTCGTTGGTCACAGTGCTTATGTCATCCTTGACCGTGTCATCCTTGACTTTGTCATCCTTGACCGTGTTATCCTTGAAAGTGAGTATCGACTTTGCTCGATGTTTTTAATGACTTGTTTGTCTGGTCAAGACACGTCTAATTTTAAGATCGGACGATATCGCTTTAATTTAGTTGACTTACGATGTTGAACAGCATTCGCTCGAGTATCAACTCTGACATGTATATAACCAGGGCTACCTGAATCAATGGTCATCAGGTCACGCATGGCCCTGGTGAACTCATCAACGCTGACTTGAGAATTGCCTGCCAATATTAGAATAATACAATAAAATATTACAATACAATAAAATAATACCAAATAATAATAATCTTTATTAATACGATCCAATAGTATAACAGAATACAATAATAAAATAATAAATTACTTAGCAATAATACAATGATATATACTGAACAGCAAAAGAAACGCAAGTTTCGAAAAAATGAAATCTCATGAAGGTAAGCGTTCATGGTTATGGAACATTCATGGTAAAGTGACGTAATGATCCCAGATGAGATGATGTCATGCCATTTGACGTCCATACAGACAATTCGCACAAACACACCAACAGTGCAACAAAACCATAATTTTAGTACGTGCATCGACGGGTCTGGATGAAAAGCATGCATTTCACTCTGAGGTATCCTTTATAAAGGTTTGTGTCAAAAAACAGTTGACTATTGACACTAGGAGATGTACACGCCATACAAACGATGCCTAGACTGAGCAGAGAGGAATGGCCATTGGAAAGTTGCACGGAGGTATCTCTGCAACCGCAGTAGCTAGAAAATTGGGCTGTCATCTTACCACCATTACACGACTTGCTCAACGTCATCAGCAAACCGAGGTTGCTGCTGATCGCCCCCATACCGGGCGGCAACGAGTGACATCTCATGCGCAAGATCGGTTCATCCGGGTCACTCATCTAAGGAACCAAACTCAAGCACCAACAGTAACAGCAGCCTTAGTTCATGGGTCAAGGGGAGCAGTGTCCAGCGATACGATTAGGCGTCGTCTTCGGGCTGCTGAAATCCACTGCCGAAGGCCATATGTGGGGCCAATTTTGACACGCCAACAACGCCAGTGACGTTTGCAGCCCTCCCACAGCAAGGGTGTTGATGGATTATCTGGCTTAAAACAACATTAACGTTTTCCATGGCCGTCTCTTTCCCCGTATATGGCTCCCATTGAACATTCTGGGACGAAATTGGACGGAGGATTGGTGCAGGTAGACAGCGACTCACACTTGCACAATTGGAATAGAGATTGGTGTTTGAGCGGAACCAATTGCCTCAGGCAATCTTTCAGACTCTAGTGAACTCAATGAGGCCACGTTGCACGGCCTGTGTGCAAGCTCAAGGTGGCCATACACGCGACTAAAGAGTCTTTCACTTTTCGCGTTCAGGGGTATCTCAATTTGACGGACTGTGATCAATTTGAACTTATTGCAATTCAATGTCAACATCAACTTTCAGCTGTTAAATTGATAGTGTTGTCTATAGAATAAATGATTGGACATGATTTTGGTTGTCTTCTATTCACAAACTTGACAAAAAGCCAGATTTGCGTTTCTTTTGCTGTTCAGTATACTATGTTTGTAGGTTGTGTTACACAGTCGAACCGCTGTAACTCCCTTCTAGAGGGACCGTTCTGTAACTTGGAAGTACCGGACATTTGAGGTAGGCTGAGAACACCTGTAGGCGATGACAAACAGACGTGTTTCACTAGATGTGATATATACAAGCGTGACCAGTCACGTCCAGGGTAGATGTGCTACCAGCAGGGTGACCAGACAACAAGTGATATTCGGGTGTGCTAAAGCAGACCACTTACCGTCTTCATCCAGAAGAGGAAGAAAGTCCTTCACTGCGCGCTCATCAAGAACTTTCTCGGCTTCCAACTGGTCAATTACGCCATCCTTATTGAGGTCAAGGTCGTTTGCATCACGTCCGTAGCGACCTTCAACGAGTAGAGAACCTTTTATCAGTATTCAAGCAATTTTACGACCAGGATCACCAGAAATGCGATTCGGACATTTTACCCATATTGAAAAATGATGTGCGACAGTTAACAAAACACAAGAGTACGGCTCAAACCTTCAGTAGAAAAAACTGGACCACTGTTTATCTTCAATTTGCTTTCAATATCAATCACTGCTTTGTCCGAGACAGGCTCAATGAGAGGTCATAAAGATGGAAGGGTGGTGACCGTGAGGATAGAGAGGGAGGGGGGTGGGGTGTTTGTGGGTGTTGACAACAGTAGTGAGTTACCAACCAGAAATACTGATTGAACCAACCGCGCTGCTGCAGGGTGGGTGATGGACAATATCAGACATACTGCACTATAAGCATCCACCCCCAAGACGCATCCATCCCCAATACAGGCCCTCGTGTTTTTGCGAGGATTAAAGTTTTTTTTAAAAATATCTATAAAATTTGAGATGACCCCCACCCGCCTGCTTTGCCGATTGCTACGCTACCATCGCATACAATCGATTAAAACTTAATCTTGACTGCTTCGACCACACCCTCGTTGTATGCGGACATATCGTCATCCATTTGTGTCAAGATCGTTTAGTTGTGAGTCGAAATCGGGTTTCAGTCGACTTGCAGAAATAACAATAAAGAATTGGTAGGTGTCATGAGTGGTGTTCGATAGGCCAATCATCCATGAATATTTTTTACATTAAGTATTAAACGATGGCATGCGATGGTAGTGTAGCGATCGGCAAAGCAGGCGGGAGGGGTGCACCGAAGTGTCCGGCCTTGTCATAATGTATTGTACTGTGAAGCATTTCGAGTCGGGGGTCATCTCAAAATCAATATTTTTAAAATCCTCGCAAAGACACGAGGGCCTGTGATCCCCACCCCACCCACCCCAATCATCCTACTCCCTTTCCCTCCACCAATCCAGTTTCTGTTTGTTGGTGGTGGCCCTAAAGGGGCTCTATCCTTCCTGTCCGGTATTGCCTATTCACCTCTTTGAAACTGCTTGTATGTTTTGTACGCTTTGTACGCTTTCCCGGCGAATTTCACTACGCGCTTGAACCACCCCCGCCGCCGTCGTCGTCTCCACCCCTCGGCATCCGGCAGCAGGACCAGCCCCAGGAGCAGGAATACCAGCAGTAGACGCATGGCGATGTTGCAGATGGTGTTGACTTTATCTGAATTTGGAACAAGTAGAAGCATTAACCAATTACTGCCATTCAATACACTGCCCTTATACAATACTTAGTACTGCCAACCTAGACACAATACTATGATTAGAAACATATTACCATACACTACATAGTACTGCCATAGACTACATAGAACTGCCATACACTACATAGTACTGCCATACACTACATAGTACTGCCATACACTACATAGAACTGCCATACACTACATAGTACTGCCATACACTACATAGTACTGCCATACACTACATAGTACTGCCATACACTACAAAGTACTGCCATACACTAGATAGTAGTATACTGCCATACACTACAAAGTACTGCCATACACTACATAGTACTGCCATACACTACATAGTACTGCCATACAATACATAGTACTGCCATACAATACATAGTACTACAATACGCTACCGACTACTACAATACAATACACGGTACTATCATTCAATACACATCGTTACCATACACTATATTATAGTACTACCATACAATACATAGTACTACAATACAACACACAGTACCACCACGCAATACACAGTGTTCCATACAATAGACAGTACTACCATAAACTACATAGTACTAGCATATAATACATAGTACTACAATACACTACATAGTACTACCATAAAATACATAGTATTACCATACACTACACAGTACTAAAGTACCAAGGGAAATAGAGATAAAATGGTTTTTGGCTGTCAATTGTTTTCCCTGACGGAAATATGCAATTCAAACAAATATCAAAGTATCGTCGGTATTCCCAACCAGGCCTTCGAAAAGGCCGTTTTACGGGGAAAATGTAATAAATTTGCATATTTAACTGATTCAAAGAAACAGATTATAACTGATGTCACAATTAGAGATGAATGACAACAACTGCATGCAGCACTGTTGAGACAGGAAGATTCATTTGCACGTGCATTTTCATTAGGGGTTGTCTCAAATCGTGGCTTTAATTGTTGGTTTGGGTTCATTCGCGTTCAATTTTCATTTCTTGGCGATAACATTAATTTGAAATTTACACTTACGTATAATTTAGATAATAAAATGTCTATAATTAATACTGATGGTGCATATCAACAAAATAGCTTGTATTAAATCTAATACTAAAAGAAAAACCGCTGAAAATAAAATAAAAATTACAAATTTCTAACTGAAAGAAATGTAACCCTTTTTAATGCGACATCTAACGCGGACTTAATACTACCATGGCCTTACGAAAACCGTACTTGTAAATATTCTGCTGTTTCAATGTAATATTGAGTATTTCATGTGTATTTGGCAGAAGTTCCTGTATGTGTGTCTGATTATTTCCGTCACAAAGTGGGAGGTGGCTTCAGGAGGGAGTCCATCCGTCTGGACAATTACTTGAACGTGAATATAGATATCACAATGACATGTAGGAAACAGATGAACCAAAATGTGACTCGGTAGATACTGTTATAGTAAAAGTCAAACAATTTTTATTTTAATTGTACTTTGGGGATACAATTTGAACGTTAGAAACATCTCACCCTCTCTCTCCCTCCCTCCCTCCCTCTCTCTCTCTCACACACTCTCTCTCTCACTTTCTCTCTCTCTCGACGATCCCTACTTGTTTTGTTTACAGTTGAATTGAATAAACTTTATGATCCGGAGCTCGCAATGCTCGACTAGTGCGGTGAAACACTCTGTCGGGACAAACAAGAGGTTTTCCCCGATCTTTCTCTAAACTAAAGAAGTTGAACACACAATTAAAGTTTTAATATCCGGACTCGTGTGACTGTGCACGTGACAATCAACGCTGTCAGTATGTGATATGATAACCTTGTGGCAAGAGTTAATATACATTACAAGTGTGAAATATACATTACAAGTGTGAAATATACATTACAAGTGTGAAATATACATTACAAGTGTGAAATATACATTACAAGTGTGACATATACATTACAAGTGTGAAATATACATTACAAGTGTGAAATATACATTACAAGTGTGAAATATACATTACAAGTGTGAAATATACAACGAAAATCAACCAGATAATACCCATTTTACCCATATAATTAAGTTTTTAAATATTAATGAAAATATATTGAATAAATTATTAGTGAACTGCTTGTCAACGTGTCGCTAACCTCCCGCCAAAGACATAAACTGACTGCTGCTATATGCACAGATGAGTAAACTATTCCTCCCAGCTGAATTTATCATATGGTTCATTTTGAAAATAGGCTATCTCTAAAAAATCTATCAAAACAGAAATGTTTAAGTGATTAGAAAAATAGGCAAAACATTTAAACCACGTCAAACATTTCAGGTAATTCTCAGCAAAGTTTCTATTGAACCAATCTATTTTCAGTTACCCAGCCACAAATTACTTTTCAGAAACTGTTGCAGGAAGGAGTGATGGTATAAATCCATCCATCATATAATAACTCAGTTTCCATATACCTTTTGTCTCACTGCAGTCGCTGTCGACCTGTCTCGACTTCAGTGACGACACGCACACACGGTTCTCGAAACACGAGGATTGCACGAGGAAACCACAAGTGAATATATATATAAGCGTGAGTAGTGAGTGAGTGAGTGATTGTGTGTATGTGAGTGTGTGTGAGTGATTGTGTCAGTTAGTGAGTGAGTGATTGTGTGTATGTGAGTGTGTGTGAGTGATTGTGTCAGTTAGTGAGTGAGTGATTGTGTGTATGTGAGTGTGTGTGAGTGATTGTGTCATTTAGTTAGTGAGTGAGTGATAGTGTGTATGTGAGTGTGTGTGAGTGATTGTGTCAGTTAGTGAGTGAGTGAATTGTGTGTATGTGAGTGTGTGTGAGTGATTGTGTCAGTTAGTTAGTCAGTGAGTGATTGTGTGTATGTGAGTGTGTGTGAGTGATTGTGTCATTTAGTTTGTGAGTGAGTGATTGTGTGTATGTGAGTGTGTGTGAGTGATTGTGTCAGTTAGTTAGTGATCGAGTGATTGTGTGTATTTGAGTGAGTGAGTGCCCAAAGGCTGCCTTCCTAATGCATAACATTCAGTTAAATCTCCAACTGCATTATGTCCCCCTCCGTCTAGCCCTCCCTGCAGTGCTAAAGCCCTAAATTAGGTAAGTCTAGATTTCCTCAGGTTCAGGTTTGAATCTCCCATCTGACTGGGGCTCCTTTTCAGTTTGTTTCTGTCAAAATTAAATATTTTCAGAGACTAAACGTTAGTCTAGCCCGTACCTAGGACATGTATATCATGCCAGGACATTGTGCAGAGCACCAGAACAGATGGGCATCAAGGCGGACTTACCTGTAGACTGTAGAGTTGTACCCGAGACTGACTCACCTGTGGGTTGCAGCAGAGGTGCTCTACCTGTCCTGGGTGGCCCTATTTATACACAGCGATTGCTGAATGAGCAGATTCAGATCACTGACAGGTGACACATCCTTGTAACACACGTTGTAAACAAGTACCTATTCGGTAATATGGACTTGATCTGCCAAACAGATAAGGACGATCGATTCTACTTAATATTCGTGAACCTGATGTGAAATTCAGAAGCTGAGGAAATCTAGATTTGCTTCATGTAGGGTTTTAGCGTTGCCTGGAGGGCTAGGCAGTACGGAAAATAATGTGGTTCAGGTAGTGCAAGTGAATGAGTGAGTGACTAGTTTTACGCCACGTTTTAGCAAAGTAACCAAGCAATATCACGGCGGGCGACACCTGAAATGGGCTTCACACATTGTGCCCATGTGGGGAATCGAAACCGAGTCCTCGGCGTGACGAGCGAACGCTTTAACCACTAGGCTACGCCACCGCCCCTCAGGGACAGTGAGACAGACGAGGGAGAGGGCTGTTGGTTACTGTGTTCCAGCAGTAGATGAGTGAGGATGGGTGAATGGGTGACCAATTGCTTGTTATGTAACGCCTAGCAAATAGTGAGTGAGTGACTTTAGTTTTACGCCGCACTCAGCAATATTCCAGCTATATGGCGGCGGTCCCATCAATACGAAGGTGGTTTGTTAATAATCGAATCCGGAATAATCGAAGTAATCATGTGATTGAAGTCATGAGAATTGATCTTATCGAGCCTGACAAGCGTGTGTTGCTGGAGATCACCGGACTGGTCACTCCTCGCGGATAATGGTTTGTTGCTTTAAGTAGGTCTCAACGACCCACGTACAATGCGGTTGTATGCACGTCTTCTTTAACATCGCTCAGTCATCATGACATTCGGATCCTATAGGGGTCAAGGGACAGTGGGGTAGCCTAGTGGTTAAAGCATTCGCTCGTCACGCCGAAGACCCGGGTTCGATTCCCCACATGGGTCAATATGAGAAGCCCATTTTCAGGGTCCCCCACTGTGATATTGCAAAAATTGAACTCACTCACTCACACAAAGGGGTCCAATCCTAGTGTACGGGGGTATTTCACTTATTATTTGTTGGATGTCATCCTTTGCAAACTTTGAGTTGTATACAGTCACTCTCACTAGTCAGGTGTAAAGTATGTCACGTGTGTTGCAGCAAAGAAGTTGTGTAAAGGACTATCATTCACAAATACTGGGTTGTGATTGGTTAATTAAAGTCATTCAGAGGTATATAATAACGTTATGGACTTCTGATTTTCCAACACAGTATGCATTTTTTAAAATCTCAATGACGTGGTTATGGTAGAATGGAGATAAACACAGTGTTGGAATATCAGAGGAATATAACGAAATTATAATAGCCCTAAATTTGATTTAAACCGGACGCGTATACCTCTGATTTTCCAACACAGTATGTTTATCTCCTAACACCTGCGTTACTTTGGGGCTCTCTGAACATTCATCTAGTTTACCGACTGTTCACAGCTGCATCAGACTCGCTCCACCCTCCCTCCCTCCCCTCCCTCCCCCCTCTCACTCACTCACTCACTCACTCACTCACTGCGTGACTGAAATCACAGCTTGTGGACACGTTGTGAAGCGAAGTTGGTATTGGAACATGTGTTCCTTTGTTTGTTACACGTTGTTTAAAGTTGGGCAATCGGTGCATCATTACATGTTGCGTGAAATGGATTTCACACCTATCGGGACGTGTCAGGTTGCAGCCAAACTTTAAAAGTGTCCCATCCAGTTGAGGTGTGACAGAACCGTGATATCCTGATTGCCTGACACACCTGTCCTTGTCACCAGGTGCGAACTACCATCCGAGTCGACAGCAACATGGCAAGGCATACACGCTTACATAACATGAAATATAATAAATATATTATGAAAATACAGAGAAATCATGTGAAGTGAAGTCGTGTAAATTTCACGAGACTGTGTTTCAACATCGCGAAAACAAACTTTAACTCCAGAAAAACAGAAACGTTACGAGAGACAATGACACAGACATTTGGGATCATTTGAAGACTAAACTGCCCGAACTATAACAACAATTACGCATTATAGTTCAGGGACCCATCCACATAATGTTCACTGCTTAGTTTGCTTACGCCAGAAAACCCCTGTGAAGATCAAGGTTAGAATCGATCTTCAGCAATCCTGCATGTCTTCCCCCTGTGAAGATAAAGGTTAGAATCGATCTTCAGCAACCCTGCATGTCTTCCCCCTGAGAAGATCCAGGTTAGAATCGATCTTCAGCAATCCTGCATGTCTTCCCCCTGTGAAGATAAAGGTTAGAATCGATCTTCAGCAACCCTGCATGTCTTCCCCCTGTGAAGATCCAGGTTAGAATCGATCTTCAGCAATCCTGCATGTCTTCCCCCTGTGAAGATAAAGGTTAGAATCGATCTTCAGCAACCCTGCATGTCTTCCCCCTGTGAAGATCCTGGTTAGAATCGATCTTCAGCAACCCTGCATGCCTTCCCCCTGAGAAGATCCGGTTAGAATCGATCTTCAGCAACCCTGCATGCCTTCCCCCTGTGAAGATCCTGGTTAGAATCGATCTTCAGCAACCCTGCATGTCTTTCCCCTGTGAAGATCCTGGTTAGAATCGATCTTCAGCAACCCTGCATGTCTCCCCCCTGTGAAGATCCAGGTTAGAATCGATCTTCAGCAATCCTGCATGTCTTCCCCCTGTGAAGATAAAGGTTAGAATCGATCTTCAGCAACCCTGCATGCCTTCCCCCTGTGAAGATAAAGGTTAGAATCGATCTTCAGCAACCCTGCATGCCTACCCCCCTGTGAAGATCCTGGTTAGAATCGGTCTTCAGCAACCCTGCATGCCTTTCCCCTGTGAAGATCCTGGTTAGAATCGATCTTCAGCAACCCTGCATGCCTTCCCCTGTGCAAATCCAGGTTAGAATCGATCTTCAGCAACCCTGCATGTCTTCCCCCCTGTGAAGATCCTGGTTAGAATCGATCTTCAGCAACCCTGCATGTCTCCCCCCTGTGAAGATCCCGGTTAGAATCGATCTTCAGCAACCCTGCATGCCTTCCCCCTGTGAAGATCCAGGTTAGAATCGATCTTCAGCAACCCTGCATGTCTTCCCCCTGTGAAGATCCAGGTTAGAATCGATCTTCAGCAACCCTGCATGCCTTCCCCCTGTGAAGATCCTGGTTAGAATCGATCTTCAGCAATCCTGCATGCCTTCCCCCTGTGAAGATAAAGGTTAGAATCGATCTTCAGCAACCCTGCATGCCTTCCCCCTGTGAAGATCCTGGTTAGAATCGATCTTCAGCAACCCTGCATGTCTTCCCCCTGTGAAGATCCTGGTTAGAACCGATCTTCAGCAACCCTGCATGCCTTCCCCCTGTGAAGATAAAGGTTAGAATCGATCTTCAGCAACCCTGCATGCCTTCCCCCTGTGAAGATCCAGGTTAGACTCGATCTTCAGCAACCCTGCATGTTTTCCCCCTGTGAAGATCCTGGTTAGAGTCGATCTTCAGCAACCCTGCATGTCTTCCCCCTGTGAAGATCCAGGTTAGAATCGATCTTCAGCAAACCCTGCATGTCTTCCCCCTGTGAAGATAAAGGTTAGAATCGATCTTCAGCAACCCTCATGCCTTCCCCCTGTGAAGATCCAGGTTAGAATCGATCTTCAACAACCTGCATGCCTTCCCCCTGTGAAGATCCTGGTTAGAATCGATCTCCAGCAACTCTGCATGTCTTCCCCATTGACAAAAAAACAAACAAACAAACGGTCAAATTATACCTCTGCGCATATTCAAACACATATTCAGTGCAATACAGAAACTCCTTTCTTACAGACGCTCTTTGTGGTACCCTCCAGTGATTGCTGGGTTTGCTCGCTTTTTTATTATGGGAACACATCTTACGACAAGCCTGGGTTGATGAACAGATATTCAAATCCCAAATACCCACGGGGTAACATCTTACGGAAAAGCATGGGTTGAGTATCTAACGACAAAATTGAAACATACAACTTTATGAATGACAACTTCTTGTTTATTGCACAGAGCGACGTTTAAACGCTAAGAGCTTGTTAACGGTGTAAGAATCTACATCGAAACATCG
This sequence comes from Haliotis rubra, assembly GCF_003918875.1. NCBI lineage: Eukaryota > Metazoa > Mollusca > Gastropoda > Lepetellida > Haliotidae > Haliotis > Haliotis rubra. Next base: position 845,926 of record NW_025766459.1, read on the forward strand.
CTTTATGCAATAAACAAGAAGTTGTCATCCATAAAGTTGAATGTTTAATTTTTCACTCACCTACTTCTAGAATGCCGATCAAACAATTTGTCTACAAGTTTGACATGCTGAGCAAATATTCTTTTGGGGTTAATCATTTACGTGCTGACCATGTGACATTGCTGACCACGGACAAAGTTCATCTCTTTTTCACGAGATGTTTACATGATTATATACTAGGGTATAATGTGTTTGTTTCTGATAATGTAGACTAATGCTTAGTCTCTGAATATGTAAAATTTTCAGAGTAACAAATAAACCCATTTAAACTGAAAAGGAGCCCCAGGGAGACCAGAGAACATGAGGAAATCTAGACTTGCTTTATTTAGGGCTTTAGCACAGCAGAGAGGGCTTGGTAGTAGGGAAAATAATGTGGTTCAGGGACTGTGAGACAGACTAGTGATAATGATATCGATGCATCGTGTGTTGACACATCGTGTGTTGACACAGTCAGTATACTAACTCCGCTGTTTTCGACTACCACTTCAAGTTGAGTGCTGTCACATGTTGATTGAATATTGATCCAAAATTATTTATTAGACAGGATAGTGTGCTTGTGTCTCTCCAGCACTGACCAGGTGGTGGGTTGTATGAAAACAGAGAAGTTATCGTTACGATACGAGATGCAACTGTTGCACATCGTTAGTGGATAACTTCCTGCATCAAATGTCACGTGGCCCAGGTGATGTCGCCAGGTGCACAGCAGACTGAACAGAGTTCTGCTGAAATGTAACAAGCTGTCCGGCCTTATATTTTTCTGATTCAAAAACGCCATAAATAAAATAAATATATGAGTGAGTGAGTGAGTGAGTGAGTGAGTGAGTGAGTGAGTGAGTGAGTGAGTGAGTGAGTGAGTGAGTGAGTGAGTGAGTGAGTGAGTGAGTGAGTGAGTGAGTGAGTGAGTGAGTGAGTGAGTGAGTGAATGAATGAATGAATGAATCACTTAGAGTCGTCTGTGCTTCGACATTGTCAAGCTTGCATCAACGCCAAAGGTGGACAAACACGGAACTTACTTTGTGACTTTTGACACCACACCTCTTCTCGTGTCACGGTGCCTAGTGTCAAATCGTACAGATTTCGGTATTATCCTGTCAACAGAAAAACAGTGATTAATGTCAACATCTCCACCTCTAGGAAACCCAGACAGACCATGCCCATATCTCCACCTTGAGGAAACACAAACAGACCATGCCCACATCTCCACCTTGAGAAAACACAAACTTCAAAATTCTCATTGAAAGATGCAAGGTGTCTCTCCTTCCACCATAACCAAATTTCCCTCTTAAAAAGTTCAGTGACATCATTTCCTGTTTGCCTTGTGCTTGTAGACTTGAGAAGGCTCTAGTAGTTTCTTATGTAACGGACTTGAGTGAACTATATGGGACACGCATTTTAATGTGTATAATTGTCCAATCAACTTATATATATAAGTGAGTATATGTTTTACGACGTCTATTCTTAGATGCTATCTGATACACTGACTGATTGAGTTTGGTTTTACGCCGCTTTTAGCAATATTCCAGCAACATCACGGCGGGGGACACTAGAAATGGGCTTCACATATTGTGCCCATGTGGAGATTCGAACCCGGGTCTTCGGCGTGCTATCTGATACAAATGAGACTACAGTGGTCATAAAAGTTACACATTGTGCAACATTCTTGTGCACAGTCAGTGTGGGACAAGCAGATTTGATGCACATGCTTTCCACCCGATATTATTCTTTTAGCTACCTTTGTTGACTTTAATTTAGACAATTGTTAGGTTTGATGAGTCCTATTTCCTTTGTAGAGTATGACCCTAACCAACAAAATATAATTTATTATGAATTTTAATTTTTTTATGTAAATAGGACAAAACAAAGCATAATTCGGACATCTTAAAACATTTCACCCACAACATACATGTCAATATTGATTGTTACTGGACATGCAACTAATGTTTGTACACTTCATATGTACATGTTGAGTGAAGGTCGACAATCGGATATACTCGTCTCACTCCGGAACACCCGAACAATGGGCTACGGAGAGCTGACGAAAACATACAAATCTCGTATTCCTGACAAACACGGTGTATATTACAGCCGCTTCACGCATTTAAGAACAAAGTACACACAAATTTAAACTGACCTCATTTCTCCCGTCTTCGGAGAAAGCAACAGTAAAGAAGAGAGCCACTCAAACAGGTGCTTGATAACGGCGTTAGCATCAACACAGAGACGTTGGTTACCTTAATAATAAACGAGTTGTGTATCCACAGAACTTTACCCGTTGTTGGAGAATGATTCATCCGAAATATAACATGTATTACATTTGACAACTTGTTGGCATTATGTATTCGAGGTAAATCCACTGTCTCTTTATATATATATTTATACAATTAGGCATGTCCTATTTCCGTAATCAACCCGCTTTCGATCAAACAGTACATGACCTCGGGCTCGTATAGAAAGTATGCATCATATCATGAAGCACTCGTAAAATCTCCATATGATTTCTATTATCGGTATTCCGCCTGTCCCTGTGTTTGCAGCCTAGTAGGGTAATCCTACACCTGCATGTTGGACATGTCGCATCACAGTACAGCTGGAATCACCCAATAGTAGTATATGACCGCTCATCAACTTACGCCAACCACGCCGACCTTGTGTCTGCCCTTTTTAACAAACAGGTGACAGCTCGTTAATGCACTACACGTTTGAAAAGCATTGATGTATTGATGTGAGCAGTAAGTAACATGATTACAACAGCAGCAGTAACACCAATACAACACCTGTAGCATCAATATAGCAGTATTACTGCTGTTGTTGTATTGTTGTTACTACTTTTGTTGTATTGATGTTACTGTTGTTGTTGTATTGATGTTTCTGGTGTTGTATTGTTGTTACTGATGTTGTGGTATTGTTGTTACTGTTGTATTGATGTTACCGTTTGTTGTATTGTTGTTACTGTTGTTGTTGTATTCATGTTACTGTTGTTGTTGTATTGTTGTTACTACTGTTGTTGTATGGTTGTTTCTGCTGTTGTATTGTTGTTAGTGCTGCTGTTGTATTGTTGTTTCTGGTGTTGTATTGATGTTACTACTGTTGTGGTATTGTTGTTACTACTGTTGTTGTATGGATGTTTCTGGTGTTGTATTGTTGTTACTGTTGTTGGATTGATGTTTGTGGTGCTGTATTGTTGTTACAACTGTTGTTGTATTGATGTTACTACTGTTGTTGTATTGTTGTTACTACTGTTGTTGTATTGATGTTTCTGGTGTTGTATTGTTGTTACTGTTGTTGTATTGTTGTTACTGCTGTTGTTGTATTGTTGTAACTACTGTTGTTGTATTGATGTTACTGTAGTTGTTGTATTGATGCTACTACTGTTGTTGTATTGTTGTTACTACTGTTGTTACTGTTGTTGGTGTATTGTTATTTCTACTCTTGTTGTATTGATGCTACTACTCTTGTAGTATTGTTGTGACTACTGTTGTTGTATTGATGTTTCTGGTGTTGTATTGTTGTTACTGTTGTTGTATTGATGTTTCTGGTGTTGTATTGATGTTACTACTGTTGTTGTACTGTTGTTACTACTGTTGTATTCATGCTACTTCTGTTGTTGTATTGTTGTTACTACTGTTGTTGTATTGATGTTACTGTTGTTGTTGTATTGTTGTTACTACTGTTGTATTGTTGTTACTGTTGTTGTATTGTTCTTACTGTTGTTGTATTGTTGTTAGTGCTGTTGTTGTATTGTTGTTACTGTTGTTGTTGTATTGTTGTTACTACTGTTGTATTGATGCTACTACTGTTGTTGTATTGTTGTTACTACTGTTGTTGTATTGTTGTTACTGTTGTTGTATTGTTCTTACTGTTGTTGTATTGATGTTACTGTTGTTGTATTGTTGTTACTGTTGTTGTTGTATTGTTGTTACTGTTGTTGTGGTATTGTTATTACTACTGTTGTTGTATTGATGCTATTACTGTTGTTGTATTGTTGTGACTACTGTTGTTGTATTGATGTTACTGTTGTTGTTGTATTGTTGTGACTACTGTTGTTGTATTGATGCTACTACTGTTGTTGTATTGTTGTTACTACTGTTGTTGTATTGTTGTTACTGTTGTTGTTGTTGTATTGTTGTTAGTGCTGTTGTTGTATTGATGTTACTGTTGTTGTATTGTTGTTACTACTGTTGTTGTATTGTTGTTACTGTTGTTGTATTGTTGTTACTGTTGTTGTATTGTTGTTACTGTTGTTGTTGTATTGTTGTTACTGTTGTTGTTGTATTGGAGTTAGTGCTGCTGTTGTATTGATGTTACTGTTGTTGTATTGTTGTTACTACTGTTGTTGTATTGTTGTTTCTGGTGTTGTATCGTTGTTACTGTTGTTGTATTGTTGTTAGTGCTGCTGTTGTATTATTGTTACTGTTGTTGTATTGTTGTTACTATTGTTGTTGTATTGATGCTACTACTGTTGTGGTATTGTTGTTACTGCTGTTGTTGTATTGTTGTTATTGTTGTGGTATTGATGTTACTGTTGTGGTATTGATGTTACTGTTGTTGTTGTATTGTTGTTACTGTTGTTGTATTGTTGTTACTGTTGTTGTATTGTTGTTACTGTTGTTGTTGTATTGTTGTTACTGTTGTTGTTGTATTGTTGTTACTGTTGTGGTATTGTTGTTAGTGCTGCTGTTGTATTGATGTTACTGTTGTCGTATTGATGTTACTACTGTTGTTGTATTTATGCTTCTGGTGTTGTATTGTTGTTACTACTTTTGTTGTATTGTTGTTACTAATGCTGTTGTATTGATGTTGCTGTTGTTGGTGTATTGCTGTTACTGCTGTTGTTGTATTGATGTTACTGCTGTTGGTGTATTGGTGTTACTGTTGTTGTATTGATGTTACTGTAGTTGTTGTATTGGTGTTACTGTTGTTGTTGTATTGATGTTACTGCTGTTGTTGTATTGTTGTTACTGCTGTTGTTATGATGTTACTGTTGTTGTATTGATGTTAGTGTTACTGTTGTATTGATGTTTCTGATGTTGTATTGATGTTAGTGCTGCTGTTGTATTGATGTTACTACTGTTGTATTGTTGCATTGTTGTTGCATTGTTGTTGCTACTGTTGTTGTTGTTGTATTGATGTTTGTGGTGTTGTATTGTTGTTACTACTGTTGTTGTATTGATGTTACCGCTGTTGTTGTATTGTTGTTACTGATGTTGTTGTATTGTTGTTACTACTGTTGTTGTTATTGATGTGTTCTGGTGTTGTATTGATGTTGTTACTGTTGTTGTATTGTTGTATTGTTCACTGTTGTTGTATTGATGTTACTGTTGTTGTTGTTATTGTTGTTACTACTTGTTGTTGCATTGTTGTTGCATTGTTGTTAGTGCTGTTGCTGTATTGATGTTATTGTTGTTGCATTGTTGTTACCATTACTGTTGTTGTATTGTTGTTATTCGGTTGTTGTTGTATTGTTGTTACTGTTGTTGTTGCATTGTTGCCACTGTTGTTGTTGTGGCATTGTTGTTACCGTTGTTGTTGCATTGTTGTTAGTGCCGCCGTTGCATTGATGTTACTGTTGTTGTATTGTTGTTACCACTGTTGTTGCATTGTTGTTATTGTTGTTGTATTGTTGTTAGTGCTGCTGTTGCATTGTTGTTACCGTTGTTGTTGCATTGTTGTTACCATTGTTGTTGTATTGATGTTACTACCGTTGTTATTGTGTGTTGTTGTTGCATTGTTGTTACCATTGTTGTTGTTGTATTGTTGTTGCTACTGTTGTTGTTGCATTGTTGTTACTGCTGTTGTTGTATTGTTGTTACTGTTGTTGCATTGATGTCACCCATTGTTGTTGTATTGTTGTTACCGTTGTTGCATTGTTGTTACTGTTGTTGTTGCATTGATGTTACCGTTGTTGTTGCATTGTTGTTACTGTTGTTGCATTGTTGTTACCGTTGTTGTTGTATTGTTGTTACCGTGTTGTTGTTGTATTGTTGTTATTGTTGTTGTTGTATTGTTGTTACCGTTGTTGTTGTATTGGAGTTACTTCTGTTGTTGCATTGATGTTACCGTTGTTGCGTATTGTTGTTACCACTGTTGTTGTTATCGTTGTTGTTGTTGTTGCATTGTTGTTAGTGCTGTTGTTGTATTGTTGTTACTTATTGTTGTTGTATTGTTGTTACCATTGTTGTTGTATTGATGCTACTACTGTTGTGGTATTGTTGTTACTGCTGTTGTTGTATTGTTGTTACTATTGTTGTTGTATTGATGCTACTACTGTTGTGGTATTGTTGTTACTGCTGTTGTTGTATTGTTGTTACTGTTGTTGTATTGATGTCACTGTTGTTGTTGTATTGTTGTTACTGTTGTTGTATTGTTGTTACTGTTGTTGTTGTATTGATGTTACTGTTGTTGTTGTATTGATGCTACTGCTGTTGTTGTATTGTTGTTACTGCTGTTGTTATGATGTTACCGTTGTTGTATTGATGTTAGTGTTACTGTTGTATTGATGTTTCTGATGTTGTATTGATGTTAGTGCTGCTGTTGTATTGATGTTACTACTGTTGTATTGTTGTTGCTACTGTTGTTGTATTGTTGTTACTACTGTTGTTGTATTGTTGTTACTGATCTTGTTGTATTGATGTTACTGTTGTTGTTGTATTGATGTTACTGCTGTTTGTGTATTGGTGTTACTGTTGTTGTATTGATGTTACTGTAGTTGTTGTATTTGTGTTACTGTTGTTGTTGTATTGGTGTTACTGTTGTTGTATTGATGTTACTGTAGTTGTTGTATTGGTGTTACTGTTGTTGTTGTATTGATGTTATTGCTGCTGTTGCATTGTTGTTACTGCTGTTGTTATATTGTTGATGTTACTGTTGTTGCATTGATGTTAGTTGTTACTGTTGTATTGATGTTTCTGATGTTGTATTGATGTCAGTGCTGCTGTTGTATTGATGTTACTACTGTTGTATTGTTGTTGCTACTGTTGTTGTATTGTTGTTGCTACTGTTGTTGTATTGATGTTTGTGGTGTTGTATTGTTGTTACTACTGTTGTTGTATTGATGTTACTGCTTTTGCTGTTTTGTTGTTACTGCTGTTGTTGTATTCGTGTTACTACTGTTGTTGTATTGATGTTTCTGTTGTTGTATTGATGTTACTACTGTTGTTGTATTGTTGTGACTACTGTTGTTGTATTGTTGTGACTACTGTTGTTGTATTGATGTTACTGGTGTTGTTGTATTGTTGTTACTACTGTTGTTGTATTGTTGTTACTGTTGTTGTATTGTTGTTAGTGCTGTTGTTGTATTGATGTTACTGTTGTTGTATTGTTGTTACTACTGTTGTTGTATTGTTGTTACTGTTGTTGTTGTATTGTTGTTACTGTTGTTGTTGTATTGTTGCTACTGTTGTTGTTGTATTGTTGTTACTGTTGTTGTATTGGAGTTAGTGCTGCTGTTGTATTGATGTTACTGTTGTTGTATTGTTGTTACTACTGTTGTTGTATCGTTGTTACTGTTGTTGTATTGTTGTTAGTGCTGCTGTTGTATTGTTGTTACTGTTGTTGTATTGTTGTTACTATTGTTGTTGTATTGATGCTACTACTGTTGTGGTATTGTTGTTACTGCTGTTGTTGTATTGTTGTTACTATTGTTGTTGTATTGATGCTACTACTGTTGTGGTATTGTTGTTACTGCTGTTGTTGTATTGTTGTTACTGTTGTTGTATTGATGTCACTGTTGTTGTTGTATTGTTGTTACTGTTGTTGTATTGTTGTTACTGTTGTTGTTGTATTGATGTTACTGTTGTTGTTGTATTGTTGTTACTGTTGTTGTATTGTTGTTACTGTTGTTGTTGTATTGTTGTTACTGTTGTTGTTGTATTGTTGTTACTGTTGTTGTTGTATTGTTGTTATTGTTGTGGTATTGTTGTTAGTGTTATTGTTGTATTGATGTTACTGTTGTTGTTATTGATGTTACTACTGTTGTTGTATTTATGCTTCTGGTGTTGTATTGTTGTTACTACTTTTGTTGTATTGTTGGTACTACTGCTGTTGTATTGATGTTACCGTTGTTGGTGTATTGTTGTTACTACTGTTGTTGTATTGATGTTTCTTGTTGTAAATGTTGATATTACTGTTGTTTATTGTTGTTGACTACTGTTGTTGTATTGTTGTTACTGTTGTTGTTGTATTGTTGTTACTACTGTTGTTGCATTTTGTTACCTGATCTTGTTGTATTGATGTTACTGTTGTTGTTGTATTGCTGTTACCGCTGTTGTTGTATTGGTGTTACTGTTGTTGTATTGATGTTACCGTAGTTGTTGTATTGTGTTACCGTTGTTGTGTATTGTGTTACTGTTGTTGCATTGATGTTACCGTAGTTGTTGTATTGGTGTTACTGAAGTTGTTGTATTGATGCTACTGCTGTTGTTGTATTGTTGTTACTGCTGTTGTTATGATGTTACTGTTGTTGTATTGCTGTTACTGCTGTTGTTGTATTGGTGTTACTGTTGTTGTATTGATGTTACTGTAGTTGTTGTATTGGTGTTACTGTTGTTGGTGTATTGGTGTTACTGTTGTTGTATTGATGTTACTGTAGTTGTTGTATTGGTGTTACTGAAGTTGTTGTATTGATGCTACTGCTGTTGTTGTATTGTTGTTACTGCTGTTGTTATGATGTTACTGTTGTTGTATTGTTGTTACTGTTGTTGTTGTATTGTTGTTACTGTTGTTGTTGTATTGTTGCTACTGTTGTTGTTGTATTGTTGTTACTGTTGTTGTTGTATTGGAGTTAGTGCTGCTGTTGTATTGATGTTACTGTTGTTGTATTGTTGTTACTACTGTTGTTGTATCGTTGTTACTGTTGTTGTATTGTTGTTAGTGCTGCTGTTGTATTGTTGTTACTGTTGTTGTATTGTTGTTACTATTGTTGTTGTATTGATGCTACTACTGTTGTGGTATTGTTGTTACTGCTGTTGTTGTATTGTTGTTACTATTGTTGTTGTATTGATGCTACTACTGTTGTGGTATTGTTGTTACTGCTGTTGTTGTATTGTTGTTACTGTTGTTGTATTGATGTCACTGTTGTTGTTGTATTGTTGTTACTGTTGTTGTATTGTTGTTACTGTTGTTGTTGTATTGATGTTACTGTTGTTGTTGTATTGTTGTTACTGTTGTTGTATTGTTGTTACTGTTGTTGTTGTATTGTTGTTACTGTTGTTGTTGTATTGTTGTTAACTGTTGTTGTTGTATTCTTGTTACTGTTGTGGTATTGTTGTTAGTGCTGCTGTTGTATTGATGTTACTGTTGTTGTATTGATGTTAATACTGTTGTTGTATTTATGCTTCTGGTGTTGTATTGTTGTTACTACTTTTGTTGTATTGTTGGTACTACTGCTGTTGTATTGATGTTACTGTTGTTGGTGTATTGTTGTTACTACTGTTGTTGTATTGATGTTTCTGGTGTTGTAATGTTGATACTGTTGTTGTATTGTTGTGACTACTGTTGTTGTATTGTTGTTACTGTTGTTGTTGTATTGTTGTTACTACTGTTGTTGTATTTTTGTTACTGATCTTGTTGTATTGATGTTACTGTTGTTGTTGTATTGCTGTTACTGCTGTTGTTGTATTGGTGTTACTGTTGTTGTATTGATGTTACTGTAGTTGTTGTATTGGTGTTACTGTTGTTGGTGTATTGGTGTTACTGTTGTTGTATTGATGTTACTGTAGTTGTTGTATTGGTGTTACTGAAGTTGTTGTATTGATGCTACTGCTGTTGTTGTATTGTTGTTACTGCTGTTGTTATGATGTTACTGTTGTTGTATTGCTGTTACTGCTGTTGTTGTATTGGTGTTACTGTTGTTGTATTGATGTTACTGTAGTTGTTGTAATGGTGTTACTGTTGTTGGTGTATTGGTGTTACTGTTGTTGTATTGATGTTACTGTAGTTGTTGTATTGGTGTTACTGAAGTTGTTGTATTGATGCTACTGCTGTTGTTGTATTGTTGTTACTGCTGTTGTTATGATGTTACTTTTGTTGTATTGATGTTAGTGTTACTGTTGTATTGATGTTTCTGATGTTGTATTGATGTTAGTGCTGCTGTTGTATTGATGTTACTACTGTTGTATTGTTGTTGCTACTGTTGTTGTATTGTTGTTACTACTGTTGTTGTATTGTTGTTACTGATCTTGTTGTATTGATGTTACTGTTGTTGTTGTATTGATGTTACTGCTGTTGGTGTATTGGTGTTACTGTTGTTGTATTGATGTTACTGTAGTTGTTGTATTGTGTTACTGTTGTTGGTGTATTGGTGTTACTGTTGTTGTTGTATTGTTGTTACTGCTGTTGTTATGATGTTACTGTTGTTGTATTGATGTTAGTGTTACTGTTGTATTGATGTTTCTGATGTTGTATTGATGTTAGTGCTGCTGTTGTATTGATGTTACTACTGTTGTATTGTTGTTGCTACTGTTGTTGTATTGTTGTTGCTACTGTTGTTGTATTGATGTTTGTGGTGTTGTATTGTTGTTACTACTGTTGTTGTATTGCTGTTACTGCTGTTGTTGTATTGATGTTACTGCTGTTGGTGTATTGGTGTTACTGTTGTTGTATTGATGTTACTGTAGTTGTTGTATTGGTGTTACTGTTGTTGTTGTATTGATGTTACTGCTGTTGTTGTATTGTTGTTACTGCTGTTGTTATGATGTTACTGTTGTTGTATTGATGTTAGTGTTACTGTTGTATTGATGTTTCTGATGTTGTATTGATGTTAGTGCTGCTGTTGTATTGATGCTACTACTGTTGTATTGTTGTTGCTACTGCTGTTGTATTGTTGTTGCTACTGTTGTTGTATTGATGTTTGTGGTGTTGTATTGTTGTTACTGCTGTTGTTGTATTGATGTTACTGCTGTTGCTGTTTTGTTGTTACTGCTGTTGTTGTATTCGTGTTACTACTGTTGTTGTATTGATGTTTCTGGTGTTGTATTGATGTTACTACTGTTGTTGTATTGTTGTTACTACTGTTGTATTGATGCTACTACTGTTGTTGTATTGTTCTTACTACTGTTGTTGTATTGATGTTTCTGGTGTTGTAATGTTGATACTCTTGTATTGTTGGACTACTGTTGTTGTATTGATGTTACTGTTGTTGTTGTATTGTTATTACAGTTGTTGATGTATTGTTGTTACTGTTGTTGTTGTATTGTTGTTACTACTGTTGTTGTATTGTTGTTACTGTTGTTGTATTGATTTACTGTTGTTGTTGTATTGGTGTTAGTGTTGTTGTTGTATTGATGTTACTGTTGTTGTTGTATTGTTGTTACTGCTGTTGTTGTGTTGTTGTTACTGCTGTTGTATTGATGTTTCTGGTGTTGTATCGATGTTAGTGCTGCTGTTGTATTGATGTTACTGTTGTTGTATTGTTGCTACTACTGTTGTTGTATTGTTGTTACTACTGTTGTTGTATGGATGTTTCTGGTGTTGTATTATTGTTAGTGCTGCTGTTGTATTGATGTTACTGTTGTTGTATTGTTGTTACTACTGTTGTTGTATTGATGTTACCGTTTGTTGCTGTATTGTTGTTTCTGGTGTTGTATTGTTGTTACTACTGTTGTTGTATTGATGTTACTACTGTTGTGGTATTGTTGTTACTACTGTTGTTGTATTGATGTCACTGTTGTTGTTGTATTGGTGTTAGTGTTGTTGTTGTATTGACGTTACTGTTGTTGTTGTATTGTTGTTACTGTTGTTGTTGTATTGTTGTTACTGCTGTTGTTATGATGTTACTGTTGTTGTATTGATGGTAGTGCTGCTGTTGTATTGATGTTTCTGGTGTTGTATTGATGTTAGTGTTGCTGTTGTATTGATGTTACTGTTGTTGTATTGTTGTTACTACTGTTGTTGTATTGTTGTTACTACTGTTGTTGTATGGATGTTTCTGGTGTTGTATTGTTGTTAGTGCTGCTGTTGTATTGATGTTACTGTTGTTGTGTTGTTGCTACTACTGTTGTTGTATTGATGTTACCGTTTGTTGTTGTATTGTTGTTTCTGGTGTTGTATTGTTGTTACTACTGTTGTTGTATTGATGTTACTACTGTTTCGGTATTGTTGTGACTACTGTTGTTGTATTGATGTAACTGTTGTTGTATTGTCGTTACAGTTGTTGTTGTATTGTTGTTACTGTTGTTGTTGTATTGTTGTTACTACTGTTGTTGTATTGATGTTACTACTGTTGTTGTATTGTTGTTACTACTGTTGTTGTATGGATGTTTCTGGTGTTGTATTGTTGTTACTGTTGTTGGATTGATGTTTTACGGAGCTGTATTGTTGTTACAACTGTTGTTGTATTGATGTTACTACTGTTGTTGTATTGTTGTTACTACTGTTGTTGTATTGATGTTTCTAGTGTTGTATTGGTGTTACTGTTGTTGTTGTATTGATGCTACTACTGTTGTTGTATTGTTGTTACTACTGTTGTTACTGTTGCTGGTGTATTGTTATTACTACTGTTGTTGTATTGATGCTACTACTGTTGTTGTATTGTTGTGACTACTGTTGTTGTATTGATGTTTCTGGTGTTGTATTGTTGTTACTGTTGTTGCATTGTTGTTACTGCTGATGTTGTATTGTTGTTACTGTTGTCGTATTGATGTTACTACTGTTGTTGTATTTATGCTTCTGGTGTATTGTTGTTACTACTTTTGTTGTATTGTTGTTACTACTGCTGTTGTATTGATGTTACTGTTGTTGGTGTATTATTGTTACTACTGTTGTTGTATTGATGTTACTACTGTTGGTGTATTGTTGTTACTACTGTTGTTGTATTGATGCTACTACTGTTGGTGTATTGTTGTTACTACTGTTGTTGTATTGATGTTTCTGGTGTTGTAATGTTCATACTGTTGTTGTATTGTTGTGACTACTGTTGTTGTATTGATGTTACTGTTGTTGTTGTATTGTTGTTACTGTTGTGGTATTGTTGTTACTGTTGTTGTTGTATTGTTGTGACTACTGTTGTTGTATTGATGTTACTGTTGTTGTTGTATTGTTGTTACTGTTGTGGTATTGTTGTTACTGTTGTTGTGGTATTGTTGTTACTGTTGTTGTTGTATTGTTGTGACTACTGTTGTTGTATTTATGTTTCTGGTGTTGTATTGATGCTACTGCTGTTGGTGTATTGGTGTTACTGTTGTTGTTGTATTGATGTTACTGTAGTTGTTGTATTGGTGTTACTGTTGTTGTTGTATTGATGTTACTGGTGTTGTTGTATTGTTGTTACTGCTGTTGTTATGATGTTACTGTTGTTGTATTGATGTTAGTGTTACTGTTGTATTGATGTTTCTGATGTTGTATTGATGTTAGTTCTGCTGTTGTATTGATGTTACTACTGTTGTATTGTTGTTGCTACTGTTGTTGTATTGTTGTTGCTACTGTTGTTGTATTGATGTTTGTGGTGTTGTATTGTTGTTACTACTGTTGTTGTATTGATGTTACTGCTGTTGCTGTTTTGTTGTTACTGCGGTTGTTGTATTCGTGTTACTACTGTTCTTGTATTGATGTTACTGTTGTTGCTGTATTGGTGTTACTGCTGTTGTTGTATTGATGTTTCTAGTGTTGTATTGATGCTACTACTGTTGTTGTATTGTTGTTACTACTGTTCTTGTATTGATGTTACTGTTGTTGCTGTATTGATGTTACTACTGTTGTTGTATTGTTGTTACTACTGCTGTTGTATTGTTGTGACTACTGTTGTATTGATGCTACTACTGTTGTTGTATTGTTGTTACTACTGTTGTTGTATTGATGTTTCTGTTGTTGTTGTATTGTTGTTACAGTTGTTGATGTATTGTTGTTACTGTTGTTGTTGTATTGTTGTTACTACTGCTGTTGTATTGTTGTTACTGTTGTTGTGTTGATATTTCTGGTGTTGTATTGTTGTTACTGTTGTGGTATTGTTGTTACTGCTGTTGTTGTATTGTTGTGACTACTGTTGTTGTATTGATGTTACTTTTGTTGTTGTGTTGATGCTACTGTTGTTGTTGTATTGTTGTTACTGTTGTAGTTGTATTGTTGTTATTACTATTGTTGTATTGTTGTTACTACTGTTGTATTGTTGTTTCTGTTGTTGTATTGATTTACTGTTGTTGGTGTATTGGTGTTACTGTTGTTGTTGTATTGATGTCACTGTTGTTGTTGTATTGGTGTTAGTGTTGCTGTTGTATTGATGTTACTGTTGTTGTTGTATTGTTGTTACTGCTGTTGTATTGATGTTTCTGGTGATGTATTGATGTTAGTGCTGCTGTTGTATTGATGTTTCTGGTGTTACTACTGTTGTTGTATTGATATTACTGTTGTATTTTTTTTTACTGCTGTTGTTGTATTGATGTTAGTGTTTTTGTTGTATTGGTGTTACTGTTGTTGTTGTATTGATGTTACTGCTGTTGTTGTATTGTTGTTACTGCAGTTGTTATGATGTTACTGTTGTTGTATTGATGTTAGTGCTGCTGTTGTATTGATGTTTCTGGTGTTGTATTGATGTTAGTGCTGCTGTTGTATTGGTGTTACTGTTGTTGTATTGTTGTTACTACTGTTGTTGTATTGTTGTTACTACTGTTGTTGTATTGATGTTACTGCTGTTGTTGTTTTGTTGTTACTGCTGTTGTTGTATTGATGTTTGTGGTGTTGTATTGATGTTACTACATTTGTTGTATTGCTGTTACTACTGTTGTATTGATGTTTCTGGTGTTGTTGTATTGTTGTTACTGCTGTTGTTGTATTGTTGTTACTGCTGTTGTTGTATAGTTGTTACTACTGTTGTTGTATTGATGTTACTGTTGTATTGATGTTAGTGGTGGTGTTGCATGATGTTTCTGGTGTTGTTGTATTGATGCTAGTTCTGTTGTTGTATTGATGTTAGTGCTGGTGTTGTATTGATGTTTCTGGTGTTGTTGTATTGATGCTAGTTCTGTTGTGGTACTGATGTTAGTGCTGGTGTTGTTGTATTGATACTAGTTCTGTTGTTGTATTGATGTTAGTGCTGGTGTTGTATTGATGCTAGTTCTGTTGTTGTATTGATGCTAGTTCTGTTGTTGTATTGATGCTAGTTCTGTTGTTGTATTGACGTTAGTGCTGGTGTTGTTGTATTGATGCTAGTTCTGTTGTTGTATTGATGCTAGTTCTCATGTTGTATTGATGTTAGTGCTTGTGTTGTATTGATGTTTCTGGTGTTGTATTGATGCTAGTTCTTTTGTTGTATTGATGTTAGTGCTGGTGTTGTTGTATTGATGCTAGTTCTGTTGTTGTATTGAAGTTAGTGCTGGTGTTGTATTGATGTTAGTGCTGGTGTTGTTGTATTGATGCTAGTTCTGTTGTTGTATTGATGTTAGTTCTGTTGTTGTATTGATGCTAGTTCTGTTGTTGTATTGATGCTAGTTCTGTTGTTGTATTGATGTTAGTGCTGGTGTTGTTGTATTGATGCTAGTTCTGTTGTTGTATTGATGCTAGTTCTGTTGTTGTATTGATGTTAGTGCTGGTGTTGTATTGATGTTTCTGGTGTTGTTGTATTGATGCTAGTTCTGTTGTTGTATTGATGTTAGTGTTGGTGTTGTTGTATTGATGCTAGTTCTGTTGTTGTATTGATGTTAGTGCTTGTGTTGTATTGATGTTTCTGGTGTTGTTGTATTGATGCTAGTTCTGCAGTTGTATTGATGTTACTGTTATATTGATGTTACAGCTGTTCTTGTAATGATGTTACTGCTGTTTTTGTATTGATGTTAGTGCTTTTGTAGTTTAGAAGGCCAATGTAACCTGGCTACCGTTGAATTTATTTCTGCCATTGTATGTACAGGGCTTTTTTATTGATTTTCAAACTTGTCACCTCTATTAACAATAGTTTATTGTAATGCATTACTTTGTAATCTGCTGGTTTCTCACTGATTTCGGATAGGTAAACAAGTCTGGGCTTACCTTATTGTTCCAGTTTGGAGTGTGCGAGGAAAAAAGGTGAAATGATTTGGCATCTATTCAGTATAAATACTAAACGTCCAGGGTAGATCTGATTGAGGTTATTGGTTACATTTCTGGGCATGAACTTTCGTTTGGACATCACCATATCGCATAACATCGCAGCATGGCAAACGTAGCATTGGGAAACTGTAATATCGTGATCATATCACCGCACCGCACTCTATCATCCAAATCGGCCACTACACCCTGGTCGTCAAACCTACGACATTCGCCCCCCAACATGGTTGATGAACGTTTATTGATTTAAAGCATAAAGCGTTACTCTTGTTGACATTTGACATGATATGGAGAAGTGTATTGATGTCATCCATAGCGGCATCACCTGCTTCACAGGCGCAACACTTCCATGTATCAGATATCATTCATTGATAAGCATGCGAGATATTCGACACTCCTGGAGTCCATCTGATCAAGAGACCGTGGATGGGGGAACCTAACAATGAAGAATGCATACAATACACCTTTACACTTTGCAATTTCTTAGCATCAGAGTTTTCTAGAAAATGGAGTTGGATCATATATAAAATAACATATTATTAACACATACCCTTTCACAACACTTTTGTCAGATTTTGGGAAAAAAACCAACACTACCTCCTTAACTGTTCATAGGCATTAGTGTGAAACACGCTGTCTGGCAACATGTGGAATATTTGACATTAAAACCCGTCAAGGCCGATAGTGACTGATGGGTGATGGTATAAGGTTGCCTGGCCTGGTGCGGATATCGGACCAACACAAGCTCATGTGAACACAAGAAGCTTTGATTAATGACTACGGAATGGAGCTGAATATGTTTACAGCTCGCTGCTGTTCAGGTTTATTTTCACAGGCCTACCATACAAACGGTGAACAAATCATCAAAACTGAACTCATATTCACCAAAACAGAACAAACAACACCAAAACTGCAACAATATCCTCTAAAACCAAAACAAAACATCTGTAATGGAAGACTAATCGTTTGAAATGGAAACAAAACTCGCGTATCAGCTACAAGAGCTCGCGAGAACAGTTGCCGAGCGTACAAAACGGCAATCATAGCTCCCAATACGGCAGTCATAGCATCCCGAAACGGCATACAAATCGGCAAAGATGGCGGCGAGGGGAGACGAATAGGCTTTGGTACATAATGTTTTTCGTCACTATAAGTCTAATCTTGAAAATTTGATATCTGGATGTAGTGCATAAACCCCCTATTGTAGTAAGCTTCAAACCTATGTCCATACTTCTAAGTGTCAGGCTTGCAATTCTACACCATGTGGTCCCTCGTTCGACCGAATAGGAGTTCTTGTCAACATGCCGTGGTCCTGTTTCTCTTCAGATTTGTAAATAAAGTGTTCATAGCGTCACATTCAACATAGCTATATTTTAGTGATTTAAAAAGTTTACAAAACCTTTGTTAATTTTCCGTGAATTGCATATATAAGTGATCATTTTTAAAGTGTACGAGTGCAAACTCAATCCACTGATTAGGGCAGGGATTTCTGTTTCAAGTCCACAGGAGGCGACTTCTTGAGACTTACAATAACAAAGACGGACGCATGTTTGTACCACTTAAGCTTTATTTTTTTAAATGATGTCAAATGTTTGGGATTGCATGGAATACTTTGAAGTACATGGAAAAGATAAAATTGTAGAATGATAAACTCTTCCTGACACACAATTCACAGTTGAAATTATAAGCAAGTTCATGTTTCTTCTCTGATGAGAACGCAATGTTACCCGATTTTTGAATTTCCCCCCTTAAATGGCATACACTCAAACATTGGAATTTTCGGAAAATTCGGTATCACAGAGATATCTGAAAGAAATATATTCACTGAATGACTTCATAAAAGTAAGATGAAACTAGAAGATCTTCGTCTAAGAACATGACCATACGTGCAGTGTGAAGCGGTCGCATACAAACATACAAACTGAGAAGAATATGTCAGATGACGAGAGGACTGACACGTCTCTCACAGGAATCTGTGAATACAAGTTTGAGAAATTAAGAAAAAGGCAGGTTGGGAAGTCAAAGTAGAAATGATCATTTAGATATGCAATTCACGGAGAATGAACAAAGTTTTTGTAAACTTTTTAAATCACTAAAATATAGTAATGTTGAATGTGATGCTATGAACACTTTATTTACAAAACTGAAGAGAAACAGTACCACGGCATGTTGACAAGAACTCCTATTCGGTCGAACGAGGGACCACATTGTGTAGAATTGCAAGCCTGACACTTAGAAGTATGGACGTAGGTTTGAAGCTTACTACAATAGGAGGTTTATGCACTACATCCAGATATCAAATTTTCAAGATTAGACTTATAGTGACGAAAAACATTATGTACCAAAGCCTATTCGTCTCCCCTCGCCGCCATCTTTGCCGATTTGTATGCCGTTTCGGGATGCTATGACTGCCGTATTCGAAAGCTATTGTTTCCGTTTTGTACGCTCGGCAACTGTTCTCGCGAGCTCTTGTAGCTGATACGCGAGTTTTGTTTCCATTTCAAACGATTAGTCTTCCATTACAGATGTTTTGTTTCGGTTTTAGAGGATATTGTTGCAGTTTTGGTGATTTTTGTTCTGTTTTGGTGTATATGAGTTCAGTTTTGATGATTTGTTCATCGTTTGTATGGTAGGCCTGTTTCAGTGAGATCACTTACGGACCACTTACGGATCTCTTATTGATAAATTAACTTTCATAGTTGATAAAATATTTAATTATTAGCCTAACAACTTCCCAATGTTTTTTGGTATACAATGCCGATCGGTCGGTATAGAAGGAAAACGTTAATTGCCAATCAGTCTTTCTCATTGTATCCCGTCTCACAGCTAATTACCATCTGCCTACAACTTTGCACCACCTCCTTACAACGTTGTACCATCGCCGAACCATTTTGTTCTATTTCCTTACAACTTCGTACCATCTCCCTACAACTTCGTACCATCTCCCTACAACTTTGTACCATCTGTCTACAACTTAGTAACACGTTCTGTTAGTATCTTGATCTTGTCCCAACAACTTCATTTATTGGTCCCACAGAAGAGTCCCAATTTCTTGCAGATGACATACAACCAGCTGATAATTTCAAGCTTGGGATCTGCCGTAATCCTCTCTCGAGACTAACCCTTCACACACAACATCAACTCTTGGGATCTGCCCTAATCCTCCAGCCAGACTTACACTGCACACACAACATCAACTCTTGGGATCTGCCATAATCCTCCCGCCAGACAAACCCTGCACACACAACATCAACTCTTGGGATCTGCCATAATCCTCCCGCCAGACTAACCCTGTACACACAACATCAACACTTGGGATCTGCCATAATCCTCCCGGCAGACTAACCCTGTACACACAACATCAACTCTTGGGATCTGCCATAATCCTCCCGCCAGACTTACCCTGTACACACAACATCAACTCTTGGGATCTGCCATAATCCTCCCGCCAGACTTACCCTGCACACACAACATCAACTCTTGGGATCTGCCATAATATTCCCGCCAGACAAACCCTGCACACACAACATCAACTCTTGGGATCTGCCATAATCCTCCCGCCAGACTAACCCTGTACACACAACATCAACTCTTGGGATCTGCCATAATCCTCCCGCCAGACTTACCCTGTACACACATCAACTCTTCGGATCTGCCATAATCCTCCCTCCAGACTTACCCTGCACACACAACATCAACTCTTGGGATCTGCCATAATCCTCCCGCCAGACTTAACCTGTACACAACATCAACTCTTGGGATCTGTCATAATCCTCCCGCCAGACTTACCCTGTACACACAACATCAACTCTTGGGATCTACCATAACCCTCCCGCCAGACTTACCCTGCACACACAACATCAACTTTTGGGATCTGCCATAATTCTCCCGCCAGACTAACCCTGTACACACAACATCAACTCTTGGGATCTGCCATAATCCTCCCGCCAGACTAACCCTGTACACACAACATCAACTTTTGGGATCTGCCATAATCCTCCCGCCAGACTTACCCTGTACACACAACATCAACTCTTGGGATCTGTCATAATCCTCCCGCCAGACTTACCCTGTACACACAACATCAACTCTTGGGATCTACCATAATCCTCCCGCCAGACTAACCCTGTACACACACAACATCAACTCTTGGGATCTGTCATAATCCTCCCGCCAGACTTACCCTGTACACACAACATCAACTCTTGGGATCTGTCATAATCCTCCAGCCAGACTAACCCTGTACACACACATCAACTCTTGGGATCTGTCATAATCCTCCTGCCAGACTTACCCTGCACACACAACATCAACTCTTGGGATCTACCATAATCCTCCCGCCAGACTTACCCTGCACACACAACATCAACTTTTGGGATCTGCCATAATTCTCCTCCGCCAGACTAACCCTGTACACACAACATCAACTCTTGGGATCTGCCATAATCCTCCCGCCAGACTAACCCTGTACACACAACATCAACTCTTGGGATCTGCCATAATCCTCCGCCAGACTTACCCTGTACACACAACATCAACTCTTGGGATCTGTTATAATCCTCCTGCCAGACTTACCCTGTACACACAACATCAACTCTTTGGGATCTGCCATAATCCTCCCGCCAGACTAACCCTGTACACACAACATCAACTCTTGGGGTCTGTCATAATCCTCCTGCCAGACTAACCTGTACACACAACATCAACTCTTGGGATCTACCATAATCCTCCCGCCAGACTTACCCTGCACACACAACATCAACTTTTGGGATCTGCCATAATTCTCCCGCCAGACTAACCCTGTACACACAACATCAACTCTTGGGGTCTGTCATAATCCTCCCGCCAGACTAACCCTGCACACACAACATCAACTCTTGGGATCTGCCATAATCCTCCCGCCAGACTAACCCTGTACACACAACATCAACTCTTGGGATCTGCCATAATCCTCCCGCCAGACTTACCCTGTACACACAACATCAACTCTTGGGATCTGTCATAATCCTCCCGCCAGACTTACCCTGTACACACAACATCAACTCTTGGGATCTGCCATAATCCTCCCGCCAGACTTACCCTGTACACACAACATCAACTCTTGGGATCTGTCATAATCCTCCGCCAGACTAACCCTGTACACACAACATCAACTCTTGGGATCTGCCATAATCCTCCTGCCAGACTTACCCTGTACACACAACATCAACTCTTGGGATCTGTCATAATCCTCCCGCCAGACTTACCCTGTACACACAACATCAACTCTTGGGATCTGTCATAATCCTCCCGCCAGACTAACCCTGTACACACAACATCAACTCTTGGGATCTACCATAATCCTCCCGCCAGACTTACCCTGTACACACAACATCAACTTTTGGGATCTGCCATAATTCTCCCGCCAGACTAACCCTGTACACACAACATCAACTCTTGGGATCTGCCATAATTCTCCCGCCAGACTAACCCTGCACACACAACATCAACTCTTGGGATCTGCCATAATCCTCCCACCAGACTTACCCTGTACACACAACATCAACTCTTGGGATCTGCCATAATCCTCCCGCCAGACTTACCCTGCGCACACAACATCAACTCTTGGGATCTGCCATAATCCTCCCGCCAGACTTACACTGCCCACACAACATCAACTCTTGGGATCTGCCATAATCCTCCCGCCAGACTTACCCTGCACACACAACATCAACTCTTGGGATCTGCCATAATCCTCCCGCCAGACTAACCCTGCACACACAACATCAACTCTTGGGATCTGCCATAATATTCCCGCCAGACAAACCCTGCACACACAACATCAACTCTTGGGATCTGCCATAATCCTCCCGCCAGACTTACACTGCACACACAACATCAACTCTTGGGATCTGCCATAATCCTCCCGCCAGACAAACCCTGCACACACAACATCAACTCTTGGGATCTGCCATAATCCTCCCGCCAGACTAACCCTGTACACACAACAGCAACACTTGGGATCTGCCATAATCCTCCCGGCAGACTAACCCTGTACACACAACATCAACTCTTGGGATCTGCCATAATCCTCCCGCCAGACTTACCCTGTACACACAACATCAACTCTTGGGATCTGCCATAATCCTCCCGCCAGACTTACCCTGCACACACAACATCAACTCTTGGGATCTGCAATAATATTCCCGCCAGACAAACCCTGCACACACAACATCAACTCTTGGGATCTACCATAATCCTCCCGCCAGACTAACCCTGTACACACAACATCAACTCTTGGGATCTGCCATAATCCTCCCGCCAGACTCACCCTGTACACACATCAACTCTTGGGATCTGCCATAATCCTCCCACCAGACTTACCCTGCACACACAACATCAACTCTTGGGATCTGCCATAATCCTCCCGCCAGACTTAACCTGTACACAACATCAACTCTTGGGATCTGTCATAATCCTCCCGCCAGACTTACCCTGTACACACAACATCAACTCTTGGGATCTACCATAATCCTCCCGCCAGACTTACCCTGCACACACAACATCAACTTTTGGGATCTGCCATAATTCTCCCGCCAGACTAACCCTGTACACACAACATCAACTCTTGGGATCTGCCATAATCCTCCCGCCAGACTAACCCTGTACACACAACATCAACTCTTGGGATCTGCCATAATCCTCCCGCCAGACTTACCCTGCGCACACAACATCAACTCTTGGGATCTGTCATAATCCTCCCGCCAGACTTACCCTGTACACACAACATCAACTCTTGGGATCTACCATAATCCTCCCGCCAGACTAACCCTGTACACACAACATCAACTCTTGGGATCTGTCATAATCCTCCCGCCAGACTTACCCTGTACACACAACATCAACTCTTGGGATCTGTCATAATCCTCCCGCCAGACTAACCCTGTACACACAACATCAACTCTTGGGATCTGTCATAATCCTCCCGCCAGACTTACCCTGCACACACAACATCAACTCTTGGGATCTACCATAATCCTCCGCCAGACTTACCCTGCACACACAACATCAACTTTTGGGATCTGCCATAATTCTCCCGCCAGACTAACCTGTACACACAACATCAACTCTTGGGATCTGCCATAATCCTCCCGCCAGACTAACCCTGTACACACAACATCAACTCTTGGGATCTGCCATAATCCTCCCGCCAGACTTACCCTGTACACACAACATCAACTCTTGGGATCTGTCATAATCCTCCCGCCAGACTTACCCTGTACACACAACATCAACTCTTGGGATCTGCCATAATCCTCCCGCCAGACTAACCCTGTACACACAACATCAACTCTTGGGGTCTGTCATAATCCTCCCGCCAGACTAACCCTGTACACACAACATCAACTCTTGGGATCTACCATAATCCTCCCGCCAGACTTACCCTGCACACACAACATCAACTTTTGGGATCTGCCATAATTCTCCCGCCAGACTAACCCTGTACACACAACATCAACTCTTGGGATCTGCCATAATTCTCCCGCCAGACTAACCCTGCACACACAACATCAACTCTTGGGATCTGCCATAATCCTCCCGCCAGACTTACCCTGTACACACAACATCAACTCTTGGGATCTACCATAATCCTCCCGCCAGACTTACCCTGCACACACAACATCAACTTTTGGGATCTGCCATAATTCTCCCGCCAGACTAACCCTGTACACACAACATCAACTCTTGGGATCTGCCATAATCCTCCCGCCAGACTAACCCTGTACACACAACATCAACTCTTGGGATCTGACATAATCCTCCCGCCAGACTTACCCTGCGCACACAACATCAACTCTTGGGATCTGTCATAATCCTCCCGCCAGACTTACCCTGTACACACAACATCAACTCTTGGGATCTACCATAATCCTCCCGCCAGACTAACCCTGTACACACAACATCAACTCTTGGGATCTGTCATAATCCTCCCGCCAGACTTACCCTGTACACACAACATCAACTCTTGGGATCTGTCATAATCCTCCCGCCAGACTAACCCTGTACACACAACATCAACTCTTGGGATCTGTCATAATCCTCCCGCCAGACTTACCCTGCACACACAACATCAACTCTTGGGATCTACCATAATCCTCCCGCCAGACTTACCCTGCACACACAACATCAACTTTTGGGATCTGCCATAATTCTCCCGCCAGACTAACCCTGTACACACAACATCAACTCTTGGGATCTGCCATAATCCTCCCGCCAGACTAACCCTGTACACACAACATCAACTCTTGGGATCTGCCATAATCCTCCCGCCAGACTTACCCTGTACACACAACATCAACTCTTGGGATCTGTCATAATCCTCCCGCCAGACTTACCCTGTACACACAACATCAACTCTTGGGATCTGCCATAATCCTCCCGCCAGACTTACCCTGCGCACACAACATCAACTCTTGGGATCTGCCATAATCCTCCCGCCAGACTTACACCGCCCACACAACATCAACTCTTGGGATCTGCCATAATCCTCCCGCCAGACTTACCCTGCACACACAACATCAACTCTTGGGATCTGCCATAATCCTCCCGCCAGACTAACCCTGCACACACAACATCAACTCTTGGGATCTGCCATAATATTCCTGCCAGACAAACCCTGCACACACACAACATCAACTCTTGGGATCTGCCATAATCCTCCCGCCAGACTTACACTGCACACACAACATCAACTCTTGGGATCTGCCATAATCCTCCCGCCAGACAAACCCTGCACACACAACATCAACTCTTGGGATCTGCCATAATCCTCCCGCCAGACTAACCCTACACACAACAGCAACACTTGGGATCTGCCATAATCCTCCCGGCAGACTAACCCTGTACACACAACATCAACTCTTGGGATCTGCCATAATCCTCCCGCCAGACTTACCCTGTACACACAACATCAACTCTTGGGATCTGCCATAATCCTCCCGCCAGACTTACCCCTGCACACAACATCAACTCTTGGGATCTGCAATAATATTCCCGCCAGACAAACCCTGCACACACAACATCAACTCTTGGGATCTACCATAATCCTCCCGCCAGACTAACCCTGTACACACAACATCAACTCTTGGGATCTGCCATAATCCTCCCGCCAGACTCACCCTGTACACACATCAACTCTTGGGATCTGCCATAATCCTCCCACCAGACTTACCCTGCACACACAACATCAACTCTTGGGATCTGCCATAATCCTCCCGCCAGACTTAACCTGTACACAACATCAACTCTTGGGATCTGTCATAATCCTCCCGCCAGACTTACCCTGTACACACAACATCAACTCTTGGGATCTACCATAATCCTCCCGCCAGACTTACCCTGCACACACAACATCAACTTTTGGGAT
Source organism: Haliotis rubra (assembly GCF_003918875.1). Taxonomy (NCBI): domain Eukaryota; kingdom Metazoa; phylum Mollusca; class Gastropoda; order Lepetellida; family Haliotidae; genus Haliotis; species Haliotis rubra. Next base: position 871,379 of record NW_025766459.1, read on the forward strand.
CTGCCATAATTCTCCCGCCAGACTAACCCTGTACACACAACATCAACTCTTGGGATCTGCCATAATCCTCCGCCAGACTAACCCTGTACACACAACATCAACTCTTGGGATCTGCCATAATCCTCCCGCCAGACTTACCCTGCGCACACAACATCAACTCTTGGGATCTGTCATAATCCTCCCGCCAGACTTACCCTGTACACACAACATCAACTCTTGGGATCTACCATAATCCTCCCGCCAGACTAACCCTGTACACACAACATCAACTCTTGGGATCTGTCATAATCCTCCCGCCAGACTTACCCTGTACACACAACATCAACTCTTGGGATCTGTCATAATCCTCCCGCCAGACTAACCCTGTACACACAACATCAACTCTTGGGATCTGTCATAATCCTCCCGCCAGACTTACCCTGCACACACAACATCAACTCTTGGGATCTACCATAATCCTCCCGCCAGACTTACCCTGCACACACAACATCAACTTTTGGGATCTGCCATAATTCTCCCGCCAGACTAACCTGTACACACAACATCAACTCTTGGGATCTGCCATAATCCTCCCGCCAGACTAACCCTGTACACACAACATCAACTCTTGGGATCTGCCATAATCCTCCCGCCAGACTTACCCTGTACACACAACATCAACTCTTGGGATCTGTCATAATCCTCCCGCCAGACTTACCCTGTACACACAACATCAACTCTTGGGATCTGCCATAATCCTCCCGCCAGACTAACCCTGTACACACAACATCAACTCTTGGGGTCTGTCATAATCCTCCCGCCAGACTAACCCTGTACACACAACATCAACTCTTGGGATCTACCATAATCCTCCCGCCAGACTTACCCTGCACACACAACATCAACTTTTGGGATCTGCCATAATTCTCCCGCCAGACTAACCCTGTACACACAACATCAACTCTTGGGATCTGCCATAATTCTCCCGCCAGACTAACCCTGCACACACAACATCAACTCTTGGGATCTGCCATAATCTCTCCCGCCAGACTTACCCTGTACACACAACATCAACTCTTGGGATCTACCATAATCCTCCCGCCAGACTTACCCTGCACACACAACATCAACTTTTGGGATCTGCCATAATTCTCCTGCCAGACTAACCCTGTACACACAACATCAACTCTTGGGATCTGCCATAATCCTCCCGCCAGACTAACCCTGTACACACAACATCAACTCTTGGGATCTGCCATAATCCTCCCGCCAGACTTACCCTGTGCACACAACATCAACTCTTGGGATCTGTCATAATCCTCCCTGCCAGACTTACCCTGTACACACAACATCAACTCTTGGGATCTACCATAATCCTCCTGCCAGACTAACCCTGTACACACAACATCAACTCTTGGGATCTGTCATAATCCTCCCGCCAGACTTACCCTGTACACACAACATCAACTCTTGGGATCTGTCATAATCCTCCCGCCAGACTAACCCTGTACACACAACATCAACTCTTGGGATCTGTCATAATCCTCCTGCCAGACTTACCCTGCACACACAACATCAACTCTTGGGATCTACCATAATCCTCCCGCCAGACTTACCCTGCACACACAACATCAACTTTTGGGATCTGCCATAATTCTCCCGCCAGACTAACCCTGTACACAACATCATCAACTCTTGGGATCTGCCATAATCCTCCCGCCAGACTAACCCTGTACACACAACATCAACTCTTGGGATCTGCCATAATCCTCCCGCCAGACTTACCCTGTACACACAACATCAACTCTTGGGATCTGTCATAATCCTCCGCCAGACTTACCCTGTACACACAACATCAACTCTTGGGATCTGCCATAATCCTCCCGCCAGACTAACCCTGTACACACAACATCAACTCTTGGGGTCTGTCATAATCCTCCCGCCAGACTAACCCTGTACACACAACATCAACTCTTGGGATCTACCATAATCCTCCCGCCAGACTTACCCTGCACACACAACATCAACTTTGGGATCTGCCATAATTCTCCCGCCAGACTAACCCTGTACACACAACATCAACTCTTGGGATCTGCCATAATTCTCCCGCCAGACTAACCCTGCACACACACATCAACTCTTGGGATCTGCCATAATCCTCCCGCCAGACTAACCCTGTACACACAACATCAACTCTTTGGGATCTGCCATAATCCTCTCCTGCCAGACTTACCCTGTACACACAATAACATCAACTCTTGGGATCCATAATCCTCTTGGGACTTCTGTACACACAAATCAACTCTTCATAATCCTCCCGCCAGACTTACCCTGCACACACAACATCAACTCTTGGGATCTGCCATAATCCTCCCGCCAGACTAACCCTGTACACACACAACATCAACTCTTGGGATCTGCCATAATCCTCCTGCCAGACTAACCCTGCCATAATCCTCCCGCCACACACAACATCAACTCTTGGGATCTGCCATAATCCTCCCGCCAGACTTACCCTGTACACACAACATCAACTCTTGGGATCTGCCATAATCCTCCCGCCAGACTTACCCTGTACACACAACATCAACTCTTGGGATCTGCCATAATCCTCCCGCCAGACTAACCCTGTACACACAACATCAACTCTTGGGATCTGCCATAATCCTCCCGCCAGACTAACCCTGCACACACAACATCAACTCTTGGGATCTGCCATAATCCTCCCGCCAGACAAACCCTGCACACACAACATCAACTCTTGGGATCTGCCATAATCCTCCCGCCAGACTTACCCTGTACACACAACATCAACTCTTGGGATCTGCCATAATCCTCCCGCCAGACTAACCCTGTACACACAACATCAACTCTTGGGATCTGCCATACTCCTCCCGCCAGACTAACCCTGTACACACAACATCAACTCTTGGGATCTGCCATAATCCTCCGCCAGACTTACCCTGTACACACAACATCAACTCTTGGGATCTGCCATAATCCTCCTGCCAGACTAACCCTGTACACACAACATCAACTCTTGGGATCTGCCATAATCCTCCTGCCAGACTAACCCTGTACACACAACATCAACTCTTGGGATCTGCCCATAATCCTCCGCCAGACTTACCCTGTACACACAACATCAACTCTTGGGATCTGCCATAATCCTCCCGCCAGACTAACCCTGTACACACAACATCAACTCTTGGGATCTGTCATAATCCTCCTGCCAGACTTACCCTGTACACACAACATCAACTCTTGGGATCTGCCATAATCCTCCCGCCAGACTAACCCTGTACACACAACATCAACTCTTGGGATCTGTCATAATCCTCCCGCCAGACTTACCCTGCACACACAACATCAACTCTGGGATCTGCCATAATCCTCCCGCCAGACTTAACCCTGCACACACAACATCAACTTTGGGATCTGCCATAATCCTCCCGCCAGACTTACCCTGTACACACAACATCAACTCTTGGGATCTGCCATAATCCTCCTGCCAGACTAACCCTGTACACACAACATCAACTCTTGGGATCTGCCATAATCCTCCCGCCAGACTAACCCTGCACACACAACATCAACTCTTGGGATCTGCCATAATCCTCCTGCCAGACTTAACCCTGTACACACAACATCAACTCTTGGGATCTGCCATAATCCTCCTGCCAGACTTACCCTGCACACACAACATCAACTCTTGGGATCTGCCATAATCCTCCCGCCAGACTTCCCCCTGACTAACCCTGCACACACAACATCAACTCTTGGGATCTGCCATAATCCTCCCGCCAGACTAACCCTGTACACACAACATCAACTCTTGGGATCTGCCATAATCCTCCCGCCAGACTTACCCTGTACACACAACATCAACTCTTGGGATCTGCCATAATCCTCCTGCCAGACTTACCCTGTACACACAACATCAACTCTTGGGATCTGCCATAATCCTCCCGCCAGACTAACCCTGCACACATAACATCAACTCTTGGGATCTGCCATAATATTCCCGCCAGACAAACCCTGCACACACAACATCAACTCTTGGGATCTGCCATAATCCTCCCGCCAGACTTACCCTGTACACACAACATCAACTCTTGGGATCTGCCATAATCCTCCCGCCAGACTTACCCTGTACACACAACATCCACTCTTGGGATCTGCCATGGCCAGACTAACCCTGTACACACAACATCAACTCTTGGGATCTGCCATAATCCTCCTGCCAGACTAACCCTGCACACACAACATCAACTCTTGGGATCTGCCATAATCCTCCCGCCAGACAAACCCTGCACACACAACATCAACTCTTGGGATCTGCCATAATCCTCCCGCCAGACTTACCCTGTACACACAACATCAACTCTTGGGATCTGCCATAATCCTCCCGCCAGACTAACCCTGTACACACAACATCAACTCTTGGGATTTGCCATACTCCTCCCGCCAGACTAACCCTGTACACACAACATCAACTCTTGGGATCTGCCATAATCCTCCCGCCAGACTTACCCTGTACACACATCAACTCTTGGGATTTGCCATACTCCTCCCGCCAGACTAACCCTGTACACACAACATCAACTCTTGGGATCTGCCATAATCCTCCCGCCAGACTTACCCTGTACACACAACATCAACTCTTGGGATCTGTCATAATCCTCCCGCCAGACTTACTACCCTGTACACAACATCAACTCTTGGGATCTACATAATCCTCCCGCCAGACTAACCCTGTACACACAACATCAACTCTTGGGATCTGTCATAATCCTCCCGCCAGACTTACCCTGTACACACAACATCAACTCTTGGGATCTGTCATCCTCCTCCTGCCAGACTAACCCTGTACACACAACATCAACTCTTGGGATCTGTCATAATCCTCCCGCCAGACTTACCCTGCACACACAACATCAACTCTTGGGATCTGCCATAATCCTCCCGCCAGACTTACCCTGCACACACAACATCAACTTTTGGGATCTGCCATAATTCTCCCGCCAGACTAACCCTGTACACACAACATCAACTCTTGGGATCTGCCATAATCCTCCCGCCAGACTAACCCTGTACACACAACATCAACTCTTGGGATCTGCCATAATCCTCCCGCCAGACTTACCCTGTACACACAACATCAACTCTTGGGATCTGTCATAATCCTCCCGCCAGACTTACCCTGTACACACAACATCAACTCTTGGGATCTGCCATAATCCTCCCGCCAGACTAACCCTGTACACACAACATCAACTCTTGGGATCTGTCATAATCCTCCCGCCAGACTAACCCTGTACACACAACATCAACTCTTGGGATCTACCATAATCCTCCCGCCAGACTTACCCTGCACACACAACATCAACTCTTGGGATCTGCCATAATCCTCCCGCCAGACTAACCCTGTACACACAACATCAACTCTTGGGATCTGCCATAATTCCTCCCGCCAGACTAACCCTGTACACACAACATCAACTCTTGGGATCTGCCATAATCCTCCCGCCAGACTAACCCTGTACACACAACATCAACTCTTGGGATCTGCCATAATCCTCCCGCCAGACTTACCCTGTACACACAACATCAACTCTTGGGATCTGCCATAATCCTCCCGCCAGACTTACCCTGTACACACAACATCAACTCTTGGGATCTGCCATAATCCTCCCTGCCAGACTAACCCTGTACACACAACATCAACTCTTGGGATCTGCCATAATCCTCCCGCCAGACTAACCCTGTACACACAACATCAACTCTTGGGATCTGCCATAATCCTCCCGCCAGACTTACCCTGTACACACAACATCAACTCTTGGGATCTGCCATAATCCTCCCGCCAGACTTACCCTGTACACACAACATCAACTCTTGGGATCTGCCATAATCCTCCCGCCAGACTAACCCTGCACACACAACATCAACTCTTGGGATCTGCCATAATATTCCCGCCAGACAAACCCTGCACACACAACATCAACTCTTGGGATCTGCCATAATCCTCCCGCCAGACTTACCCTGTACACACAACATCAACTCTTGGGATCTGCCATAATCCTCCCGCCAGACTTACCCTGTACACACAACATCAACTCTTGGGATCTGCCATAATCCTCCCGCCAGACTAACCCTGTACACACAACATCAACTCTTGGGATCTGCCATAATCCTCCCGCCAGACTAACCCTGCACACACAACATCAACTCTTGGGATCTGCCATAATCCTCCTGCCAGACAAACCCTGCACACACAACATCAACTCTTGGGATCTGCCATAATCCTCCTGCCAGACTTACCCTGTACACACAACATCAACTCTTGGGATCTGCCATAATCCTCCCGCCAGACTAACCCTGTACACACAACATCAACTCTTGGGATTTGCCATAATCCTCCCGCCAGACTAACCCTGTACACACAACATCAACTCTTGGGATCTGCCATAATCCTCCCGCCAGACTTACCCTGTACACACATCAACTCTTGGGATCTGCCATAATCCTCCCGCCAGACTTACCCTGCACACACAACATCAACTCTTGGGATCTGCCATAATCCTCCCGCCAGACTTACCCTGTACACACAACATCAACTCTTGGGATCTGCCATAATCCTCCCGCCAGACTAACCCTGTACACACAACATCAACTCTTGGGATCTGCCATAATCCTCCCGCCAGACTAACCCTGTACACACAACATCAACTCTTGGGATCTGCCATAATCCTCCCGCCAGACTTACCCTGCACACACAACATCAACTCTTGGGATCTGCCATAATCCTCCCGCCAGACTTACCCTGCACACACAACATCAACTCTTGGGATCTGCCATAATCCTCCAGCCAGACTTACCCTGTACACACAACATCAACTCTTGGGATCTGCCATAATCCTCCCGCCAGACTAACCCTGCGCACACAACATCAACTCTTGGGATCTGCCATAATCCTCCCGCCAGACTTACACTGCCCACACAACATCAACTCTTGGGATCTGCCATAATCCTCCCGCCAGACTTACCCTGCACACACAACATCAACTCTTGGGATCTGCCATAATCCTCCCTCAAGACTTACCCTGCACACACAACATCAACTCTTGGGATCTGCCATAATCCTCCAGCCAGACTTACCCTGTACACACAACATCAACTCTTGGGATCTGCCATAATCCTCCCGCCAGACTTACCCTGCACACACAACATCAACTCTTGGGATCTGCCATAATCCTCCCGCCAGACTTACCCTGCACACACAACATCAACTCTTGGGATCTGCCATAATCCTCCCGCCAGTCTTACACTGTACACACAACATCAACTCTTGGGATCTGCCATAATCCTCCCGCCAGACTTACCCTGCACACACAACATCAACTCTTGGGATCTGCCATAATCCTACCGCCAGACTTACTCCTGCACACACACAACATCAACTCTTGGGATCTGCCATAATCCTCCATCCAGACTTACCCTGTACACACAACATCAACTCTTGGGATCTGCCATAATCCTCCCGCCAGACTTACCCTGCACACACAACATCAACTCTTGGGATCTGCCATAATCCTCCCGCCAGACTTACCCTGTACACACAACATCAACTCTTGGGATCTGCCATAATCCTCCATCCAGACTTACCCTGTACACACAACATCAACTCTTGGGATCTGCCATAATCCTCCCGCCAGACTTACTTCCTGCGCACACAACATCAACTCTTGGGATCTGCCATAATCCTCCTGCCAGACTTACACTGCCCACACAACATCAACTCTTGGGATCTGCCATAATCCTCCTGCCAGACTTACCCTGCACACACAACATCAACTCTTGGGATCTGCCATAATCCTCCTGCCAGACTTACCCTGCACACACAACATCAACTCTTGGGATCTGCCATAATCCTCCTGCCAGACTTACTCCTGCACACACAACATCAACTCTTGGGATCTGCCATAATCCTCCTGCCAGACTTATTCTGTACACACACAACATCAACTCTTGGGATCTGCCATAATCCTCCCGCCAGACTTACCCTGCACACACAACATCAACTCTTGGGATCTGCCATAATCCTCCCGCCAGTCTTACACTGTACACACAACATCAACTCTTGGGATCTGCCATAATCCTCCCGCCAGACTTACCCTGCACACACAACATCAACTCTTGGGATCTGCCATAATCCTCCCGCCAGACTAACCCTGCGCACACAGCATCAACTCTTGGGATCTGCCATAATCCTCCCGCCAGACTTACCCTGCGCACACAACATCAACTCTTGGGATCTGCCATAATCCTCCCGCCAGACTAACCCTGTACACACAACATCAACTCTTGGGATCTGCCATAATCCTCCCGCCAGACAAACCCTGTACACACAACATCAACTCTTGGGATCTGCCATAATCCTCCCGCCTAACTTACCCTGCACACACAACATCAACTCTTGGGATCTGCCATAATCCTCCTGCCAGACTTTCCCCTGCACACACAACATCAACTCTTGGGATCTGCCATAATCCTCCATCCAGACTTACCCTGTACACACAACATCAACTCTTGGGATCTGCCATAATCCTCCATCCAGACTTACCCTGTACACACAACATCAACTCTTGGGATCTGCCATAATCCTCCATCCAGACTTACCCTGCACACACAACATCAACTCTTGGGATCTGCCATAATCCTCCATCCAGACTTACCCTGTACACACAACATCAACTCTTGGGATCTGCCATAATCCTCCCGCCAGACAAACCCTGCACACACAACATCAACTCTTGGGATCTGCCATAATCCTCCCGCCTAACTTACCCTGCGCACACAACATCCACTCTTGGGATCTGCCATAATCCTCCCGCCAGACTTACCCTGCGCACACAACATCAACTCTTCGGATCTGCCATAATCCTCCCGCCAGACTAACCCTGTACACACAACATCAACTCTTGGGATCTGCCATAATCCTCCCGCCAGACAAACCCTGCACACACAACATCAACTCTTGGGATCTGCCATAATCCTCCCGCCAGACAAACCCTGCACACACAACATCAACTCTTGGGATCTGCCATAATCCTCCCGCCAGACTAACCCTGTACACACAACATCAACTCTTGGGATCTGCCATAATCCTCCCGCCAGACAAACCCTGTACACACAACATCAACTCTTGGGATCTGCCATAATCCTCCCGCCAGACAAACCCTGCACACACAACATCAACTCTTGGGATCTGCCATAATCCTCCCGCCAGACAAACCCTGCACACACAACATCAACTCTTGGGATCTGCCATAATCCTCCCGCCAGACTTACCTTCCTGCGCACACAACATCAACTCTTGGGATCTGCCATAATCCTCCCGCCAGACTAACCCTGTACACACAACATCAACTCTTGGGATCTGCCATAATCCTCCCGCCAGACTAACCCTGTACACACAACATCAACTCTTGGGATCTGCCATAATCCTCCCGCCAGACAAACCCTGTACACACAACATCAACTCTTGGGATCTGCCATAATCCTCCCGCCAGACAAACCCTGCACACACAACATCAACTCTTGGGATCTGCCATAATCCTCCCGCCAGACAAACCCTGCACACACAACATCAACTCTTGGGATCTGCCATAATCCTCCCGCCAGACTTACCCTGCGCACACAACATCAACTCTTGGGATCTGCCATAATCCTCCCGCCAGACTAACCCTGTACACACAACATCAACTCTTGGGATCTGCCATAATCCTCCATCCAGACTAACCCTGTACACACAACATCAACTCTTGGGATCTGCCATAATCCTCCCACCAGACTAACCCTGCACACACAACATCAACTCGGATTACACAGCAGATGCTGAAATAACTAACGAGAAAACAGAGGTTGTGCTTGTTACCCGCCAGGTCCAGACAGTGTCTGACGACGAGATGACTCTACCATTCAGTTTTGTCCATCTGTCGAGAAAGGACCCGGGCACCATGTGATCTGTCATATTGCAATTCAAAATTGTTGCCTATAATTTGAACATTTCGTTATCTTATTGCTAGAGAATCAGATGTTCATTCACAAAACAAGTAAGTTAGCCTGCCATGAGTGATAGCGTCCCCAACAATCGCACTGCAACCTCATACTGGTCATTGTCCAGACCTGACACGTCGCCAACAACGGTAGTCTGGTATCTGTGGATTGGAGGCAAACCTTGATTCGTCTGTAACGCCATTGGGGAACACCCTGTCCTCTGTGTTGTCTATTCCATCCCAGTCTTTACCCCTTACAGGACGCCTTGGTTTGAGGCAGGCAGCATGGAGCGGCTTTTCAACAGTATATGTTGAAATCCACCTTATTATAATCGTACAGAATTTTCTACGGACAACAGGGGCAGATTTGTAATCTGTTACGTAGTGTAGTTCATGTAAGAAGATCTTGTTTAAGTGTCGCCATTTAGACGTGACGGTACATGCTCCACAGTCGAGAGGTTAAACTTTTGATTTGCCAAACATTCTGGCGATCAGCTCAACCACCTTTTTTATCTCTTCCCTCTGCGCGACCCGTGGCGTTACTCTCCCAACACATGCTACTACGCTTTCATCTACACCAAGTACTACACATTTACAATATAATCAGGGGCGGATACAGCTTTCTGAGAAAGGGTGTGTGTGTTTGTGTGTTTGTGTGTGTGTTTTGTGTGTGTGCACACTTAATTTTCCCCCGAGTTTCAGTGGTCATTTAATAAACTTTCAGGAAAAAACAAATTGAACCCCCCTCTGGATCCGCCTTCTGACGTGAAGTTTCTTTTTGTTGTTGAGTATACTGTTACCACGTGGTATTGTACAATGAGACGGTGTGATACTAAACTGTCCGTTAAAATCAAATTAGGTTTAGGTGGATTCAAATATCTCAGTTAATGTAAATACATGAATGTACAGTGTTGTTTAGTAAGTTGTTGTTGTAGTTGTAGTAGTAGTTGTTGTACATGAAGGTACAGTGTTGTTTAGTTGTGTAGATATCATGCAAAAATATTCAATACTATGTCATAACTTACGTCTAATTTCTCTTATCATGACTCCGCCTCTATAAAATCTTTCTGACTTCTCAAATTCATATTGAATGTTGTACATATTATTGAGAAGTTGTTTTATTCGTGCGTTTGTTTACGCCGCACTCAGCAGTATTCCAGCTATATGGCGACGGTCTGTAAATAATCGAGTCTGGACCAGTGATCAACAGCACGAGCATCGATCTGCGCAATTGGGATACGATGACATGTGTCAGAGTTAGTTGCCTCTTACGACAAGCAAGGGTTGCTGAAGACCAATTCTTCACGGGTCAAATTGTTTTAAGCTGCACAAGGAAATAAAACATAGGTTTCAAACAATAAATTGTATAATCATAATCATACAAGAAAAAAAAATTAAAATAGGAAACAAACAAAAAATACCAAAAAAAAACCCTAAAACAACATATACATACATGATGTGTTATTGTGAATAACAACGTTATATCTGTATCTGAACATAGTAATTGATATATATTCTATGTAACCCTTCACCGTATATCACACATGGAAGGGGTATCAGATGTATGGGGAAGATTGTTATCTTAATGGCTGTGCGGGTACAATTACGTAACCAAACCCACCAAGGTGTTGCCGCAGCGACGACGACAACAGCGACTGACGCCTACCTCGACGTGCCATACACGTGACTTTGCCCTTTAAAACACAGTGAATTTGTTTCCCACCCAAAACACTCCAGTCGACGATGTTGTCCAGTCTAGCAGTTGCTGTCGTTGCAGTTACCTGCCTTCTGCAAGACACGTCGGGGATTATGTAAGTGATTATCTCTGTTATTTACTTCAAATAATGTCAACATTTTATGGTGAACGCACGCGAGTGAGCGTGACACTGTGTGTACGGATGCGTGTGTTGCGCCCATGCGCGCGCGCGTGCGTGCGTGTGTAGATTCGATAGTTGATACAATCCTGCTCAGGAAAGTATAAACTCCTGCCAGTGACATTCCGCACTGAATACATATTGAATATGTAGTAGTAGAAATAGTAGTAGTACGTTGTTCTACAGTCAGTTTGACGCCAAAAGCGGACCGATGAATTGCAATCTAACTCGAAAACTACTAAACATATAATACTCAATGAAACACTGATCATCACCTGGCTGTTCCTCTCTTTGCACCCCTCCCGCGTAACAAATAGTGAACTGAGGGAAAATTGTAATTATATTTTGTTAAACAACTTTTTTATTTTTAGGACATAAATTCTGCAATAACCTCATAGAGTTGGTCTGATGTTTTAATTATGATCAGCGTTTCATTTAGTATTATATGTTTAGTAGTTTTCGAGTTAGATCAGCTGGTGGTAGCAGAGCAGTAGTGAAGAAACAGTGTAGCCGTACCGTTGTCATTGCCACAGTAGCATTGTTGTAGCTGTTTACAGAGCTGTTCCCACACACAGCTCATCGTTGTAGTTGTAGTAGTAGCTTGTAGCTGGCCAGCCAGCAGTATCGTAATCAGTTGTAGTAGTAGTAGCCGTTTGGTATAGTACACAGAATAGCACAGAATCAGCAGCAGTAGCACAGTCAGAAGCAGCAGTCCAGTAGCAGTAGTTGCTCGCTGTAGCCAGTAGTAGAAGTAGTTGTAGCCGGTAGCAGCAGATGTCGGTTTGTCTGTTGTAGTAGTAGTAAATAGCAGTAGTAGTGGTAGTAGTAGTAGCAGTAGCACAGAAGTAGTAGTAAGCTTGAAACACAGTAGTAGTGGCAACCGAACATGGCTGCCAACAGCCAGTTACACCAGTCGCCAGCAGCAGCAGCAATTAGTAGTAGCAGCAGCAGCAGCATGGAAGGTAGTAGTAGTAGCAGTAGCAGCAGCCGGGTTTGCAGTAGTCAGCAGCAGCAGCGGTGCCAGCAGTAGCTTCGCTAGTAGGAAAGCAGCAGCAGCTGCAGCAGCATTGCAGCAGCCCAGTAGCAGCAGCAGCAATAGTAGCAGTGCAGCCGGCAGCAAGCTAAGTACGGTCAGCAGCAGCTACCAAAAGCAGCCACAGCAGCAGCAGCAGCAGTCAGCCGTAAAGCTCGCAGCAGCCGTTCCGGCAGTAGCAGCAAGAAGCAGCAGGAAACAGCTTCGCTTGCAGCTTCGCTGCAGCAGCTTGTTTCGAGCCAGCTCGCAGCAGCAGTCATTGCAGCAGCAGCCAGCAGCAGCAGTGCATTGCCGTCAGCAGCAGCAGCCAGCAGCAGCGGCAGCAGCGCAGCAGTCGCAGCAGCACAGCCACAGCAGCAGCAGTCAGTCTCGCTGCGGCAGCGGCAGTGGCAGCAGCAGCAGTCGGTTCTCTAGCAGCGGTGCACAGCAGCCAGCGTTGCCGCAGCAGCAGCAGCAGTTGCCGCATGCAGCCGCAGTTGCAGCAGCTGCCGCGGCAGCCGGGTAGCAGCAGTCAGCAGCAGCAGCGGAGCACAGTAGCTGCAGCAGCAGCAATTGCGCAGCATTGCAGCAGCCAGTAGCAGCAGTAGTAGCAGTAGTAGTTGTTGTGGTAGCAGTAGCAGTAGCAGCAGTTGTGTGGTAAGTTGCCGCAGCAGCAAGTAGTAACAGTCGGCAGCAGTAGTAGTATTAGTTAGTTGTAGCCGTAATAGTTGTAGTAGTTGCAGTTGTAGTAGTAGTTTAGTAGTTGTAGTAATAGTAGTAGTAGTAGTAGCAGTTGTAGTTATTGTAGCAGTAGTAGTAGTAGCTAGTAGTTGTTGTAGTAGTAGTAGTAGTAGCTATTGTTGCCGTAGTTGTAGTAGTAGTTAATGTTATTAGTAGTTGTAGGAGTAGTAGTAGTAGTGGTTGTTGTAGTAGTAGTAGTAGTAGCAGTTGTTGTGGTAGTTGTAGTAGTAGTTGTTGTGGTAGTTGTAGTAGTAGTAGTAATAGTACTAGTAGTAGTATCTGTTGTAGTAGATGTAGTAGTAGTAGCAGTAGTAGTAGTAGTAGTGGTAGTAGTATTAGTTGTTGTTGTTGTAGCAGTAGTAGTTTTTGTGGTCGGTGTAGTAGTAGTAGTAATAGTACTAGTAGTAGTATCTGTAGTAGTAGTAGTAGCAGTAGTAGTAGTAGTAGTAGTAGTAGTAGTATTAGCAGTAGTTATTGTAGTAGTAGTAGTTGTTGTAGTTGTAGTAGTAGTTGTTGTGGTAGTAATAGTAGTAGTAGTAGCTGTTGTAGTAGTAGTAGCAGTAGTAGTTGTTGTTGTAGTAGTAGTAGTTGTTGTTGTTGTAGTAGTAGTAGTAGTAGTAGTTGTAGTAGTAGTTGTTGTTATAGTTGTAGTAGTAGTAGCAGTAGTAGTTGTTGTAGTTGTAGTATTTGAGGTGGTAGTAGTAGTTGTAGTTATTGTAGTAGTTGTTGTAGTAGTTGTAGTATTTGAGGTAGTAGTAGTAGTTGTAGTTATTGTAGTAGTTGTTGTAGTAGTTGTTGTCGTCGTAGCAGTAGTAGTTGTTGTTTTTTCTAGTAGAAGTAGTAGTTGTTGTTGTTGTAGTAGTAGTAGTTGTTGTTGTTTTAGTTGTTGTTGTAGTAGTTGTTGTAGTAGTAGTAGTAGTAGTTGTTGAATTTGTATTTGTAGTTGTTGGTGTAGTTGTTGTTGTAGTTGTAGTAGTAGTAGTAGTAGTAGTAGTAGTAGTAGTAGTAGTTGTAGTTGTTGTTCTTGTTCTAGTAGTAGTATTTGAGGTAGTAGTTGTTGTAGTTGTACAGTACTATCAGAAATTATTGAGAATACTATTTTTATATTTTTCACTCATTACTCACGTCTTAAATGTGAATATTAGCAGAACATAACTCCAGATTCAAAGACAGGTGAACAGTTAGTATTTTGTCAAGGCACCATGGGTAGCAATGCAGGCTTCAATCATATGTGGCGGGGCACGCTACTGATAAAAGAAGTTAGAAAGTCGTGGTCCATGCTGTCCAAATATCGGACCCCCTTTTCTTTCATTTTAGCAATATTTGTCAGATTTTTCTTATTGACACTTTCCTTCATAAGTCCCCAAACATTTTCTATTGGATTTAGGTCAGGGCTATAGCTTGGTCAATCTAATAATGTCATATTTTGGGTCCGAAACCAGGCCAATCTGTGTACCGCTCACTGTTCATATTCCCTCAAATACACAGAGGGGCGTTGCCCCTAACACAGATATGCCACCCCACACGTTAAATTTCGGACTGTACTTTGGGCGTTGATACAAAGGTTTTTCAGTTTGTTTGGTCCAGAATTTCAGTGTAGTAGGAAACAGCCACACAGAACTTTCATCTGAGAAAATCACATTGTCCCAGGTAAAATTTCTATGCAGTAAGCACAAGTTCAACCTTCGCTCCTTTGGTTCAGGTTTCATGATCGGTGATGGAATCCCTCGACTTTTCTGCCAACCCATTGCACACAGCTCAGTTCTAATCGTCTCCTTACAGACAGCCACAGTTCCTCTATCAATCATATCCAGCCTGAAGTTTTCTAAACTCCTTCGTTTGTTTTTAGAAACAAGAATACCAAGCCGCCTCCTGTCACCGACAGTCAATTTTCTGGGCCTACCTGCGCCTCCCTGGTGCTCAGTTATAATACTCTAAAATCAACTTCCTCTTCTCTAAATCATCCATACTGAGGATCACTGAAAATGTCGTCTGCTAGCAAGTAAACAAAGGGGGGATAACACTTCACAAACTAATGAAAAAGGATTAACGGAGTTGTCTCTCTTGAATGAAACCAAGCACTTGATAGCTGGTCAAGGTTGTTTATACTAGAAATCCAATTAAACATATTCCTAAAATTCTCAATAATTTCTGGTCATACTATAGTAGTAGTAGTAGTAGTAGTAGTAGTAGTAGTAGTAGTAGTAGTTGTTGTTGTTGTTCTAGTAGTAGTATTTGAGGTAGTAGTAGATGTAGAAGTAGGCAGTAGTAGAATGAACGAATAAATTAATTCACTTATTTCCTCCAGAATGAGGATAAATTAGCACTATAAAGTTTTGTGTGAGTTGTCCTTTATTTCATTTCCCACCAGTCTACCTGACACAATGATATTACATGACATGCAACTCTTCTCCATTCAGTGTCCCATGGAGATATTCCAGTACTGATAATGGTCGAATAATTTAATGTTATATTTACAGGCAGTTGATGTCATTTGATCACATTTGCTAGTGCTATTTTGATATTATGACTATTGACTAGCTCTGGGTAGGAACATATATGTTTCATAGCAGGGTAACATGAGTTTGCGCACAGTCTTCCGAGCAGTAGAAACCAGCATCTGTCTGTGTGCCCTGTTTGGGGCTACCCTCCTACAGTCGCCACGGTTGAATCAGTTGTCTAAACCCCGAAACACTCTGGCAGTGTGTCCTTGATCAATCACAAAATGAGTGGTATCTTTAGCGCGTGTGCCGTTAACCACCCCACACACATAGAAGATAGTGGAGACAATAATTGGCTGCCATTATTTAACACATACGGTGGGATGGAAATCCTAAAGTATCGTCGGAAATAGAAAAACATGTTTTTTTCACATTTATATCTACAATTTAGGTAGTTAATATGTGAAAGTGTGAAATATCTGTTGAACTAAGCTCGGCCTAACTACAGTCTCAGTGGGAGGGAGATAGGAAACGTAAAAGAAGGATTTTACTGAGGAGGATATTAGTGCAGAAATGAGCAATGAGGTTTTGTCAAGTCAGAAGAGACTTATTTGGAGCAGACCATGGCTTTATGCAAATTAGTGTGCGATGATATTGTATAACAAATGACACTTTTTGAATATCCATTTTGAAACTAGACGTAGCTTCATAATAAACGATAGCAAACGTATAAAATAACAACTTTAATACTGAAATTATTGGGGATATAGATACCATTGAGTCTCACTATCACTATAAAAAGAAACAGGTAGGAGGGGTCGTCTCAAAAGTAAAACCAAGACGGGTGTTGCTGACGGTAGTTGGGGTCGGGCTTGGGGATAGAGATATTAGCTAAGATTAGATATTCAGTAGAGACATATTCAATACACATGAAAAAGCTCAAAAGATATTTGAGATGACCCCTTGTGTCTGTGGGCAGCACGTGCATTTCATGCCAAGTGAGTTGACGGTCCGTCGTCATACCTGGCTGAGCGACCTAATTGCCATCTATAGTCTGATCTATTGTTTTCAGCAGCTATTCGTATTTTTTCTAAGTTTTGCCCGATTTTACCAGTAAACATGCTTTTCTGTATATCGTATTACGCATCCCACTGAACGCTCAGTTAGGCCGATGTGGGTTATTTCAACATATGCTATTTGCAATTGTGGAAATGTTATTGATACAGAGTAACAGCCTAAAAACAGGTTTTTTTCTATTTCCGACAGTACTATAGCAATGTAACCACACAGGCTTAGATGAGCATTTGGGCAACATCGCACTATCACAGTCACATGCTAGAGAGGTATTACTGTGCTATATGTAGCACTGTGGGATGTTTGGACAGGAGCAGTGCCCAGCTGAAATGTGACGGCATTTGTTGAAAATGTCTTAATATCCCGAAGATCACACGTCGTACTACTACTACTACTACTACTACTACTACTACTACTACTGCAGTACAGTTAACACAACACCCAGCCATGCAGGGTCATGTACTCACGTTGCGTCTTTGTTCCAGCGTGAGCTACAGATGCAGTAGAGGAAGTTTCTGGAGAAGGTGAGTAATAAGAATGATCTGAACACTACCGTCATATTTCCTACCCGCCATGTCGTAGCCACTGACGCCTGTTGTAACACCTGGAACACCTGGTGTCATGCACGTTCAGTACCAATGAAGGATCCGAACTTCTTTTTTCGACGCGGTGAAGGAACACTTTTAACACCAGCTTTCAGTTATTTCAAATCCAGGGTTTGTTGGTGTACTGATTTCGATTTCGTTATCAGTGAGTGTAAGGAAGTAAGCACTATCGGAGAGGACCAGACATATCTATATCGTTGTATTGAACGACTTTAACAATTACAGCATCCAATCTGTGTTACTGTTCTCCAGGTACTACTCGACCTGCTACAGGATTCAAGCACGTGAGTATCCTGATATATGTTGTGTATGTTGTTAATCAATACACGTCTTGGCAATAGTTTGTGCACAAGTGACAGTGTATTTAATGTCCCGAGAGGTGCCTGGTCAGTCTTGCTGTTCCCTGTCAGCCGACATTAGATTGTGGCAAGTGCACGTTGATGGCCAGCCTTCCACTGGGATGGCCTGTTTATAACTAGATACATTCACGTTAGGTTAATTCAACAACTCTTCTATGCAGTTTTTAAATGTTCGTAGGGAGGAGACGGAAAACAAATCTTAAAGTGTATGGCATTGAGTCCAAATGGTGGGCAGGACTCAAGCAACAATGCCACACACCTAATGACTTGAACCTTGTGTTGTTGAAGAAAAGCCATAGCGTCCCCAGCCGTGTGAGGGTCGACATTATGCTGTTGGTATGTCAATCTATGGCATAGAAGAAAGAAGAATTGCCACTGGACCGACACTGGGTCGACATTATGCTGTTGGTATGTCAATCTATGGCATAGAAGAAAGAAGAATTGCCACTGGACCGAGGATCTGATCTCTGCAGCCTACACCTGTCAAACTGCCCTGAACAACTACAAGGGTTCTCCGACGTGCAGTTACCATATCCAAGGATCCATCCCCAAAGCGATTCCTCACCATGACACAGGCTTGAACATAAAGCTTTCCAAGACGTCTGCAGACTTCACGTCCGTCGGAAACTTGAGTCGTCTGTACACAACGTCAGGAATGGTGGTATGGAGGGCTGACGTGGTTGTATCAACTGATGACGTGAGTAGTTCCTGACTGCGTTTGATGGCTATGCCGAAGTCCTGGACTGGTCTGAGCACTTGTCACTACACTCTGGAACCAGTGCCGGAGATGGGTCACGCGTATCCGTCTGTCGTGTCCTGGGGGTGCGACGTCCTAAGCGTGGGTCATGGGCGACTTCTTTATTGTTCTGATAACGCCATCTCATAACGCCGGATGACGTCATCTCATAACGCCGGATGACGTCATCTCATAGCGCCGGATGCGCAGTCACCTGACGTTGAGACATCCCCGTCCCAATAGCCTTATAACCATGTACAGTCGGGGCAGTTTATAATGATGCACATGCATAAACGTCGTGCACGTGCCCATCCGTCACTAAACGTAGCACGTATCTGTTCAGTCCACTAATGACTGTGTTTACATCTGTAGCTGTCTACTCATCTAGTTCCAGTTTATATGTGTGTACAGTTTCTCTTTGTGGTCAGAGTATTATGATCTAAAATGACACAATGCAATGATATCAACATGGCCTCCAATGCGTCGTTTCAGAAAACGGCGGCTGGTCGGGCTGGTCGCCGTGGAGAGATATGGATGAGTGCAGTGTATTGTGTGGGGGCGGGACCAAAGACCAGGACCACACCCGGTCATGCACCAACCCCCGACCCACCCACGGCGGGTCCTACTGCCGGGGTGACTCCTATCAGAACAGGACCATAGCCTGCGGCACCAGCCTCTGTGGAAGTAAGTCCGACAGTTCAGGCGAGTGAGTGAGTGAGTGAGTGAGTATGGTTTTAGCTATATTTCAGCACTATCACGGCGGGGGGACACCACCAAAAATAGGCTCCACATATTTTACCCCTCCCAAGCGGGAAATCGAACCTGGATCTTCGGCGTGACGAGCGAACGCTTTAAGCAGTCTAACCCAGCGCCTCCAATTCAAATGAATTTAGGTATGAATGAAGAATCGTCTTGAAATCTCAATCCAACAACGTAATGTTATGTCGCCTGACCCGTATTAATTAATTAATGTGTTCCCAACTCCCAAGTATGTTGGTTTTGTGTAGAAATTGATGCTTTATGCCCGATGCAATGGAACTTTTACGTAAGCTTCTATTATCTATTTCATCAAAATGAGGTGAGGTGAGGTGAAATTGGGTTTAACGTCGTGATGGGGAATATTTCGCTCATATGACGACGTGCATGCGAGTGTATGTGTATGTGCGGCTGCTTGTACTAGCCCAGACTGAAGCTTGTTTTATAGTGCTAGCCCACTGAGATACCATGCCGCAGGGAAGCATGAATACCCCACTCAGACACATTATACTGACTCCGAGCCGACCAGTCCTTGATGTACCCATTAATGCCGAGCGCCAGGCAGGGACCAACAAGTACCATATTTTACGTATTTTGGTATGACGCGGTCGGGGATCGAACCTGCGACCTTCCGCTCTCCGGGCGGACGCTCTATTATCAAAATGATAAACGAATTCCGCTTGCAAATGTGAGCCATATCCGGTTAAAGGTGCGCATGCGTAGCGTCCTTAATTACAACTATAAACATGGTCGTATGTCCACATATCAGGCAAAAGCAATGTGTAAATAATTAAACTGCGAACGCTGGATCATTTTACTTTACAAACTTTTCTTTGCATCCCATACCAATGTCCAAACCTTTGTTATTGTCGTCCAATCGAAATCCACGATATACTGGCCACCGCATGTCGTCTTGTTTATGTAGAAAGCGCCCACAAACCAGATCCTGCAGGAAATAGGTGGTGTAACACGAAGTCTAACGTGGGTGAATACGGAAATACATGAACAGTTTGGTTAGTTATATTTAGTTCGTGACAGGTTGCCATTGGACAGAACACGAAACCAGTTCCATTATGTACTTTACAATTGCGACCATTTGGGTTCACTCGCCTGATTCCATCACCTACTCGGGGAGCAGACGATCATAGAGTGGAGGTACCTCGCAAGATTCGTACAATATACCGGCTAATTTTGAGGAAAGGCTATTTTACTATGGGTAGTTGAAATTAGGTACTTGCTAGATTGCGTTATGTGATAGTCACGTGAACAGGTGCAACTGGTCAATTCCTTCCTGTGTTGGCTGAGGGGAGTTATTGGACTGTTGTGATTAGTCGGATTTCGTGGAGTCCCTAGGAAACAACAGAATGAAATCATTTCTTGTCAAAGGAGAGCTATCTTATAAACGTGCCATTTCTGTTCCTGTTTTATGACAGTTAAGCTCCTTTTCCCATCCAGGTAGGTGTCCTAAAGGTAAAACCACCTTCATCGCCCACGCTACCAACTCTGGACGTTTCTACCACTGCAGCAACAGTGTAGCATTCTTACGCCACTGCGCACCTGGAACATGGTTTGACCTTGCGCGACCCGGATGTACCCAGCTGGCGACAACCCCCGACAGCACATGCGCAGGGAAAGGCTACCGGATGTTTGCTCATGGCACCAACTGCAAGAAGTACTTTGAGTGCTCTCATGGCGCTAAGGTGGAGAGAACGTGTCCAGGCAAAACAAAGTTCGACAGCAAACTCGGAAGATGCGTCCATGGAACGTGTTAGTATTGACACAGACCGGAAAGCAGCGACAATCATAAAGTTTCAAATAAAATCTGCAATCGTTATTTTGTTCTTGTTCTTGTCAGAAATCACTCATACAAGAGTATTGATGTTAACGTATTTATCGAGATACCCTCTGACCTCACCACATCAGTAAGATACCTTCTGACGTCATCACACTACTGACATACCATTAAGCTGGGCCCCGTCTCGCATATCGCAATATATAGCTTTTGCGAACGTTAGCGCGCGGAAAGGGAGCCGGGAACCAGCTTAACATACCATCTGACGCCATCACACCACTGAGATACCATCTGACGTCATCACACCACTTATATACCTTTATGATGTCATCACACCACTGAGATACCTTTGGCGTCATTATATCACTGAGATACCTTCTAACTTGACCACATCATTGAGATATCTCCCGATGGCGAAACTGCATAATCAGTGGTTCGGGTTTCGAAGGCAGACAACTCTAAATACACACTGGAGTTAAGCAGCTGCGTTTCCTATTTCTGAAAAAACACAAACACGATGAACTGCGTCGTCCGAATCGATTCATCGTAAAACTTCACAATTTCTTCTATTTAGCGAAACATTTCCATGTATATGAATAGCAGCATTTTGCTTTACGATTGTTAGAGGTCAGTATCACTGAATTATTACCCACGTGGTCAACGTATGGGTAGTTGCATACTAATCTCGTACGTCACACGAGTGTCGTATCGCGTTGACCTGTGTCGTTGCGACTTGACCTGAGATTCTAACGATTTGATTGGATAACCCATGACCTCTCAATTCACTCTCCTACCATGCGGCATGTTAAGTCATCGCTCACACTCCGGCACAGCGATGACTTAACATAACATCACTGCCACAGGCTAATTTGCATATCACGTGACCGGACTTCTCTCTTGTTTGTAATCAAACGCGCATATTCATAATAACAAGAGACTGGACTCACAAAAGCTTTTCGGCGCTCTCTTTATAATGTTTTACATTGTTGCATATATATTCTTTCACAACTGCGACAGTAAGGTCTATGACAGTACATATTTAGATATCAAACTGGCTGCATCGTTTGCTCTCCATCAGCTTCAATGACAGTACGTGGAGCCGTACAACCTATGTAAACAAAGGATCGCTACGCAAATCGAAATAGTGTTACATGTTTTGGGAAATTTTCTCAGTGAAACTAAACCATTCTATTAAAGATGTTTAGTTAGATGTGTAGACTCGTCAAAAATAAAAGAGTAAAATAAATCTGTACATTATATTGAATGGACATTGCAAGATGTGACGAATCGTAAGATTTTTGTGGCCTGTGGCAGAGGTACTATGCTGGCTTGCCGCATGGAACTCTGGGTAGGAGAGTGGTCATCGCTGTGCCGGAGTGTGTGCCGGAGTGTGGAGTGTGGAGTGTGCTATCAATATTAGGTTACGTTGTGAGGGAACTACTTTTTCATTCATAACAAACACGTGAATTCATTCATTCTACAACTTAAATGCATTGTGGGAATGTAAACATTGCGAACGTTACTGTATCGCTGTTTAAATTAACGTATCGCCACCTGTCAATCAAACAAATGACATGACCAATGAGAAACGTCAAATTATTCAATCCGCATCGCGTTGCCGTCAGCTGACAGCTGACCACCATTTTGTCCGACATCAGCGGTCTGGCGGACTTTTCAAAAATAAATCGACGTTTACAGTAAACGTTTTGATCATGGTGAAAAGGTGTAGCTGGGGTACCTGCAACTCGGACACGCGGTACCCGGAACGACTTGCTGGTGGTATCACCTTTATTCCATTTCCCAAGCCTGCCAGAAATTTTGACAAATGTCAACGATGGATACGTTTGTGTGGTCGCCCCAAGTATCAACTGAACATGGACATACTTCGTGACCACAGCCGAGGAAAACATTTCTTCGTATGTACAAAGGTATGGAAACTAAAATTGAATAACACCTTAACCAATGTTGAAGTTAATGTAAATTTAGAAATCTTTGACTTGGTAGACTTTCAGTGCTTTTTAGTTGTTATAACCAGTACACCGATTTTCACTGATTTAGTTACTAATGTTTCACCGCGTGGTATGTCAAGGACAGACGATGTCTGTGTTTGAGCATACGATTTCAGATACATCCATGTTGTTTTTTCGTCGTTTCTATCGACTAATAAATGCGAGCTTATTTACAGCACTTTGTTGATGGAAAACCCTCCAAGACATTTCCGGACCCTGCGTCTGCACTACCTCATGAACAAAATGAAAATCCAAAGACAGTAAGACCACGACCCAAACCACGCTTGCCATTTATGGGCGACAGAAAAAGGAAAGTTCTTCTTGAAACACACAGGTAAAACATTGTTGCCTTTATACTTACTGCTCACAAAACACAACAAAAACATTGAAACATAATAATCAAACAAATCCTTGTTTATTCTGAGAGTATCACAGAAAGTTAGTAAAGGTAATGTCACACATTTAGATCCTTTGTAGTTACGAAAAGACAGAAGTATCACATGCATCACAAGATCACAATCATACTCAAGTTCTGTTCATATAAGCATGATGAAGGGACTGATATCACCTGCAACAGGTGCATATTGACATAAAAATCTAATTGCTCCAGACAAAACTGTGTTTCACCCAGGTCCCATAATATTGAGTGATAAGACACAATAACTCTGAAGGATCCAAAGTATTCATTACAATCCATCATAAATATTAATACATCAACATGGACATTTGCTGTAACCACTGAGATCATCCACGACAGTGGTTCTTTTAAATATGTTTAAATACAACATTAATTTACATATTTATAGATGTTTTTTTACATGGCATGGCCAGACACAGCCATTAGTCTCCTATCCAGAGATTGCTAATATTTCATACAGAAAAGATGACTTCTCAAATATAGAGATAATGTATGAATCAGATGGTCCAATATCCACATACAACTAGTCCATTCATACTTGTCATTTCTCTGATGGGCACAGTGTTTCAGAATATATTCTTTATCCTTCATCAGCTGGGAGACGAATAAAACTAGGAAGCAGATGGCAATATTACATATGAAAGAACAACAGTCATATGATGTCAACTGTGGGCACTTAACAAGTGAAGCCAAAAGTTATTTATCGCTGAATTGTAATAGCAATAAACACATATATTAGAAAAGTTAATCCAGGCATAAATAGTCCTGATAGGTAATCAAGAAGTTATAGGAAATAGACAAAGATGGTAACCATTTAAAGGCTGTAATACATTTGAGGTTCAGGTATAAGATAATTTGGTCTTCATCTTCTTTTTCAGATGTAATCATGATACAGATATTTCTGATTCACCAAATCAGATGGATATGGAACATCCAGAGCCTACAACCATGCAGCAGGAATCTGATATTCTTGTCCAACAAAGTGACACCATGGGTAATTTTTTATGAAGTTTGTTTCCTTGCAAAGTATGGTTTGAAGTGATTGACATATGTTTGTGACAGAGTTTCAAGCAGAGTCCTGAAGGTATTCCTATCTGGATATATCCGTTCAATGTTAAAGTCTTGTCTGGTGTAGGTTACAAAGTCACAAAATGGTGCCCCAGTTACAAGTAGTTGGCCCTGTACCTGATACCAATGCCTATCACCTCTCTTCAAGTTGTAATATTTTCCTTCTTTTTTTCAAAAAGAAACCAGTCATACAGGAGGCTTCATTAATGGTCAAGTCCCTTACAGCATAAGGACACTTAATTTCCACAATACCAGAAACAGAAGTGTCACACACTATAGCATCAGGGGTGGCTCCTATAAATGGAATAGATGGGTTTACAACAAAGCCAATGTCATGAAGATGATTTTGAGTTTTTTTCATGTACATTTGTTTAGCTATTTTCTCATTAGAATTCCCATAAGTTGTTGGATTGGAGGAAAATTTCTCTTTGTCAAAGGTGTTTCTGATAAATGTGTCATTGATTTGTTTTTTGCGAGTCATGAGCAGACCAAAGTTTGAAGCAGTAATTCGCCCTTTCCTTGCTTTGTACCACAAATCAGACTTGCTTTGAGATCTTGTATTTTTTTCTAAATTATGGGACTCGTCAACTGAAAGTTCTAAATCTTTCCACTGATGTTTTAAAGTTGCAATTGAATCCAGTTCGGGCAAGTTGTCATCTTTTGGAAATGTGACATCTCCGCACCTGTCCTCCATCTTTGGAACCAGGTCTAATTAAGGGTGCCTGTAAAGAGAAGAAGCCTGTTTATTCACATTTAGTTTTATACAAGGGAGGTAATAAGGCTGTTTTTCTTCTTAAATCTCAAATTGAAACAAGTATGTTGTGGGTGCTATGTGTTCATTCTTAACTTATTCTTCTGTGTGCAAAGCATTTTTAAACATTACAACAAGTCAGATTGATAATAGGTAAGTCTGTTTCAGGCCTAATAATGAGTTTGGTGCCCTAAACTAGCCAGATCATTTCTTCCCTGTAGAATGTATTATTGCTTGAAACAGCTGTAATTGCTTTTACAGGTCCTCTGCCACTGGATATGCTGGCTCTAGCTGCAGAGAACAAGCAACTCAAAGAAAATATGGCCAAACTGATCCTAGAAAAGGAGGAGCTCATGCGTGCCCAACAGATCAACACCAAAATTAGTGCTAAAAATGTTAAGCATGATGTGTATTCTTTTTGTAAAAATATAGAGAATAAAGATTACAAGTATTACACAGGATTTCCCTACGAACAGTTTAAGAAAATATTTAAATTTGTTGTCCCTGGCAATGCTGATGATGAACCTTTTCAATTTACCAGAACAGTTAGCAGTTTGAAGTGTATGGGTCTTGAAGACCAGCTTTTGCTTGTTCTGATTAAACTTAGACCGAATTTTGATTTTAAACATCTCTCAAAGTTGTTTCTGATATCACCCCAAGATTGCAGTACTGCGTTTTCAAATTGGATAAATTACTTATATTACAGGTTTGGATCTGTGTCAATTTGGCCTCACCGTGATGTTTTGCAGCAACATATGCCTTCAAAATTTCGCCAGGAATTTCCAAACACTTTTAGTATCATTGATGGAACAGAAATAAAAATTCAGAGACCCTCTTCACTGACAAGGCAAAGTCAAGCATATTCAAATTACAAATCAAGTACTACCCTGAAAGGTCTCATTGGTGTGGACCCAAGAGGTTCAATTACATTCATATCAATGCTGTTTTCTGGGGCGATATCAGACAAAGAATTAACTGAAAAAAGTGGTTATCTGTCCCTCCTCAGAGAAATGGTTAAGTGTGGGAAACTTAAAGTGGGAGATGGTCTGATGGCAGACAAGGGCTTTAATATTGAAAAGGAAATAAGGGCCACTGGATTACGCAACATTCCCCCTTTTGCACCAGGTATAGGTCAGATGTGTGTGTCTGATGTGGCAGAAACAGTGAACAATGCAACACACAGAGTGGTGGTCGAAAATGCCATTGGAAGGGTAAAAAATTGCATTTAAGTTTGTTTTCCTCAGTAAATCAAATTTGGTTTGTGTGCTGTTTCTTGACCAATTTTATGCCATATTTAATTCAAGATAAAGATTAATTACTTGATGTCCAAGAGTTGATCCAACAACCTGAGGACCTATTGGTGTGTCAACTGTCTGACTGGTGCTGGTACATGTATCTGTCAGGTATGAAATAGGGAATCTCTTCAAACTGTGCAGCAGAGTCATGTCAGACTCCTGTATTTGAACTTTCCTGCAAGTACAAAAAGTATTAGTCACAAGTATTGTATTTGTGTATGTTAAAAACTTGCAATGTCAATGAATATTTTGTACGTGCTCTTGTTCCTTGTTCACTTATCTGAACTGTAATATTTATGCAAACAACTGCTCAATAGTCATCTGATATTGCTTTCTAAACTGTGATGAGTATTTTCTACCTTGGAAATATCTGATGATCATGGAGTAAAAATGTCATATAGGTAATGCTTGCATTATGATACATCATTTTCATAAAACAAGTTCAGAATCTGAAATAAAACTTGATGTATATAATAACATCACCTGTTGTCATTGAATGTGGCCATCACAGGTCTCCTTTTCCTATTGAGATTTCCAGGCCTGGCAATAATTATCTGTGACACTGCTTCAGATTCAATCTTTGGTCCCCTTGGTTTATCCCACTGCTGAGGCAGGCTAGTGGAAGAGGGTTGTGAAGGAATGGCTTGATAGCCTGATATCTTCCAGCCTTCCAGTATCAGGACAAGTGCCAGTACATGGGAACACTTTCCACTTGCACTGAAGAGAATAGGGTGAATAAATTTGTTACAGAACTGTGACAGCAGGAATATATAATATATAATATAATTGAGAAGAAAATACATTTACATGGTTTTATTCCCGCAATGCCTAACAACAGATATTACATTTACCTCTTACATTTATTACAGAATCTGTTTCTTTCACGATGATAGAAATTTAACGTAATTATATGGGATAACATGGGTTTCATTGTCAACAACTGAAGCGGCCAGCACACAGACGTGTAATTCAAATTGATTTGATATCTATATATGCCGCTTATAAAACCCCAACAGATTTATGCCATAAATTGGAAAGGCACCCGAAGTTATTTCGTGTACTACTCACCCACATTTGCAGCTACAATGGGCGTCAGTGAACGATTTGTGAATTCTGTCAAGGGACAAGTTGATTACATGAGGAGCTTCGGTTTTCCGTTGACTTCTATAAATCCTCCCGCAAATCGACACGATATTATCACAACATGAAAGGAAAGTAACGGAATGAAGGTATGAGGCCGAACTAAAAGCCACTCCACGTTGTTTTTGCCCCAAAGTAGGTTCATAAGGCAAATATTTCGGGCCAATATCATCGGGAATGTCTCTAAACGATATCACGACTGCCATCTTGACAGTTGGTTTTGACAGCGATGTTGTCGGACCTTTTGAGAGTTATCTCCCTTTCTTTTGGGGGCGTGGTTAACTCTCCACTGGCGATCCGTTAATAGACCGATCCAGTTTCGGCCGATAAGCCCCGCCCACTTCGTTTTTGACGTTAGGGGGGACAACCACTGGCAAATCACAATGGCGTCACCGCCGGCGAAACGTTACGTGATTGCGAACGTTGTTGATGAATTCTGCTTGTGATACTTTGGTATCCGTCGTTTGTGAATGTTATTTAAAGAGGCAAGTTATGCGTATGTGATTTTTAATATATTTTAGCTGGCAGATTACAACTGATGAGTGAAAATGAGTTACATTCCCGACGAAAAAGCGTCTAGACTAGCTGCTGAGGCTGTAGGAAGCGTAATTTCTTTCGAATCAATTAATCTATCTGGCAATTCACCTCCGTCACAGATATTAGCAGGGAAAGGATAACTGAATTTTGTTGTTTGGGTTTATAATTTTTTAAAACTAGTGAAGACAACCACATGGTCATGTTGCAGATCGTTTCGGTAACTATAAATAGATTATCAACACTGCGCGTGGCGCCTTTACTTGTCCGTTTGCGTTGTTCAAATTTAGTTCAATAATCTGAAAACATGGGTTTCTATCTTTTAATGAATTAAGAGAATGGTAAATTCGCCAAGCTTTCCCTGACTTTCCCTAATATCAAACCATGTTTGTGCGCTTTGAGCATCCTTATGTTTGGAATTAGCGCTATATAAATGCACTATTATTATTATTATTATTTATTATTAAATAAAAAGCAGAAAATATTTCCCGTCTACTACTTCATGCACCTTTTTTGTCTGTACAATTAATGTAAACAAATCAATCACAGCATAACCTATTTAATCCATAGTAATTAGGCTTGTAAACAATATGTTTCCATGGACGTATCTGGACATACCCAGAAAAAATATTCAACAGCTGATCTGCAGCAACTCTCAGTAAAGTTTCTCTCTTCAAAATCTGTACACCATGATAAAATGACACTGAATATAAGGAAATCATTTTTTTAATCATCATTTCCATTTAATTTTTCTATATGTACTTTGTTGTGGAATCCGAATTTACATACAAACTTCCACAATACTGGACTTCATGAACTACCAGCGCTTATGTACAGGTATGTTACAGCACCAGAACACAAAGAAGATCCAAGATACAGTATGCACCTATACACTAGCTGACCCATCTTCCAGAAATAGGAAACATGTGATGCAAAATTTTGGAACAGAGAATCCACAGTTATTCGAACAATTAACTAGCATTGAAATAGAATGTTACACAAAATACAAATGTAGATCTATTGTTTTTTCATCAGAGATGTTAAACTGCTAACTACTAGAGTAAATAAGGTGCAAAGAATATATCCTATGTTCAAAGCCTCCTGTCAATACAATTATTGCTTCTTAATTAAACAATGATAATCTTTGTTTTATTAGATCTGAGACCATATCCCTAGAGGACATAACACTGATGTTGATCTATTTCCTTTTCTGAGATACTTACTGGTGTCATAAAAATTATAGTAAAGTTAATTCAAAATTTGGTAAAAGTGATAACAAAGGTTTAGGAAAACAGACATGAAAATGTCCTGAAGCGTTCACCTCCTACAAACCAGTGTGCAATTTAATATGAAGCTCATTTTGCAAATAACCATCAACAAACCTTGAACAATTTGTCCAAATCCACCATGTTAATAAACACTAGCTTTGGCTCAGTCTTCAAATAGTAGTAACCTCCTAAAAAACTTATGATTTATCAGTAGAATTACATCAAATATGGGTTAAATATATGTTTCAATCTTTATTCCGTTACATGAAAAGTCACCTGAGATTTTTGTAAGTTATTCTGTTCCAGGACTAGATAATGCCTGACCAGGGTTTGACCAAAACGTAGCCTTTGCTTTTCAAATTTTCTGTATGTTGAAATAACTTTAATGAGTTATGATACTAGCAATCACTTTCATAATTATTTTATTAGTAAATGTAGTATTTAAAAAAACAACATCTAAAAGCAGGAGCCAAGAAACTAAGTTAATACCAAGTGATTGTCCTGCCATGATATGTATGGTGTTTGTTAGCCTACTTCTGCCTTAAAATCTAAAAACATCTGATATGTCAATCAATTAAATAATTATTTATTATTGATTAGATTATTATTAATTTTATTACCCTTCCACGTTTACTAAAAAAAGCAAGATTCTTAAAGCATACCTTGATATCATTTCCAGTGAATTAATCAAAATTACAGTTGTAATATTTCTCCTAAAATGTACCATTATATGTGAATAATTTATGTGGTAACAAAACTTCAAATAATGTTCTAATAATTAAGATATGCACTTTATTTCACTCCGTCCAATACTCCAGAAAGTCACTATTCTTCTCACATAGTTTTCGTATTCGATCAACCTGGAGGAAGGTAATTCAGTTCAAAGTGCCATGCAACTCTTCATAAAAAATCTGAAATATTTCAAGCATGGTTTTATAGGCACTCATATGAACTAATTTTGATACTTGGATATTGCATGATAGGCAACTGCTGACACTGACAATATTTCCGTTTGAATAAAAAATATTACTCCCCCGAATATTTTGCTCTGTTAACAAGATACTGTAGGCCTTCAGATTGTGCTTATGAAACTTAAAACATCCTAAAATGTGTGACAAACTGAAGAATATCTAAGAGCGAAGGGGATAATATCCGCCACATTGTTCTTTCATGTAACATGTTTTGCTATTTCGGCTGACCCTAACCGAAATGAAGATTTGTTTACATTGTGTCACGGCTTTCTCGCCTGTCTCTTTTGAGCTTTATGGCGTACCAACTCAATGCCTAGTAGTGACTAAAAACGTTAAGCAAAAACAATTTTGTAGTTACAAGAATTGTCCGTGTTTATAACACTTGCAAAGTCTTAAAGTGCTATTTGTTGTCATCAATTGGTAATGATTTTGCACATGTGCAAAAGTGTGGAAATTCGTGCAAATTCTCATCAGCAGGCAGACGTAGGTTTCCTGAACGATGGTGCAGACATTTAACTGATCGTCAGGCCTATCGCGTTTCTGGATCCGCCTCCATTTTTGTTGTCTTGACCGTAATGGTTTGGTTAAGGTACACATCAAATCGCAGCAATATGTAATAAATATAGCGAGTGTAAATGGCATAATTCGAAGCACATCGCTTCGGATGCATCGTTTGACCCCGGAAATAAGTGTGACAAATACACACAGCGCGCCCGGCCTGCTGATTGGCCAAAATTGACGCATGCGCCAGTTTTGATTGACAGACTGGATCGGTCTATTGGGAGTCGAACTGAGACATTATATGCGTCGAAAAACAAACGCAATGTTTCCACAAGTGATGTTAGCCGAATGAAGCAACTGCAAACCAAGAAACAGGGTGCTACGGAGTAGTTTACTGTAGGAGGCTGTACGAGGCGATGACAACTGACATGCATCGTGACGTCGGTTACCATGGGGGCAGACGAGCAAGGCGTAGTGACGTCATTACAGTGTGACGTCATGCAAAAAGTGTTCTACAGAACAACATTCTTCCGCAACCTCTTTATGAAACCGGTTTCTGTGTGATACCATAAAAATAACAAAAATGCGCTATTTTGTCAATTTAAAGCATGTAAGACGTTGGTAGTAAATAAAATACCACACTCGGTCTCATAACATACGAATTATACGAAATTCGCTCGGTCAGATACCATAGGAAGGACACTCGTTTCGTATAATTCGTATGTAATGAGACCTCGTGTAGTATTCTCTATGTATGGATTAGATACTGGGTTTCGGATACGGACCCACATGTAACTTAAAACAACCTAACGTGAGTCTAAATGATTATCACTACATTTGAGTTTAAATATATTGATGGAAACTTTATCACATTTCACGCCGAAGTGGACAAGACTTAGCGCACGTTAAACCATCGCGCCATTCTCAAAACCCAACCATGTCCAATATTAACTGGCAATGATATTGTCGTAGGACTCTCAGAAGTTGAAATTCGGCGAATAGCATATGACCCCTATCTGACATAAAAGGTCAAAATCTCAACCAATAGCGCCAACCGATGTCTATACGACCAAGATTCGGAGCAAGTGCCCGTGTTGTTTTATATTGTTTGATTATAAAGAAACTATTTCAACCTCCCTTGAACCACTGATAATGCGGATTCGCATCTGGCGTCATCACACCTTTGAGATATAACACATTTGATATCACATCATTGAGGTAGAGAGCGACGTCATCACATCATGAGACACCTTCTGCCGTCATCACACCATTAAGATTTAGGCTTGTTGTTCTTCTTAAGAATGCCATAGATATATTAACACTAGCTCCAATTAGTCTTCACTTGATGAATTCGTGGAGATTCCTGCCATGTTATAGTGTTGTTGTCTGAACTTGCATGTAACCTTGCTGTCATACCCTGGTGGAACTTATAATGAATGCGATGGAAAGAATATGATGGACCCCAGAAACGAGACTAAAATATTCCCAGTGAAGTGAAATGTAAGCACAGTATTTAAGATTATGGTTTATTGGTAAAGTTTTAATTTGTATTTTGAAAGGCGTAACTATTAATAATTACAAAGCCTTAAAAAAAAGGCGGACAGCACACGTAAAATCTCCAAAGCAAGCTCGCAAGATTGTCAGAAAATATTCAATACGTTCGTCGCTACTCGCCCTTTATCCGTAATCTATATCGTTATATTGACATTACAAAAAGCCAAAGAGCATAACAGAATTTTGTTACCTAATTTAATGGATTATCAGGAAAGCCCTGAACGGTGAGAGATTTTTTTACATAACAGCTGTCGTCGTACCACCGACCTGTCACTCCGGGCAGACTCTATCCACTCCACCACAGAGGCGGTCAGAGTGAGTGAGTTTAGTTTTACGCCGCTTTTAGCAATATCACGGCGGGGGTTCACGAGTTGTTCGCATTGACGGTACATGACTTGTAGAAACAGTTCTAACAAAACACGATCGAACTTGTTTCTGTTTCACTTAACACAGCTGCTAAGTGGCACTGCACCTCGTGCACCAGTATTCATCAAGTCGACATAAACGCATATATTCCCATTCGTAAACTGGTAAAAAAACAACACCACCAATGTAATTTTCTGACTAAAATTGATATTTTATACTTATCCTGACTCATGCTAATTATGCTGGTCTCCTTCCACTTGAAATCCCTTGAAGTTCCCAACCTCCCCTCTTATGGCACTCTGGATTTCCCTGTAAATCCGGGTGTCGGGCTTACATACGGAGAGAGTGACAAACATGGCCGATCATGTGACCATTTGGGCGCCAAAGGGAGGAAAGGGACGCTACTCTTGGGTGAGTGATTTTACGTCCGCTTTTTTCAAAAGGGAACTTCAAGGGATTTCAAGTGTTCCACTATCATTCACATGAGGAAGGAGACAAGCATAATTAGCATGAGTCAGGATAAGGAAAGAGTCATGGTTTCTATCAGTTCCTGGCATCTGGGTGAAATCAGAAACAGTCATCAATATTTCGACATTTCAGCCAAAATGAAGGATGTTTAACAGAAACACGTGTTGGTTTATATATGATTTATTGTAAATACAACAGCGATATAAAGGTGAAAACAGTTGGAACAATACTAGCTGACACATTCACAACTCTTGGAACAACAATGAAATACCGACCACAAGTATGGAATACTGACGACAATGGTTATCCGGAGTGTGGGAGCGTGGGACGATGGCGACATGGTTTACACTGGAGCACAGTCATCCAGCCAATAGTCTCAGTACGGAAGGAAGCATTCACACTATGGTCAGGGTGGGTGCTAATCCAATTTTATACGTTGTCTATTTTTGCAAATGGTAAAGCATCGTTGGTGGAATGAGTACACTGTCGATGACGTGGATGACACCGTTGGTAATGCTGATATCGGCAGCGATGACGTTAGCTGTGCCAGAGCCGGTGTTGATGCTAACACCGCCTGTCAAGTAAAACGTGGTGATTATTACTACGCGTAAAGCATGTGAAATATGAATAGGTGTAAACAAACACTACACATCATGATGGGAGGGACGGGGGTAGCCTTGTGGTCAAAGCATTCGCTTGTCACGCAGAAGGTGCGTGTTCAATTCCCAACAAGGGTACAATGTGCGAAGCCCATTTCTAGTGTCCCCACGCAGTGATATTCTTGGAATATTGTTCAAAGCTCCAAAACCCCACGTTCACTATCCATGGCAGGACATGACAACACCATCTGCAAAGTAACCCAGTACGACTTCCCAACACTTTGCTGGGTACAGTTGAGACCTATCCAGCCTTGGAAACCCCAGGAATGGGGGTACCTGAGACCCATGCATCTTACTCTTAAAGCCCAACAGGGAGACAAGCATGTTTTTTTTTTACCTGAGACAAGCATGGGGTACCTGAGACAGCATGGGTTACCCGAGACAAGAATGGGGTACCTTAGACCCATCTTGCCGTGGAATCCCCACAGGGAGACAAGTATTACACTGATAACATCGTGGTCACCACTCACCACTGGACACCATGACGGTGAAGTCCTGTTTGTTGAGGGTCGTCACCTTCATGTTGTTGGTCAGTCCGGCGCTGTAGAAGGTGCCGCTCACGACGTGGTATTCAAGCACACCTGGAAATTACAAAGTGTTGATTCATAAATAAAGTCATCTCCATGTGCGTGTTTTCAAGACAATAAACACGGATTCTGCTGAATCCAAGCACAGCACATAGGGGCCATGAAACAAATAAGCAGGGGGAATTAAATAGATCCACCCTACACACCCCGATAAAAACAAATTAATAGTAACACCCATTAAATACTTGGTATACACTTGAAGCCCTGAACTTATTCAACAATATAACGACAGGGCAAAGCAAGCAGACTGCACCAAAATGGGGATTCGACCCAGATTATCGGCAACCTTACGACACAGTGGTGTTTAAAGGCGTCTAGGCCACTGAGTACAAAAAGAGGGTGTGACTTACTGGTGAGTTGGGTGATGTTCTTCAGGAGGTTGTCCAAGGTTCCTGGCGGGAGTTTAGCGAAGGCCGCGTCAGTCGGGGCGAACACGGTGAAGGGGCCATCACCTACAACATGTCAAGGAGGTGTTAGGACTCTGCAGCAACTTCCACAACGATTCACAAGTAGCGAGCCAGGCAATATGTCAGAGTCAGAGTATATTAATCGTTACCAATGGCACGTTTCACCAGTATACATTTCTGATTTCTAAACCGAGTGTAGCATTCAAAACTGAGCAGTAACTACCACCTACCAGCCAACACATTGAGCAGCTTAGCAGCAATGACGGCGGTTTTCAGATCGTTGAAGCCAGGGACGCTAGAGACCACATCTACGACGGTTCCCGCTGGGGGCAGCATGACGCGACTCAGGCCGTGGATGACGCCGTTGGTAGCGTTCTGATTGACGAGGACGATTGGGGAGCCCTGCGCTGTCACTACCTGGGGAAACAATCAGTAGTGACGTCACATTGGTCATATGGAACATCGTTAGTCAGGACGGCTTAGTACATCTAGTTTTCGTTGTAGTTTAAACTTCGCACTTAGCCATATTCCAGCCACATGGCGGCCTTCTGTTGTGATCTGAGTAATTGGGACACGACGACTTGGATCATCCAGGTCAGCGAGCTTGACCCTGGTCCAGTCTGACATGAATTACTGTTAACAGAGTGACTGAGTTTAGGTTTACACCGCACTCAGCAATATTCCAGCTATATGGCGGCGGTCTGTCAATAATCGAGTCTGGACCAGACAACCCAAGATCAACAGCATGAGCATCGATCTACATAATTGGGATACGATGACATATGTCAACCAAGTCAGCGAGACTGAACCCCCGATCCCGTTAGTCGCCTCGTATGACAAGCATTGGATGCTGAAGATCAATTCTAACCCGGATGTTCACGGGTCTACTGTTAACAGAAGATGGGATTCTCGGTGTTTTCTGCGTTGACGTGTACCTTGACGTGGACGACGCTTACCTTCCCGTCCTGGTAAATGTTGATCCTGATGGGGAGTCCGTTGGAGAGGGACTTGGCGACAAGCTCATTGGTCAGCTGTGTGGAGTAGACCTCCCCCGACAGCACGTGGTAAAGCAGAACGTCCTTGAGAATGGTCACGTTGTTCAGCAGGTCTTTGATTGGTTGAGGCAGAGCGTCGAAGGCGGCATCCGTCGGCCCGAATACGGTGAAGGGGGCAGGGGGAGCTGGAAGAAATAGGAATTCAGTCATTATCCGAACCTACATATTGTTCATTGCTACCCACCTGGAAGGGTGAAAGACAATTCACTCTCCATCCATGAAGATACATAGAGAAAATATAGTGCCCGTGGAATAAAGGTGAAACCCTGTTAACCTGAACTCCGTTACCTCGACATACTGTTCGAGACGACAGAATCGAACAGTATACCTATCCTGAGGTACAGATAACTTTTGAAACATTAAGAAGATGTCAATAATGGTACCGACCAACTCTTATAACCGTACTGCCTCGTCTGGGAAAGGTCGTGAGGTCGTCATGACAACGACAAAGTTATTTGTCTCATTACCTCTTTGATAAATTTCTGGGTGAGACAAAGTTTATGGGGGATCCCAGACTCCACTGGGTAAATGGTGCCTGAATGTTTGTCCACTGAAATGTTCACAATTGGACAGTACTTGTTCTTTAGAGTTTGTATCTCGTGATGAAGCAACACAGAAACTCAAGATATAATGACAGGAAAATGGATATTTTCTTCAGTTGCTCGATCCAAATTATACTCCTGGAAACGAATAAGGGAGCGCATGAAAGTACAAGTGTTCCGTCCAGGTTTCTTCACTGTGGGTGACATTCTGGAAGTATATAAAGGAACACTTGTACTTTCATGTGTTTCCTTATTCGTTTCCAGGAGTTTATATCATAGAATTGCTGCAATATGACATTTTGTTTCAGCTTGAGACGTGTATGTCCAAGAAAATATTTCAATACGTACAGTGCATTTACTAAAGGGACCATACTCGTTCAAGGGATTTTAAAAGGAAAATTTTAACAAAACTCAGCTAGTACAATGCACATTATTTATCATATTGTCCAACACCTGAGCACACAACAATGTCCCCAGGAACAGATGATGTAGTACAACAGATGATGTAGTACAACAGATGATGTAGTACAACAGATGATGTAGTAAAACAGATTGAGTACAACGGATGATGTAGTACAACAGATTTAGTACAACAGATGATGTAGTACAACGGATGATGTAGTACAACGGATGATGTAGAACAACGGATGATGTAGTACAACAGATGATGTAGTACAACGGATGATGTAGTACAACAGATGATGTAGTAAAACAGATTGAGTACAACGGATGATGTAGTACAACAGATCATGTAGTACAACAGATGTAGTACAACGGATGATGTTGTACAACAGATGATGTAGTACAACAAATGTAGCACAACGGATGATGTAGTACAACATATGATGTAGTACAACAGATGATGTAGTACAACGGATGATGTAGTACAACAGATCATGTAGTACAACAGATGTAGTACAACAGATGTAGTACAACAGATGATTTAGTACAACGGCTCATGTAGTACAACGGCTGATGTAGTACAACGGCTGATGTAGTACAACGGCTGATGTAGTACAACGGCTGATGTAGAACAACGGTTGATGTAGTACAACGGCTGATGTAGTACAACAAATGTAGCACAACGGATGATGTAGTACAACAGATTTAGTACAACATATGATGTAGTACAACAGATGATGTAGTACAACGGATGATGTAGTACAACAGATCATGTAGTACAACAGATCATGTAGTACAACAGATCATGTAGTACAACAGATCATGTAGTACAACAGATGTAGTACAACGGCTGATGTAGTACAACGGCTGATGTAGTACAACGGCTGATGTAGAACAACGGATGATGTAGTACAACGGATGATGTAGTACAACAGATGATGTAGTACAACAGATGATGTAGTACAACAGATGATGTAGTACAACAGATGATGTAGTACAACAGATGATGTAGTAAAACAGATTGAGTACAACGGATGATGTAGTACAACAGATGATGTAGGACAACGGATGATGTAGTACAACGGATGATGTAGTACAACGGATGATGTAGTACAACAGATGATGTAGTACAACAGATGATGTAGTACAACAGATGTAGTACAACATGATGTAGTAGAACGGATGATGTACTACAACAGATGATGTAGTACAACATATTTAGTACAACGGATGATGTTGTACAACAGATGTAGTACAACGGATGATGTAGTACAACAGATGATGTAGTACAACAAATGTAGCACAACGGATGATGTAGTACAACAGATTTAGTACAACATATGATGTAGTACAACATATGTAGTACAACGGATGATGTAGTACAACAGATGTAGTACAACTGATGATGTAGTAAAACGGAAGATGTAGTACAACAGATGTAGTACAACAGATTATGTAGTACAACTGATGATGTAGGACAACGGATGATGTAGTACAACGGATGATGTAGTACAACAGACGATGTAGTACAACAGATGATGTAGTAGAACAGATGATGTAGTAGAACAGATGATGTAGTACAACGGATGATGTACAACAGATGATGTAGTACAGCAGATGCAGTACAACAGATGATGTAGTACAACAGATGATGTAGTACAACGGATGATGTAGTACAACAGATGATGTAGTACAACGGATGATGTAGTACAACAGATGATGTAGTACAACGGATGATGTAGTACAACGGATGATGTAGTACAACAGATGATGTAGTACAACGGATGATGTAGTAGGACGATGTAGTACAACGGATGATGTAGTACAACGGATGATTTAGTACAACGGATGATTTAGTACAACAGATGATTTAGTACAACAGATGATGTAGTACAACGGATGATGTAGTACAACGGATGATGTCGTACAACGGATGATGTCGTTCAACGGATGTACTACAACAGATGTAGTACAACAGATGATGTAGTACAACGGAAAATGTAGTACAACAGATGTAGTACAACAGATATAATACAACAGATATAGTACAACAGATGATGTAGTACAACATATGATGTAGTACAACGGATGATGTCGTTCAACGGATGTACTACAACAGATGTAGTAGAACAGATGATGTAGTACAACGGAAGATGTAGTAGAACAGATGATGTAGTACAACGGAAGATGTAGTACAACAGATGTAGTACAACAGATATAGTACAACAGATATAGTACAACATATGATGTAGTACAACGGATGATGTAGTACAACGGATCATGTAGTACAACAGATCATGTAGTACAAGAGATCATGTAGTACAACAGATGTAGTACAACGGATGATGTAGTACAACGGATGATGTAGTACAACGGATGATGTAGTACAACGGATGATGTAGTACAACGGATCATGTAGTACAACGGATGATGTGGTACAACGGATGATGTAGTACAACGGACGATGTAGTACAACGGATGATGTAGTACAACGGATGATGTAGTACAACAGATGTAGTACAACAGATGATGTAGTACAACAGATGTAGTACAACAGATGATGTAGTACAACGGTAGATGTAGTACAACAGATGATGTAGTACAACAGATGTAGTACAACAGATGTCGTACAACAGATTATGTAGTACAACTGATGATGTAGGAGAACGGATGATGTAGTACACAGGATGATGTAGTACAACAGACGATGTAGTAGAACAGATGATGTAGTACAACGGATGATGTACAACAGATGATGTAGTACAACAGATGATGTAGTAGAACAGATGATGTAGTAGAACGGATGATGTAGTACAACGGATGATGTACAACAGATGATGTAGTACAACAGATGATGTAGTACAACGGATGATGTAGTACAACAGATGATGTAGTACAACAGATGATGTAGTACAACAGATGATGTAGTACAACGGATGATGTAGTACAACGGATGATGTAGTACAACGGATGATGTAGTACAATGGATGATGTAGTACAACGGATGATGTAGTACAACAGATGATATAGTACAACAGATGATATAGTACAACAGATGATATAGTACAACGGATGATGTAGTACAACGGATGATGTACAACAGATGTAGTACAGCAGATGCATTACAACAGATGATGTAGTACAACAGATGATATAGTACAACAGATGATGTAGTACAACCGATGATATAGTACAACGGATGATGTAGTACAACGGATGATGTACAACAGATGATGTAGTACAGCAGATGCAGTACAACAGATGATGTAGTACAACAGATGATGTAGTACAACGGATGATGTAGTACAACGGATGATGTAGTACAAGAGATGTAGTACAACGGATGATGTAGTACAACAGATGATATAGTACAACAGATGATATAGTACAACAGATGATATAGTACAACGGCTGATGTAGTACAACGGCTGATGTAGTACAACGGATGATGTAGTACAACAGATGTAGTACAACGGATGATGTAGTACAACGGATGATGTAGTACAACGGATGATGTAGTACAACAGATGATGTAGTACAACAGATGATGTAGTACAACAGATGATATAGTACAACAGATGATATAGTACAACAGATGATGTAGTACAACAGATGATGTAGTACAACAGATGATGTACAACGGATGATCTAGTACAACGGATGATGTAGTACAACAAATGTAGTACAATCTGTTCAGACGATCTAGTACAATGGATGCTTAGGGATGCTTGTGGTCGTAACGATGTAGATTAACACTGTCTGTCAAGACCTTCTACATCACGGCGCCAACCTCTCATACTCGCAACAAAACCCACATACAGCGTGTCTCACAAGTTATCAGTGAAGCGTAAACCAGTGTCAGTTACGGGTCAAGGTCGACCAATTACTTGAACCGGCGAAGGGTTGTCACAATCTTCTGTCACACCCTGGCTGAACTGATTAGTCTGGGAAACATACATCATACAGAGATATCTACACATTAGAATCTCTATATGCATATTATGTTCATTGTATCGAAGATATCAAATCTTTTTTGAACAAGATAAGCCTTTACCGGACGGACATAAGTAAACTGACAACCGCTGTTTCTGCCGAGTCAGCTGAGTGTGCAAAACACATCACGTGACTACTACACGTGACCGCTATACGAGGTGTTGTATAAAATGTTATACAAGGCATACGAACATGTGCTGTGTGTCATTTGGGGCAACCGGTACACCATGGTTAAAGAAAATCATTACACAAGGAAATCTATAACACTTCGAGGAATTTTAATACGTTCTCAGTGTTATCTTATCCCGAACATAAACTTCAACCTGATAGTGTACATCTACCAGGTATAACTTTATACGAATCGGGTTAGTTGTGTCACAATGAAATATTTTGATTATATAACACATGGGAGGATGCGGCATAGGTTCATGAAATCCGATCTCCTCAAGTCAAAACAGAATCGTGCTTTGCCCGTGCTTTGGATGTTAGAAGAAAACCGCCCTACGGAAACAATGGCGACACCACGCTCTACTTGTATAAAGAACATTAGTCCGTCCACAACAAACGTGATGGTACATGTGCCAGGTGAGGTGAAACTGGTCCGTGTTGTTTGTAAACAGTCACAACGGGCAGTTGGTATTACGGGTATTTGTGTTACAAACTTGCGCATGTTTTGCCCAACTAACAACCATGTCGTAAACAGGGTGCGTTCGTTTACAAACACGCTCTCTAATGCAGGTCGTTGTAATAAATTATACGAAAAATCCAAAATACATACAATCAAGATACCAGTAGTTTCTCAATATCAATAGGTCCTCTCCTGCTTATTTCAATCATTTCTAAAGTCAATTTAACAAAATAAATATCATACATATTTTCATTTAACTTGACGTTATTCGATGTGAACCATTCTCCGCTTTGAACTTACAAAGCGACACGTTTTAAAGATAAACTTTTTGAAAATAAATTTTGGATCATGTTATATATTCGCGGTGTACATTCGAGGACCATTTACAGAACACTACTATGGTTTCCCCCGGGTCTCCGGGTACAGGTGCCCCGTGAGGTCGTTGACTCACCTGTGCTGGACAACGTGTCCGCGAGACCGGCCTTGGTGACGAGCTCCACCAGCGTCTTCTCCCCTAAGGTCGTAGCTAGCTGAGGAATATTTTCACCATCTTTAACTCCACCACCGAAGTGCATCTGCAGCCAGATGCCTTCACGGGTGAGTGCCGTGCATGTGCATGCAAGTGCAGCTAGAACACAGATTACAGAATTCATCCTTGGAGTCTCGAGTCGCGCGCTTGCTACCTCGCTGAGAACATGTGAAGACGGTGAGGCTATTTATAGCATTTCTACTTTATGTAAGTGATCACATGATCAAAGTCTCGTGACAGTGTATTGATGCGTGACGTGGAAACATCGAACCGGTTGTGGGTACCCCAGATAAAAACTCCCTCACGAGGGCAGTCACAGTTTATATAATATATAGGCCTGTTATGTAACATTAACTTACTGGGCTCATCGATCTAGAACTTAAAAGTAACCAACTAAAAATACATTTGGAAAAGTATTTAAGTATCACCACAATAGCATGATGATAACGCAGTGATTTATGATACAACTAAGTGTAACTTCTGTAAACCTAGACCCTGTGTAAACAAACTGCTGCATAAACCACGACAAATCAACTTATACTCTACACTTACAAACTTGTACGCCTCGTCTCTGACGAGTATGTTTCCGAGCAAAGACAATTGACATCAATCAGATGACCAGAATCTTAATAATTTACGTCAATGTATTGTGTCTTCTATATTATTATAGATATTTTATATTATACTGGTCACCTGCTTGTTGTGGTGCAGAAAGCAAACAAAATGTTTTTATTACTATATATATATGACATGAATTTTCCAACAAATGAAATCACAAAATTAAAATTGTTAAAGCTACTTTCAAGTCCACAATGTGTGCTAGGGTTTGTGTGTTTGTGGTCATCAGTACCCAGGTGCGGCAGCTAGATAACGTGTTGTCATCAGTAACCAGGTGCGGTAGCTAGATAACGTGTTGTCATCAGTAACCAGGTACTACAGCTAGATAACGTGTTATCACCAGTCACCAGGTG
The DNA here is from genome assembly GCF_003918875.1 of Haliotis rubra. Taxonomy (NCBI): domain Eukaryota; kingdom Metazoa; phylum Mollusca; class Gastropoda; order Lepetellida; family Haliotidae; genus Haliotis; species Haliotis rubra. The sequence continues at coordinate 914,925 of NW_025766459.1, forward strand.
CGGCAGCTAGATGACGTGTTGTCATCAGTAACCAGGTACTGCAGCTAGATAACGTGTTGTCACCAGTAACCAGGTACTGCAGCTAGATAACGTGTTGTCACCAGTAACCAGGTGCGGCAGCTAGATAACGTGTTGTCATCAGTAACCAGGTGCGGCAGCTAGATAACGTGTTGTCACCAGTAACCAGGTACTGCAGCTAGATAACGTGTTGTCACCAGTAACCAGGTGCGGCAGCTAGATGACGTGTTGTCATCAGTAACCAGGTGCGGCAGCTAGATGACGTGTTGTCATCAGTAACCAGGTGCGGCAGCTAGATAACGTGTTATCATCAGTAACCAGGTGCGGCAGCTAGATAACGTGTTGTCATCAGTAACCAGGTGCGGTAGCTAGATAACGTGTTGTCATCAGTAACCAGGTGCGGCAGCTAGATAACGTGTTGTCACCAGTAACCAGGTACTGCAGCTAGATAACGTGTTGTCATCAGTAACCAGGTGCGGCAGCTAGATAACGTGTTGTCACCAGTAACCAGGTGCGGCAGCTAGATAACGTGTTGTCACCAATAACCAGGTACTGCAGCTAGATAACGTGTTGTCACCAGTAACCAGGTGCGGCAGCTAGATAACGTGTTATCATCAGTAACCAGGTGCGGCAGCTAGATAACGTGTTATCACCAGTAACCAGGTACTGCAGCTAGATAACGTGTTGTCACCAGTAACCAGGTGCGGTAGCTAGATAACGTGTTGTCACCAGTAACCAGGTGCGGCAGCTAGATAACGTGTTATCATCAGTAACCAGGTGCGGCAGCTAGATAACGTGTTGTCACCAGTAACCAGGTGCGGTAGCTAGATAACGTGTTGTCACCAGTAACCAGGTGCGGTAGCTAGATAACGTGTTATCACCAGTAACCAGGTACTGCAGCTAGATAACGTGTTGTCATCAGTAACCAGGTGCGGCAGCTAGATAACGTGTTGTCACCAGTAACCAGGTGCGGCAGCTAGATGACGTGTTGTCATCAGTAACCAGGTGCGGCAGCTAGATGACGTGTTGTCATCAGTAACCAGGTGCGGCAGCTAGATGACGTGTTGTCATCAGTAACCAGGTACTGCAGCTAGATAACGTGTTGTCATCAGTAACCAGGTGCGGTAGCTAGATAACGTGTTATCACCAGTAACCAGGTGCGGCAGCTAGATAACGTGTTATCACCAGTAACCAGGTGCGGCAGCTAGATAACGTGTTGTCACCAGTAACCAGGTGCGGTAGCTAGATAACGTGTTGTCACCAGTAACCAGGTACTGCAGCTAGATAACGTGTTGTCATCAGTAACCAGGTGCGGCAGCTAGATAACGTGTTGTCACCAGTAACCAGGTGCGGTAGCTAGATAACGTGTTATCACCAGTAACCAGGTACTGCAGCTAGATAACGTGTTGTCATCAGTAACCAGGTGCGGCAGCTAGATAACGTGTTGTCACCAGTAACCAGGTGCGGCAGCTAGATGACGTGTTGTCATCAGTAACCAGGTGCGGCAGCTAGATGACGTGTTGTCATCAGTAACCAGGTGCGGCAGCTAGATGACGTGTTGTCATCAGTAACCAGGTACTGCAGCTAGATAACGTGTTGTCATCAGTAACCAGGTGCGGTAGCTAGATAACGTGTTATCACCAGTAACCAGGTGCGGCAGCTAGATAACGTGTTATCACCAGTAACCAGGTGCGGCAGCTAGATAACGTGTTGTCACCAGTAACCAGGTGCGGTAGCTAGATAACGTGTTGTCACCAGTAACCAGGTACTGCAGCTAGATAACGTGTTGTCATCAGTAACCAGGTGCGGCAGCTAGATAACGTGTTGTCACCAGTAACCAGGTGCGGCAGCTAGATAACGTGTTATCACCAGTAACCAGGTGCGGCAGCTAGATGACGTGTTGTCATCAGTAACCAGGTGCGGCAGCTAGATGACGTGTTGTCATCAGTAACCAGGTGCGGCAGCTAGATAACGTGTTATCGAGAGGGTGGCTGGTGATGATCATAGGTTTTATTCTGACGATAATGATGTACTATGAACAGTGAATTTGAGATTTCATTTCAGTACTTTTCCAAGTTTCAAATGGAACTTAATTAACTGAATGATTCTGTTTTAAAACCAAACAACTTACCTTTCTGTCTCGAACATTTATTTATCTTGTTCATTGCTCGTTATTAGTGCGGCTCCCCCCACCCCCACCCCTACCCCCTTTGGCTAGGGTTGAAGTGTCGTAAAAGTATTGTTTACCTGAGAGGGTATGCCATTGAAAGTGTTTTTTATATCTACCAGTGTTTTTAATCGTAGAATGTGTGTTCATTTATGGTTTGTATAACTTTGTCTTCATTCGCTATCAGCTGAAGGAGTATATAAATCTGCCTGGGGTCCATGCAGGTACTGTAGGTCCCCATGGTCCTTGGAATGGTGAAATAGCTTCTGCTGCTGCCGATCTGGAACCTTAGCGTATTTTGTGATGTTCTGTATAGTGTGATAAGTTGTTAATTATATACATATAAATATGGGATATTTAGCTGTTTTACTCTCCCTTGTGGACTGATGTATAGTCACAATGTATACAATTATCATCAGGGGCGGTGGGGTGACCTAGTGGTTAAAGCGTCCGCTCGTCACGCAGAAGACCCGGGTTCGATTCCTCACATAGGTACATTGTTTGAGGCCCACTTCTGGTGTCCCCTGTCGTGACATTGCTAAAAAGCGGCGTAAAACCATACTCACTCACTATTTATCATAGTGTGAAAATTGTACTTGTCATATAAAAACTGTAGCATCACGAATCCAGACTTTTCTAAACTGGACTAAACTGTCACACCAGTATGGATTAGGGAGGTTTAACAGTATTGTGTTGGTTCGTTTCATACTTTACACAGGGTACTCTCTCCGAGTCTCTTAGAGTAAGTGACATTGCTGGAATATTGCTAAAAGCGGCGTAAAACCATTCTCACTCACTCAGTTTACATGTTCTCAGTAGAGATTCCTCATTAACGAGTGTCCGGTGTACGGGATGATATAACGGCATCTTCTCTTTTCAACCGACATGTTTGACCCACAATGACATGTGCAAGTGTTACGGTGGAGGTAGGTTATCTAAAGTGAGTGAGTGAGTTCAGTTTAATGCCGCTTTGAACAAAGTAGGTCTGAGACGTTGCTGGTTCGTAATGAGTGAGTTGGGTTTTATGCCGCTTTTAGCAATATCGTGAGAAAATGGGCTTTACACATTGTATCCATGTGGGGAATCGAACACGGGTCTTTGTGACGAGCGAACGCTTGATCGACCAGGCTAAACACACACACACACCCTCCACCTCCAATCCCCCACCCTCCCCTAGGTCATAATGCGAGCAATGTTGTGGATGCATTGAATGTTGGCACAACTAAGAGACGCCGATAAGGAATATTCTTTTTGAAATAGATATTTGCATTTTAGAAACCAAAGTTTATGAAGATGAATACTTAACCCAGAAGATGCAAAGAGAGGCTTGAGTCTGTCGACAACCAATTTGAACGTTATACACAATACTTGACATACACAGTCACCTGGGGGCGAGACCCCGACGTCGATAGTGTGCGACAACCGAGCCGGGATAACCTTTGCTTGGACACCTCAATGGAGCAGCTTAAAAGTCCAAACTTCATTGAAGACAATAGGTCATACCTACTTCGTTTTATAACATTCAGTGAATGTCAGTTATCTGTTTATTACCATCTTGTATTGTTTAGACAATAATGACACAAGGAGCAGTAATACACTCTTCAAAAAAACAAATATTGGACTCATGTACCTGCGACAAAAACAATTATACAAATGTACGTCATCGCTTTGTGACTGTAAACAGCTCAAACGCTAAAACGAGGCCATTTTACACACCCCACACCCCACACCCTTGTTTCAGAAGCTAGTTTTAACTTTTGTCCACATCGAGGTTTATGCCCATGTTCAAATATCCGAGTTATCTTATATCCATTTTATTATGACAGATATCATGCACCCATTCGCTCTCGCAGTTATGAAATACTGGCGTGTTACTGGCGATGGGTGAGTGAGTTTAGTGTTATGCCGCTTTTAGCAATATTCCAGTAATATCACTGCGTGGAACACCAGAAATGGGTTACACACATTGTACCCATGTGGGGAATCGAACCCGGGTATTCGGTGTGACGAGCGAAGGCTTTAACCACTAGGCTACCCCACATCCCGTATGTTAATAAATACTTGTGATTCAAAGTTATCTCATGAACGAGAGAAATACTAAAGTCAGAGACAGAAGATGTGGTGACGTCACATGAGTCCAAGATATCAGTTATGATGTGTAGATATAATGCCCTTGATTGTCGAGGATGGTTTAGGTTCAAATAACCGCCTTTCATCGTTGTTGGTATGAGCGTGATTTTGTTAATTGGTCTAAACTAACCGCCGCGAACCATTATAAATATCTTAGGGAAAGAAATGAATGGAAGTTTGTGTTTTCTTGTGATGAAAATACTATTTATCTTCCCTCCCCAGAGGATGTGACGATTCCTGGGTCACCTACATCAACCTCGTCTGGTCCTCTGCTGGCTGAATCTTTACACCCCATCTCCCATATGATCACATTGTCTAGTAATTTATCAATAACTGCATGTGGTCGAAGTGTTTGTGTTTTATGTAATGACGTCTCCGTGACATAGCCATAACATTGCTGACTTCACCACGATATAGCCACAGTATAGCTCATTTTTCCACTATATATAGCTGCTATATAGCTGACGTCTCCATTATATATGTAGCTGCTATATAGCTGACGTCTCCATTATATATGTAGCTGCTATATAGCTGACGTCTCCATTATATATGTAGCTGCTATATAGCTGACGTCTCCATTATATATGTAGCTGCTATATAGCTGACGTCTCCATTATATATGTAGCTGCTATATAGCTGACGTCTCCATTATATATGTAGCTGCTATATAGCTGACTTCTCCACTATATAGCTGACGTCTTCACTATGTGAGTGAGTTTAGTTTTACGCCGCACTCAGCAATATTCGAGCTATATGGCGGCGGTCTGTAAATAATTGAGTATGGACCAGACAATCCAGTGATCAACAGCATGAGCATCGATCTGCGCAACAGGGAACCGATGACATGTGTCAACCAAGTCAGCGAGCCTGACCACCCGATCCCGTTTGTCGCCTCTTACGGTAAGCATGGATTACTGAAGGTTCATTCTAACCTGGACCTTCACGGGTCTCTTCACTATGTAGCTGACCTCTTTACAATGTAGCTGCTATACAGTTTACTGCTCCATTATATAGCTGCTATATAGCTGTCTTCTCCACGATATAGCTGACCTCTCCACTATTTCGCTGCAATATAGCTGATTTCTCCACTATATAGCTGCTATGTCGCTATTGCCAACAAGTAGCAGCTACAAGACCCTCAAACAATTAGCACGAGTGTGAAATCTCACTTCTGCATTATTTAAGAACGCCTATTGACTGACAGGAAGAATCGACCTGATTCGACTGCTTGGTGAACGACATCTACCACGGTCCCACTGTCGTCATGCAGATGGTGGCCTGGTGGTCGTGCATCACGCGGCCCGCACCTCTATGTGAAATAACACGAAGGGAAACCAGTCTGAGTTTATTCAGCCCATGTTACAGTTACAGTGTGACTAGGACCTGTCTTACTGGACAAGTTGCTGGGCGGCGACAATGGCGTCCACGGTCTCCTGGGCGGCATGCAACGTCTCCTCAGCCTCCATCTTGGCCGCCAGGATGTACGTCGACAGGAGGGTAGCGTCAACCTGACCGGAACTATGACCTGACAGAAACGAGGAGACACTTTGTACATCACGTACACATTCAGCATTTGTCGCGAACTGGACATCGTCACTTCTCTTGTGTTTCCTGTGTTCCGATCAAACGAGTCTGTATGTGGGAAAAGGGAATGTGTGGGGTGGGGGGTTTCCTGTGGGTGGAAGGTTTCCTTTGGGTGGAGAGTTTGTGTGGGTGGTGAGTTTATGAGGGGTAGAAAGTATTTGTGCGGGTAGGGTCTGTGTGGGTAGAATGTATTTGTGGGGGTAGGGTGTGTATGGGTAGAATGCATTTGTAGGGGTAGGGTGTGTATGGGTAGAATGTATTTGTGGGGGTAGGGTGTGTATGGGTAGAATGTATTTGTGGGGGTAGGGTGTGTATGGGTAGAATGTATTTGTGGGGGTAGGGTGTGTATGGGTAGAATGTATTTGTGGGGGTAGGGTGTGTATGGGTGGAACGCATTTGCAGGTAGAGAGTATTTATGGGTAGCGTTGGTTAGTTAGTGAGTATGCTTTTACGCCGCTTTTAGCAACAGTATGACGAGCGGACGCTTTAACCATTTGGATACTCCACCCCTTATGGGTAGAATGCATTTGCGGGTATAGGGTGTATATGGGTATAACGTTTATTTCACTACTTAATAAAAACACAGGCCTATAGTACAATACAATACACAATATACAATCAAACATAATATGAAAATATAAATTATATTGGAAAAGGTCACACAGCTGATCTGCAGACTCTCATTTTGTATTTATTTTATTTCTGAACATGATTAATGAACATAGATAAACCTTGCAGAACAGTAAATCAAATTTAGTGAAATTTGGGTGTGTAAGGTAATAGGATTGCAGATATCTTTCTCTAAGTTGTGAGTAAACATAAAAGTAGAAAATGATACTCATCTTCAAATAAATTTAAGTTACAAACATTGCAAATTCTTTGGTCCCGACTAGTGTCTATATAACGTCTCTTTTCAATATAAAGACCACGAGAGGAACAACTAAAAGGTGAAAGAGCTGTTCGGAACTTTTTAACAGAACAATAATCTTATAAAGGTAACCATCCTGAATTATTTGTGATGTAGACAGTTAAAAGGCATATCAAGAAACAGGTAACTCTCAGTCCAGTAACCCAGTCTATCTTTCCATTGTTGTCTTCAAGTAAAATCTTATTGTAACATGTTTGGGGAGTCTGTATGAAGGCATATCCTAACCAGTATTTGATGACCGTAATATTCGAGTGTAAATAAAGTGGAAACACTATATACCACCAGGTCAGATGTACCTACTTTCACACATAAGAACTTTTTACAAGCGTGTAAATGAATTTTCTCTATCACATCAACTGTTGTAAACCCCACACTTCGGGATCTGACCCATATAATAAAATTAGGAGTATTTTATCATCAAATATTTTGAAAATGATTGTTTGAAAATACTTACAAAAGCCTTTTTTGCTTGTATTGGTGACTGATTTGAATGTTTCTTCCATAACAAATTCCTACTGAAGTAAACACTTAGATATTTATAAAATCCTGTAGTTTCTAACATTTCTCCTTTAAAGGACCAGTACTCATTTAGTGACAGCTGCCCTCCATTCTTAAATACAGGAACTTTTGTTTTGTTTCTGTTGACTGTTAATTTCTATTCATCACAGTAAGTTTCAAGGTCATCGATTTGTCTCTGTTAACCTTTGACCCTGGATGAAAACAGAATAATATCATCTTCAAACAACAGTAAGAAGAGCTGGGTTATATCGGGCTGAGGCTCGATGCCATGACTGCAGTTCTCGATAATGTGAATAGCTAATTCATTTATGAAAGGTAAATAGAAACGGACTTAAAATGCACCCTTGTCTCACTCCTAACTGGCTGAGGTTTAGGAATCTCAATTTTTGTCACGTACACACGCCTTTACATTCTCATAAATACTACATAAAAGTTTTTAAAGGATTCCACAGCTTATGCCTCTGCACCGAGTCAAATGGCAAAGTCAACGAAGCGTACGTAAACTTTTCCTACTTTGATACTCAAGTATAGCTTTGACTATAGCTTTCAGGATAAACATATTTTCAATTGTTGAATAACCCCCTCTATAACCTGCTTATTCTTCATTATTTCGTTGACAGTATTTGCCCCCAAACTAAGCTTTTGTTAATTATGTAGGTAAACATTTTTGCCATATACTAAGCAGGATAATTGTGTATGTTATTTAGATTTCCTTGTTTATGTATTGGAACGGTTATTCCTACTGACCATGATTCTGGAAATGTTCCATTTTCTAGAGTGACATTGAATAAAAATTCAAGATAAGTATTAATGGATATGTAGGATGCATATGGGTAGAATGTATTTGCGGGTGGAGTGTATTTATGGGTATAAGGTGTATATGCGTAGAATGTATTTGCGGGTAGAGTCTATTTGTGGGTACAGGGTGTATATGGGGAGAATGTATTTGCGGGTGGCATGTATTTATGGGTGTAGGGAGTATATGGGTGGCGTGTATTTATGGGTGTAGGGTGTATATGGGTGACGTGTATTTATGGGTGTTGGGTGTATATGGGTGACGTGTATTTATGGGTGTTGGGTGTATATGGGTGGCGTGTATTTATGGGTGTAGGGTGTATATGGGTGGCGTGTATTTATAGGTGTAGGGTGTATATGGGTGGCGTGTCTTTATAGGTGTAGGGTGTATATGGGTGGCGTGTATTTCTGGGTGTAGGGTGTATATGGGAGGCGTGTATTTCTGGGTGTAGGGTGTATATGGGTGGCGTGTATTTCTGGGTGTAGGGTGTATATGGGTGGCGTGTATTTCTGGGTGTAGGGTGTATATGGGTGGCGTGTATTTGTGGGTGTAGGGTGTATATGGGTGATGTGTATTTATGGGTGTAGGGTGTATATGGGTGGCGTGTATTTCTGGGTGTAGGGTGTATATGGGTGGCGTGTATTTCTGGGTGTAGGGTGTTTATGGGTGACGTGTATTTATGGGTGTAGGGTGTATATGGGTGGCGTGTATTTCTGGGTGTAGGGTGTATATGGGTAGAAGGTATCTGTGGAAGGAAACCCTTCTACTCACCGGTTGCTGGGTAAGTTGTTGATGGAAAATAGTAGCTAGCAGTAGTGGAAGGATAGTAATAGCTGCTGGTCGGATAGTAATAGCTGCTGGTTGGATAGTAATAGCTGCTGGTCGGATAGTAATAGCTGCTGGTCGGATAGTAATAGCTGCTGGTCGGATAATAATAGGTGCTGGTTGGGTAAGGCGTTGTGTCTGTAACATTACAAACATTTTGTACTGTATCATAGAAGTAACATCAAAACAGACATTGAATCGAACTTTTGTGTATTTCTTCTCAGCAAACACGGTCTCATATATGTCGGATGTGAATGGACAGTAACACAAAAAGCACTGGCACAAACAAAGATTCTAGCAGGACATTGTGTGATACTCGATTCTGATTGGCTGAGAGCTCATCAAAACCGTACTTACATGGCAGTTTAAGACCGCTAATTAAAGTCACCGATTCACCGCGTATGAATACAACGAACTCGTTGACACTATTGTTTGTAAACAAACATGTCGGACATCGGCAATTTCTATCTCGGCAGCATCTTTGGGGTTTTTTTTAAGTAAAAAGCGAATGGTTTGAAGAAGAATTTCTTGAACCTAACCCCAGTGAAAAAACTACGAAGCTGGAATATCCGTCAGCAGCGCAAAAGCTGCAGTTTATATTCAAACCGGGTCCAGATCTACGTGTGTTGACGTCGACAACACACGTCGGCCCACACGTCCTAACCTGACCGCTTCCGTCCCGGCCGTAATGCCCAGTCCTTCCACTTCCACTGTCAGTGTATCCCACATTAAACGTGGCATGTCAGGTCTTTTCCAAATTGGGAATAGTAGGGTGGTTATCAACAGTTATTAAACATTTCCGTGAATGAAGTTAGCGGCGACTAAACTTAGCGACCTCACGGCTTGAATTGGGACGAGTCGATTGTCATACAGTAGGGGAGATCAATAATTCGCTTGAGAAAAATCAAATAATTGTACTTGCTCACAGTATAAACTGTATTTTGTTTTATTTATGTATGCTACTTGTTACAAATACAAGCATACTGGTTCCCTCAACGGTACGATTCCAAGCGATTTCCAGGAAAAAGGCCCCTTCGCGCCTTGTCTTTTAAAACGCTTATCAGTCGTGCTAGAATGAAGATAAAGCTACACTGTTTTCAATTTTGCGATCCTTTATCGTTGATTTAAGACCGCTAAATGTTTAAGGCTCAGTTTTGACCCTTAAATGTGATATTAACTGAAATTTTAGTGATTTTCATTACTTTTATAGTCTAACATATTGTAAAGTACATGTACATCTCGCGCCGGGAATAACTGGAAAACTGCTGATGCGTCGTAAAGCAATATTCTTCATTCATGCATCCACTAACAACCAAATACTCAGCTCTATCTATGGTTATGAGGAGAATAGTTACACATAGAACCTCCACACTCTCGATCCAGTCGAAACACCCCTGTAAGGACCTAACACTGTGTACTCCTCACACTGGCTTTCAAACACAGGTGATGCATAGAGTACGTATAATGATGAATTGTTAAGACTGACTGACTGAGTTTAGTTTTACACCGCTTTTAGCAATATTCCAGCAAAATCACGGCGGGGGACACCAGAAATGGGCTTCACACATTGCGGCCATGTGGGGAATCGAACCCGGGTCTTCGACGTGACGAGCCAACGCTTTAACCACTAGGCTACCCCACCGCCCCGAATTGTTAAGAGAACATGTAAAGTTCTGTATAACGTTAAGAGAACATGTATAGTGCTGTATAACGTTAAGAGAACATGTACAGTGCTGTATAACGTTAAGAGAACATGTACAGTGCTGTATAACGTTAAGAGAACATGTATAGTGCTGTATAACGTTAAGAGAACATGTATAGTGCTGTATAACGTTAAGAGAACATGTATAGTGCTGTATAACGTTAAGAGAACATGTTCAGTGTTGTATAACGTTAAGAGAACATGTACAGTGCTGTATAACGTTAAGAGAACATGTACAGAGCTGTATAACGTTAAGAGAACATGTACAGTGCTGTATAACGTTAAGAGAACATGTATAGTGCTGTATAACGTTAAGAGAACATGTATAATGCTGTATAACGTTAAGAGAACATGTACAGTGCTGTATAACGTTAAGAGAACATGTACAGTGCTGTATAACGTTAAGAGAACATGTACAGTGCTGTATAACGTTAAGAGAACATGTACAGTGCTGTATAACGTTAAGAGAACATGTACAGTGCTGTATAACGTTAAGAGAACATGTACAGTGCTGTATAACGTTAAGAGAACATGTATAGTGCTCCATAACGTTAAGAGAACATGTGTAGTGCTGTATAACGTTAAGAGAACATGTATAGTGCTGTATAACGTCAAGAGTACATGTACAGTGCTGTATAACGTTAAGAGAACATGTATAGTGCTGTATAACGTTAAGAGAACATGTATAGTGCTGTATAACGTTAAGAGAACATGTATAGTGCTGTATAACGTTAAGAGAACATGTCTAGTGCTGTATAACGTTAAGAGAACATGTATAGTGCTGTATAACGTTAAGAGAACATGTATAGTGCTGCATAACGTTAAGAGAACATGTGTAGTGCTGTATAACGTTAAGAGAACATGTATAGTGCTGTATAACGTTAAGAGTACATGTACAGTGCTGTATAACGTTAAGAGAACATGTATAGTGCTGCATAACGTTAAGAGAACATGTCTAGTGCTGTGTAACGTTAAGAGAACATGTATAGTGCTGTATAACGTTAAGAGAACATGTATAGTGCTGTATAACGTTAAGAGAACATGTATAGTGCTGTATAACGTTAAGAGAACATGTATAGTGCTGTATAACGTTAAGAGTACATGTACAGTGCTGTATAACGTTAAGAGAACATGTACAGTGCTGTATAACGTTAAGAGAACATGTATAGTGCTGTATAACGTTAAGAGAACATGTATAGTGCTGTATAACGTTAAGAGAACATGTATAGTGCTGTATAACGTTAAGAGAACATGTACAGTGCTGTATAACGTTAAGAGAACATGTATAGTGCTGTATAACGTTAAGAGAACATGTATAGTGCTGTATAACGTTAAGAGAACATGTATAGTGCTGTATAACGTTAAGAGAACATGTCTAGTGCTGTATAACGTTAAGAGAACATGTATAGTGCTGTATAACGTTAAGAGAACATGTATAGTGCTGTATAACGTTAAGAGAACATGTATAGTGCTGTATAACGTTAAGAGTACATTTATAGTGCTGTATAACGTTAAGAGAACATGTATAGTGCTGTATAACATTAAGAGAACATGTATAGTGCTGTATAACGTTAAGAGTACACGTACAGTGCTGTATAACGTTAAGAGAACATGTATAGTGCTGTATAACGTTAAGAGAACATGTACAGTGCTGTATAACGTTAAGAGAACATGTATGGTGCTGTATAACGTTAGGAGAACATGTACAGTGCTGTATAACGTTAAGAGAACATATATAGTGCTGTATAACGTTAAGAGAACATGTATAGTGCTGTATAACGTTAAGAGAACATGTATAGTGCTGTATAACGTTAAGAGAACATGTATAGTGCTGTATAACGTTAAGAGAACATGTATAGTGCTGTATAACGTTAAGAGTACATGTACAGTGTTGTATAACGTTAAGAGAACATGTATAGTGCTGTATAACGTTAAGAGTACACGTACAGTGCTGTATAACGTTAAGAGAACATGTATAGTGCTGTATAACGTTAAGAAAACATGTACAGTTCTGTATAACGTTAAGAGAACATGTATAATGCTGTATAACGTTAAGAGAACATGTACAGTGCTGTATAACGTTAAGAGAACATGTACAGTGCTGTATAACGTTAAGAGAACATGTACAGTGCTGTATAACGTTAAGAGAACATGTACAGTGCTGTATAACGTTAAGAGAACATGTACAGTGCTGTATAACGTTAAGAGAACATGTACAGTGCTGTATAACGTTAAGAGAACATGTATAGTGCTCCATAACGTTAAGAGAACATGTGTAGTGCTGTATAACGTTAAGAGAACATGTATAGTGCTGTATAACGTCAAGAGTACATGTACAGTGCTGTATAACGTTAAGAGAACATGTATAGTGCTGTATAACGTTAAGAGAACATGTATAGTGCTGTATAACGTTAAGAGAACATGTATAGTGCTGTATAACGTTAAGAGAACATGTCTAGTGCTGTATAACGTTAAGAGAACATGTATAGTGCTGTATAACGTTAAGAGAACATGTATAGTGCTGCATAACGTTAAGAGAACATGTAGTGCTGTATAACGTTAAAGAACATGTATAGTGCTGTATAACGTTAAGAGTACATGTACAGTGCTGTATAACGTTAAGAGAACATGTATAGTGCTGCATAACGTTAAGAGAACATGTCTAGTGCTGTGTAACGTTAAGAGAACATGTATAGTGCTGTATAACGTTAAGAGAACATGTATAGTGCTGTATAACGTTAAGAGAACATGTATAGTGCTGTATAACGTTAAGAGAACATGTATAGTGCTGTATAACGTTAAGAGTACATGTACAGTGCTGTATAACGTTAAGAGAACATGTACAGTGCTGTATAACGTTAAGAGAACATGTATAGTGCTGCATAACGTTAAGAGAACATGTATAGTGCTGTATAACGTTAAGAGAACATGTATAGTGCTGTATAACGTTAAGAGAACATGTACAGTGCTGTATAACGTTAAGAGAACATGTATAGTGCTTGTATAACGTTAAGAGAACATGTATAGTGCTGTATAACGTTAAGAGAACATGTATAGTGCTGTATAACGTTAAGAGAACATGTCTAGTGCTGTATAACGTAAAGAGAACATGTATAGTGCTGTATAACGTTAAGAGAACATGTATAGTGCTGTATAACGTTAAGAGAACATGTATAGTGCTGTATAACGTTAAGAGTACATTTATAGTGCTGTATAACGTTAAGAGAACATGTATAGTGCTGTATAACATTAAGAGAACATGTATAGTGCTGTATAACGTTAAGAGTACACGTACAGTGCTGTATAACGTTAAGAGAACATGTATAGTTCTGTATAACGTTAAAGAGGAACATGTACAGTGCTGTATAACGTTAAGAGAACATGTATGGTGCTGTATAACGTTAGGAGAACATGTACAGTGCTGTATAACGTTAAGAGAACATATATAGTGCTGTATAACGTTAGAAGAACATGTATAGTGCTGTATAACGTTAAGAGAACATGTATAGTGCTGTATAACGTTAAGAGAACATGTATAGTGCTGTATAACGTTAAGAGAACATGTATAGTGCTGTATAACGTTAAGAGTACATGTACAGTGTTGTATAACGTTAAGAGAACATGTATAGTGCTGTATAACGTTAAGAGTACACGTACAGTGCTGTATAACGTTAAGAGAACATGTATAGTGCTGTATAACGTTAAGAAAACATGTACAGTTCTGTATAACGTTAAGAGAACATGTATAGTGCTGTATAACGTTAAGAGAACATGTATAGTGCTGTATAACGTTAAGAGAACATGTATAGTGCTGTATAACGTTAAGAGAACATGTATAGTGCTGTATAACGTTAAGAGAACATGTACAGTGCTGTATAACGCTAAGAGAACATGTATAGTGCTTTCTAAGATGCCTAGCGGTTAGAACAATCGAAAAAATAAATACATTATCAGACAATAAAGGTATAGTTTTTTTATGTCGTAACAATTGAATGACGTTATCCCGTCACTGCGCCATTCTAGTGTGCCCCCTCGTAATCGAACCATTTTACATTACGTCACAATGAAAGCGACGTCACGATGCATGTCAGTTGTCATCGCCTCGTACGGCCTCCTACAGTAAACTACACCGTTGCATCCAGTTTCTTGGTTTGCTGTTGCTTCACGCAGCTAACATCACTGGTGGAAACATTACGTTTATGTTTTACGACGGTTAAAATGTGTCATTTCGACTCACAAGTTTTCAGCGACACGGTAACGTTCGCAATGTTTACATTCCCACAATGCAATCGTGGAATGTCGCTTGACTACTCAACTTCCTCTGGATGTACTGATCTAAACTTACGTTGGTAGTAGAAATGCAACGTTCATGTTGCCCCGTATGGTTTATGTTAATAACAGATGTAA